>NC_090062.1:7888021-8219512 GCF_038355195.1 Osmerus mordax | reverse complement strand
TCCTCTGCACTCACTTTCCTCAGTTTGCTTCCACCACTTTCAGAAACCTTTCTAGCTAACATTGCAGGAATTTGATCGTTTTCACGCCACCTCAGATGCCTTTGCGCAGAGAACAGCCTTTGTTTGCAGAGTTGAACATGTTTTGGGGCATGGAGTAGGTGGCACTAGTTCTAGGTGTGTCAGGAGGAGGCCTCAGGAGGAGGAGTGATACATAAGAGGAGTGCCACACCTCCTCCCAAATAGCCTTTTCATCATTGCATGCAATCAATGGTATCAACACCCCGAGTTGTTAAAGAAAGAACATTTGGTGCATTCTAATGCATTTCTGATTTGATTATATCAGGGAGGGGGAACCTACAATACAGTAATCAATACAGTTTTCAAAATTGGGGCTATGGCCTGGACGCTTGGCAAAAGGTATTTTACTGACCATATGGGACGAACCATGTGTGTTAATTTAGCCTACTACTAATGGAGGGAATTGGCTGAGTTACCCACTTGCAACCTTAAAGCTGAACTCACGACCGTCTCGCCTCCGCAAATAACATTTTGGTCTGAGGTGGAAGCAAACGGGGAAAATGTATACTCACTTATCCCTGCTGGAATGACTGTGATTTAAGCTGGATTTACTGCAAGCGCCCCTGAAAATAAGAACACCATGTGTATTTGGTGCTTCGATACAGACAGTTTAAACTGTTAAAGCAACTGGATTGAAAAGTTGTGGAGGAAGGGCGATGAGCAGGCCCAGTGCTGGTTGCCGAGCTCACAAGTTGAGCTCATTGGACAAATACCTGGAGAAGTCATTACAATGTCAGGGATGGATAGTGTTCTTTTTCTGAGATTTAACTGAACTGACTTTATTATGGGGTGTCTAGTTCCATGATTGTGTGTGTGAGCGTGTGTGAGGTTTTAATTATATTAAGAAACAAACACGCTCTTGGTTGTTCACAGCTGTTTGTAACGTTTTTGAGAGGTTTTATAGTGGAGAGGGGGCAAGGAGAGGATGAAAAGAGAGAGTCAAGGGAGAAAGAAAACAAGAGACACAATGTCAACAAAGACAGCAGGAACACAGTACAATTAAGAAAGATACTGTAGTGAGAAGAGAAAGCCAATGCAAGGGGGAGGTAAAGGGTCACAAAGACCCCAGGGGAAAGACTGGATACAAAGAGGATAAAAGAGAAATAGACATGAAGCAGGGGATGATAGTGTACAAGGCAGGATAAGCAACAGAAAAGCGACAAAGAGAGTGGGCAAACAGGAGAGGGAGAGAGGTGTATCACACATCAAAGCTCCAAGCCAGAGGTAGGATTGATTCCATGACCATGAATACCATTAGTTTTATAAAGAAGCCCACTAGGACAGACACCTTTGGATAGACATCAGTCCCTGCTTTGCCAAGAATATGGTGCCAATGCCTGTAAACAAGAACGGGCAATCCAATTTCCCTGAATTGCCTGTTCACGGGTATGTTGGGGCTACATTTGTCATCCCATTTGTAAATATTTTGAATGAAAAGATTCTTATCAATCCATGAGCACAAACCTATGCGCTGTCACTTAATTTAATGCTTGATTAAAATGGAGAGTCAAAATGTATTTAGGGTTGGGCGTTCAAGCTGGGCTGTGGTGTAAAGATAGAATGCTGGCCTTTATACTTATCAATACATAAAGAGTTAGCCTTCGAAACAGTTGAAAGACTTGACATTAAGATTAAGCCTGATTGGCTAATGAGTGTTGAATATTTCAGCAGAAGATGTAAGGACATGTGTGTTGTTTATGCAGATGAGGCACAACAAGAAAAAAGGTGACATTATTCAATTATGCATGTATTATCGGCATGGTATGGCTACACACAGAATTTTACCTTAAAGTATTATCACTTCTCTTTAAATGCACCTTCCTTGTAGGGTATTATTGTTAGGCTTACTGCAACAAAAAGCAGTATCACTACCAAGGTATTGCACTTAAGGGTCACTTTAGGTTACAGTCACACCCTCCTTTATCCCTAGTTGTCCACCGTCAGCAGCATTTTCCGATATAACACATAATGTCACTTATATAAAACTGATTTTGTTGATTTTTGCTCTGCCCCCCTGGAAGGTATTGAATCATGCATGAGTGCTGCAATCTTTGACACAACTTTACTAAAGATAGAGGGGAAATGTCCCTCTCACATTTAGAAAAGTTGTTCTGTGTTTGTCCCCTTTACTTTTGGAATGGTATATTTAACTGATACACACCCAAATGATTGTATTTGGTTTTATAATAATACATTGGTACCAATGAATTGATGATTATAATGTTTTCTAGACACCATGCAGTACTCCTGATGACAAGCAACTGCGTAATGTATGACCTTCCTCTTCCCCTGTCCTGTCTCATTTTATCTCCATAGTTACCAGCCAACTATCAGTCTCACCAAACATATTGTCATTTAAATAGAAGGGCATCAGATCCTTCACAGCTCAGTACAATTATCTATTGTTGTTTTCCAGCTTCTGCAAGCCCAACAGACTTAAGTCCCCCAAGAGCCAAAGACAAAATCGAAAAACGCTCTCACAACCCTAGTCTAATCAGAAAGGACAAAATAGCCACCGGTTGTTTGCTCCAAATGTCACCACCTGAAAGCTACAACAGCCGCCTGAGAGCAACAAAAGACCAAGTTCCACATCTCAGATAATCTCCCAGCTACTGTCTCTGATAAAACTCGAAACTGACCTTTGGGCTCTTATTGCCATCTTAACGCACATACACTGCTAATTGAGGAAATAATCATATGTGATGATCATATGTGTCTCTCCCTCCCTTCCAAACATATTGTCTTGCTTTACTGCCCTTACAATCTCTGTTCCTGTTCAGTCCTTAAAATTAAGATATTTAACAGATCTGACATTGGCCATTTGCTTGGTGACAAGACTGAGCTGTGCAACTAACCACAGGGTATCTACCTTAGTAACACATAATATATATAATATAATATAGCTCTTTCTCAATATTATGTGGGGGTCAGATGGCTGAGCGGTTAGGGAATCGGGCTACCCATCAGAAGGTTGCCGGTTCAATTCCTGGCCGTGTCAAATGACGTTGTGTCCCTGGGCAAGGCACATCACCCTACTTGCCTCGGGGGAATGTCCCTGTACTACTGTAAATCGCTCTGGATAAGAGCGTCTGCTAAATGACTAAATGTAAATATTATGTATACCGAACAGAATTATTATCAAACCCTGCAATACACACATTTTCTGAAAGGCTCCTTTGACTGCAGGGCTGAGCACAAGCATACATGAAGGCATCATCAGCATGCATCGAGGGAAATATGAGATAATCTTGACACTCCAGGGTACCATTTGATGGACATTTGCAGTAAATGCTTAGATTTGGCAATTTCTCCTTCCATCGAGAAAGTATATAGAAGTAAGCCTCACGTCAAATCTTCCATTTTCTATCTCTAATCCGTTGCGGTGCTAAACCTCTAAGGAAATAACTGTATTAATGACAGTAAATATTTTCTGCAAAGGTCAATGCAGCATTTTATTGGGGAATGTAATCTTTATAATTTTTTTATGCAATACGTGCGCATACACAAACACATTTTATGTCCACTCCAAGTACTAAATAATGTCCATTCTGACTACTGTAAAATACAAAAAACATGTAGGTTTTAGATGGTTTACACATAGGGAGAGTAAACTGTAATTGATAGGCAATTGCTGTCCTTCTATAGAACATCTGTAGTACATTGTGGTGCACCGTGGGGACAACCTGCCACTCCAAGCTGGATGGGGCAGTGGATGGGACCAGGTGTGGGGAGGACAAGGTGAGAATTATGCATTCTGTAGCCACTAAATCAATTTTTCTTTTTACTAGGAACTCCTTTACCTATTGCTACTACTTGATGAAGTATAATAACTACTACATAACCATAATCCAAGGAATCATAACATACTTGTACCCCTACTGCAGTTGTAGTGCTTGCGACACAAATAACATGGTGTTTTATTAGCTTTACGTAACAACGCAGCGTGTTTCCCTCAGTGGTGTTTCGATGGAGAGTGTGTGGCAGCAGGTTCCCGGCCAGAACATGTCAACGGAGGCTGGGCGCCATGGAGTGAGTGGACATCCTGTTCTAGAACCTGCGGGGCCGGAGTGCAGAACGCCCAGAGAGACTGTGTCAACCCTGTGTAAGGTTTTTGACAACCCTAAAATATGTTTCAAAAACGTTTTCATATACATGGAGATGGACATGAATCTGATTCAGATTTCTCATAAGAACTCTTGGACAGACAGTAGAATGGCTTTCATTCTTCTCACTATTGTCACGGGGTCACATGTACAGATGAAGCAGAGTTTCTTTTGAACTTAAGAGGCAATTTTAGACTGCCCATCTTACTGCATGGGTGTGCTTCTATGGTTACTTCTTGCTTCAGCTCCGTTTTTCCCTATAGAACAAGCCATAATACTACTTCTGTAAAAGTATTATTTCTCACGGGATTGCAACCAACTTTGGAACTGTAAATGGTGAGATGTTTGTGTGTTGGAACTGTAAATGAGGAGACGGTAAGAAATACTTTATCATATTTTGAAAATGTGCAGTGGAATTGATACTTCATAAAAATGTTTTCATCATCTCAGTATCAGTAATAATCTAGATTTCTGTACCAGAATGCCTGTTGTCTCTAAGTTTATGGAATATAATGTAATTTAGGTGAAACCTAAAGGAAAGGACCTAAACCGTAGGAAACCTAAACCCAAACCCAAACCTAAACCCAAAGGACTGTCATCCTCTGAGAGGACGAGGCATTTTGTATTGATGGCAAGCAAGCAAAGCATCTGTATTAGGACTTAATATTGGTTTCCTGTCCAGTGGGAAAAGGGGGGAGCCAATTCATATCGTTTTTCCATTTCCTCTGAAGTGTGCGAGTGGAGAGAGGGTGGAGGTGGGACAGCTGTAACTGTCATATTCTTTGGTGGATAAACCATGTCTACACCTCCGTATTCCCTTACCCTGATTTTAAAACCTCTCATATTAATGGTTGAGTGTTAAGTTATGGACTCACTTGGAAACTAGGTATTAGTATTCAAAGATGTGAAGATATGCCACTGATGGCAACTGTAATTGCAAGTTGTAGCACTGTGCTAAACGTTCTACTGTGTCAGTTATGTAATGTCTCACATGGCCTATTATCATATTTGGTATGATAAAATACAATGTGTTTGTTCTTAGTTACTTTGGGATAATGAAGTGTTTTCAAAAGGGATTTGTGATATTGTGTTTTTCTGAAGCCACAAAGAACTTCTTTAACATATCAGAGCAACTTTAAGTATTTTATTGGATTGAAAAAGGCCTGTTTGTTTTTCCTTCTGTCTGATCTTCTAGACCAAAATATGGAGGGAAATACTGTGTGGGTGAGCGTCGGAGGTACAGGATTTGTAACAGTGCTCCGTGTCCTCCTGGACAGCCCACGTTCAGGCACATCCAATGCAGCCACTTTAACACCATGCCTTACAAAGGAAAGTTCTATAAATGGGTGCAAGTCAACAACAAAGGTGAGTGTTACCTTGGGACAGAGCTTGGCTTGTACACCGATTAGCCATAGCATTATGACCACTGACAGGTGAATAGAATCTAGTTATCATGGCACCTGTCAGTGGTGCCATATTAGGCATGAAAGTGAACATTTTGTCCTCAAAGTTGATGTGTTAGTAGCAGGAAAAATGGCCAAGTGTAAGGATTTGAGCAACTTTGACAAGGGGGTGGAGTGTTCCCAGTCTGCAGTGGTCGGTACTTATCAAAAGTGGTCCAAAGAAAGAAATCAGTGAATAAGTGGCCTCCAATTTCCACAGATTTCAATCCAGTAGATAGATACCACAGCACACCTTCAGAGGTCTAGTGGAGTACATGCCTCGACAGATCAGGGCTGTGTTGGCGGCATAAGGGGGACCTACACACACAATAAAAAATTGTCACACTTTAAGATGCATTGCTATTGATAGTTAAATAAAATGTGTGATGTTTTTGTTATCCGTTGGTCTTGTTTAGAGACGCTTTTATTGTCTCCGTTTGTCAGTGAACCCTTGTGAGCTACACTGCCGTCCTCTGAACGAGTACTTCTCTGAAAAGATGCTGGACGCAGTTATCGATGGAACCAAGTGCTTGGAAGGCAGCACAAGTCGAGAAATGTGCATTAATGGTATCTGTAAGGTAATTAGTGATTCAATTTAATTCCACCTCTACTAACCTATCTAGTATCTTACCTACATTATGCATGTATTACAATTTTCCTCATCTATCACCAGGTTGGAACCAGGGTCACTGCTGTTTGTTTTCAAGGTTATCCTGTTGACTCATTAATCTTATTCTATCATGGTGCTCATGGACTGCATTGGATATGTGCATTTTTTGTGTCAGTTTGCTGCTTGTTGTGTCTTTGGAGAATTGCACCAGATGTTTCGCATACTGTATGAAGATACTTTTGTTAGTTGAAAGACTAACAAAGGGTCTCGCACATGCTGTACTATCCTTAACTGTTATATGGAAATCAATGTTGCAAAGGTGTCCTGACTGGACACAGATGTAATGAAATTCATATTTCCCATGATAGTTTAGTCTGGTCGTTTGAAGCACGAGGAAAGGAGGTTTGTTATCTTAGCTACAGTTGAGCAGTTTGGCTTTGTTGTTATGGTTTCGGCTACACGTTTGTAGACTTAGTTACCAAGTTAGTTCAGAATTGATGTTATGATCCGTCATCCTTTATCGTCCATTTATGTGTTCTTCATAGCTCAAACTGATTATTTTAGACAAGTTACTCCCAGATATGATCTAAGGAATGGAAGACTACAGTATTGATCTACTCCAAGTTCACTTGGAAAAACCAATTAACTGTCGTTAACAAAAGGAATGAGAACTTGAGTAAAGTTAGTGAGATTGTCTTAGTTGAAAGGTTTAGACATTGACTCTAATACACTTTTATGAAGCAAGAGGGGAAACAATGTGGCCTTAGTTCAACTTTGAAATTATGTAAATGTTTGACAAATGTGATTTTAATGTATTAAAATGGTTGCTTTTCAACCAGACTATGCTCATTGATGTATCTAGTACTTTCAACAGCATACATTTTCTATGGTCTGACTTTTTAACTAACTTGGGAGATGATTATACAAATTGCTGTTTGTATGCTGTTAGCATGCTTTCCTAGCAGGTTTCAAATGTTATTCACACAAAATGTATGAATGTGTTTTGGAAAGCTTGTGTTAGTAGTTTGTATAGATCAGTTTTTCTGTGAATCTGACTCTAATGGCTTTCAGAAAATTGAAAGTGCAAAACATTCCTCTGTCTGTGGTGAACCTATACAGATGAACATGAAAGTACAAATCATAGCATTTGCACATTGTTATCATACTACACTGTATCCTCCTTGAAGACAGGCTGTCAATATTCAATGCTCACTGCAATTAGTATACCTATGTATGCATGTTTGGGTTTGTGTGTTACAGAATGTGGGCTGTGACTATGAAATTGACTCCAATGCTGTGGAGGATCGCTGTGGGATATGCAATGGCAATGGTTCTACTTGTGAGACTGTGAAGAAGACTTTTGAGGAGAGCGAAGGACTTGGTAAGACAGCACACTGTCTTCAACCACTGCTCAGTTTTAACCTTTGAAAAGTTCAAACTAAGGGCAAATACTATTTGCAGAGGCTGACTCCAACTGAGAGATACTAATAGATTACTACCCATGGGCATTTTTGGGGAGTATGCCATCCCATTCATAGTTGAAGGCACATCTTGAAAGTCTGTCTCTGTGATAATCCCTCAATATTTCTGTTCCACCAAAAAAAATTCCTGTGTGTCTTCCAGGCTACGTGGATATCGGACTGATTCCAGAAGGGGCGCGGGACATCCGCATTGAGGAGGTGGCTGAAGCTGGAAATTTCTTGGCACTCCGAAGCGATGACCCGGAAAAGTACTTTCTGAACGGTGGTTGGACTATCCAATGGAATGGAGACTACAAAGCAGCAGGGACAATATTTACCTATGAGAGGACAGGGCACCTGGAGAATCTGACCTCCCCCGGACCAACAATGGAGCCAGTTTGGATACAGGTTGGAGAGGCACACGTATGCACGCAAACACATGCACTCACACACACACAAGCCATCGTTAAACTAGTTAAACTGAGGACAATAAAACACACATTTGGTAAGTACACACCTGTACACACTGGCTATTTACTCAGCTCAGAGGTTCTTTAGCAATGTAATTATTCACCGTGATTATTATTATTCACTCACAGGCTCTAAAACTTTGCAGCTCTCTCATCTAATACAGCAAAAGAAATGTTGACTGATAGTTTCCCACTATGGGCATTAGTAAACAAGTAATTATTCTGAGTGAATTGACCTTTGAACTGAAGGCTTTAGAGGTGTTTGCATTGACTCACACTAACTCAGTGTTTGTCGGTCTCAAAGAGAGCCCATAATCAGTCAAGCAACCTACCAAAACTAACTGTGCCCCCAGTTATTGTTTCATGACTGTAATGAGGTTCTTGAGAAACATTTTAGTGTAGGCAAATTGCAACATCTTTGACACTACAATTTCTCCTTCTGGAAGTGAAGCTATTTAGCTCCCCCAGTACTTTTTTTCTGATGTTTTGTGGAACTGACCCCTTATCGCTTTTATTAATTATAGAAACTATGCTGAGGACATGTTTTTCGGGCTCTTTGAATTGAATGCAGCGGCTTCTGTCATGCCCACATGAAAGTGGCGGCTGGCATCATTAGTGGACTGGACCGTCCTGGGAGGGGTGGGGGTGGGAGGGGGGCAACACCAGGCGGGTGTACAGTAGAAAGAACTCTTTCCCTTAGTGGGATTTGAATCCCACTCCACACAAACTGCATATTGACACACGCACAAACATACATACATACCGTACTGTCAATATTTTCCCTCTCACATGCTGACACACACCCATGCTTAACGTAATCAAAACACACACACACACAATAACTGATGGGATAGATCATTCAGTTTCTGAATGCTTGTCAAATGTTTCAGTTCATTGTATTGTAGCATCTTACAGATTTTGCAAAGCAAATCATTGTTTTTCTGGAGTCTAGATGCCAGGGTTTGTTCTCGGCAGACTGTTAAGCTGGAGGGATCCCGTATTGTGCCCAAGCCTATAAATCCATGTTAGCTCAGTATTCACAGCCAAAAGTCTGTCTCTGTTTACTGGGACTTTCTCAGACTTTTAATGCAGTGTCCCAAGATGACCCCAGAGACTCTGTACTTTTGTTGGCATTAAGAGTGTATTTGAGACAAGCTCCATTAGGCTAGCAGGGACTCCCTGCAACCATTGATCCAAGAAGGTGAGTGAACATTGGGGCTTTGATTGAACTGTTCTATGGCTGAAGCTTTGATGGCTCTGGAGAACTAGGAGGTTACATGGACTATGGTCAGCATCCCCTGCAGTGTGTTTACCTTTATGGTATTCTCCTTAACAAGTGGCACCTAAGAACATTTCTATATGCATACACACACATGCATGCACCCCAACCCCCTCACATACACACACACACATTCACACACACACACCACTCACACACACACACACCCCACACATGCATGCACACACACGCACACACACACACACACTAAATGTAACCACATGTATACATCCCTAAATTGCTACAAGTGCACATGTAATCCCTACTGTAAGTACACAGTGTACTGCTGACACACATTGAAATTAGTATTTTCACAACATGCACAACACCTCAGACATACTCAACGCGGGTGTCAGCCTGGCAGACACTAACACATTGCACTCACTCTACTCTGGGGAATCTGCATAAACACTACCAGAAAATGTAGCACATCCTGCTTCTTCGTCATTAGAATAGTACCAGTGTTTCCCCTTGGATTTTGTTTGGAAATGTAACCTCCCCTTCATTTTCAATGGAAGTCACGTGACAGGCACCACAAGGCAGTGTGAGATACCTGGCAGCACAAACAGGTAGCCTAGCAAGAGAAGCGAACCCTATTCTATGCAGTTATTAGGGCATGACAAGCAACATCACAAATGCGGCCCGCCCCCAAACGCATACTACAAAACAGTACTGTTTGGGTGTGTGTTTTGGTGTATGTGTTTTGGTGTATGTGTGATGGTGTAGATGAGAGCCACATATAGTGTTGATCACTCAGTTTCAGTTTGTGTTATTTTGTGAGTTTATACTTCATAGTCCTTTGTTGATTATTTTCATATGCATTATAAAAAACCTTTTTTAAACTCACAAATCAGACCGCCCTGTTTCACACACATGTATATTGTATACGTGCAGATTTGTTTGTCACATATCATCACAATTTAAATACTTAATATTCTTCAGACTTAATTTTTGCAGATTCAGAAAATGACTACAAATGAAATAGAAGTTAATTCAGATGATACACTTTGCATTTGCCTTGTCCTAAAATAAATCACTCTTTGCAAGAAGCAAAATGGGTGCTTGTTGACAGTTCTATTGTGTAATATTTTACGTTATCTGTTTTTGTGCTTAAACAAATCTTAAATTCTCTGTGTTTCAGCTTCTCTTCCAGGAAACCAACCCTGGAGTCCGCTACGAATACACCATCAGTAGAGAGGTCTCTGAAGACTCTGACAACAACATCCCCAATTCAGATTTCTTCTGGAAATTCGGCTCATGGACTGAGTGTAGTACCACCTGTGGTATTGGTAAGAAGCTCTATTTTAACAACATATGGGTTGAAATGATAAGTAAAACATTTATTGATAAGATGACAGAAAGTCTTTGTCTATACTACTAGTGTGGTGTTGTGAGCCTGCTACACTTTTATTACAGTATTGGAATGTGGCAAAAGAGATTTGTTAAAGCTTTTTCTTCAGTGGTTAGTTGAGTGAGACAGGTGACCACTTAGCCTGCTGATTGGAAATATTAAATCTGCATGCTTACTTGACTTAAGTGAATAGTCATTAATGTAAATGTAAATACATTTTATACATTTCTTGTGAACATTTGTATGGATAAGTGTCCTCACACTATATTTTACCTCACTCCATCAATCATGTAGCTATTTTTACTCTCCATCTTTTTTCTCAAAAACATATATACAAAGGATATACACAGTTTCACTTAGTCACAACACATTTGCTAATATTGTGGATGAATACTCAAGGACATTACTTTTAGGTGTAAATGTGGACTGACTTGAGAGATTAGAGTTAATTGGCCAAATGTGTGGTCACAAACATTCATTCTGCTTGAAAACCAAGCACTTTAGAGGAATAAAGGTAAAGGCATAATGTGGTGTGCTGGTTCTCCTAGGGTTGCACAAGGATGTCTTTGGGACAAAGGCCATCTGTTTGCAAACATGGCTGGCTGGCTTCCTGAAATAGCTTTTGTAGATATTTTCCTAACAGGTATTTGTATTTTTAATACCAGCCAGAAGGTTAAACGGTTTGTTACACATAATAACCATAAGGGAAGTCATCCTTGAAGGAAGCCATACTGTTTGGAAAAGGGCAGGCACTTACAAAAATACTTGGCAGGTGATTGGCTGGATCTATCTATCCACATCTATCACAGACTTACTTCAACCACATCCATAGTTGGCAGTAGTTACTCATATGAAGCTGATTGGTCCAAATGACTGTGGTTCGAGCACAAATGGATAACTTGGGGATTGCCAAGAAAGATTCTTGCATGGTCGTTTGCCCGTGAATTTAGCCTCGCAAGGTTAAGAAGGTGGTACTCCAAACATGTTTTTACAGCAGCAGAATATAAAGTGAGGCCCACCTCACTTTCAATATATAACTTATCAGTTGGCATTTTTGTGATTTTTGTACATTACGTTGTTCTATAGTACTGATGTCAATGTGTAGCTATCATACACACTACAGCCTTCCATGTAGTAGAAACTAGAAAAACGTCTCACAAAAGTTAACTGTGTAAGGCTGGGTGTCAACCTGCCCCCACCTCTCATATGCTAAAATCTGGAGTTGCTCGACAGGGTCTCAACTTGATGGCTCTCACACCCGATGGTGTAACTTACTGTAGCCTTGCAAGTCATATGTTGATAAGTAAGGGTCAAGATTTGGTCTGATTGGTTGTTCTTGTGTATAAAAGGAATTGCAAAGCATTGTTCTGTGGATTCTTCATCTCCTGAGACATTCTCCTCAGCTCTGGCTTGTCCTTGTACTCATTCTCTTTTCACAACTCTGTCTCTCTGATTTACAATAATCATGGTAGAGTAGGTAAGAGTTAACCTTAATTTTGTAACATGTTTGCCTTGTAATTGATTTCATTCATTTGCAATGTTATTAAATGTTTATTTCATTTAACCTTACTTTGACCATTCTTGCTCTGATTTAACCCATAGTCAATTAACTATAATTCTATTTGTATTGGCATTATTTGGTTCATGCTAATACACTGTTCTTCCTTTAAACCATAGGGGAAATAGTTTTGGTTGTTTGGCCAATATTTAAAACCCCTTACAACTGTGATTTCAACTATATGTCTATGGTAGACAACAAAACCCGCCATTTAAAGGTCAGGTTATGGTTAAGTATTTCGTTTAAAAATAAGCTCTGTCAAGCCGATACTAGGCCAGTGTCATTTGGCAAGTTAATGAGGCGTAGATGATGGGTATCTATGTTGGTCCCTCTTCTGTTACACAATCCGGTGTTAAGGGGTTATCTGATGATGCCATTGTTTGATTGCATTATGCAAATATATTCCTGATAGTTACTGTCAAGCATCTCATTGCCCTATAATTTATTTTCATAGCATTCCACTCAGAATATAGGGCAAGCTTGCCCTTGCTTGCAATATAGCAATAGATAAGACACTAATGAGAACATTGCATAATTGCTTATGTCTTTATTAAGCGAAGCTTGATAATTGAAGGAGTTACAGTATACCTATGTATGCATGTAAGTTATCAACACAGATATGCAATTTTGAACGTATCTATTTTTATAATTTAGTACTATATAATTTGTTATAAATTCTCAGACTGTTTGTTACATAAATTACCCTCTAATCTTGGGGGACGGGGAAGTCATGCCATGCAGTGTTTGAATGGACTGACTCAAATCAAACTCACTAGTGTCAATACCTTCTGAGCTGGATAGATTGATACATTGCTACCGCAAACTGACAGTGATACTTCTTCATGTCTGAATAGATAGCCAAATATCTTAATTCCAGACACACTCCTAGCCATTGCTTCACCCTTGTTAACTTGAGGGCCAAACAATGACTGTAGTGGCTATACAAACATTTTGAGTTAGTTTTGGAACCATGTGATTTGTTTAAGTTTTCTAACATGTTTTAACATTCAGTTTTGTGTTTCATTTTAGTTTCCTGTGTCATAACAGTCTTAAAGCAATCTGCTTAGTGCACTGTTCTGGCAGAACTCCTTGTGTTTCCCACATTCATCGTGTACAGTGTCATGTTGTCTTTTTTACATTGGTTGGCTGCTTCCCACAAGAAATATCTTCTTTCTGTCTCAAGTTGTGAAAGGGCTACTTTGTGCCGGAAATTATCATCTTCAACTTCTCACCTTATGATCACCTCCAGTATATCACAGCACCATAGGTGGCAGATTATTCAACTGGCCCTTGGGATGATGGGATGATTTGGAGTTGGGGGCGGTGGGGCACCCCCCACCCCCTGTGCTCAATTTGAGTTAGTTATCTGGTTCTGGGACTCTTTGAAGGTTTCTGGATCATCTGCAGAGCCTTGCCTGTCTTTAACAGTTGGTTGAAAGGTGTAATGATTGGGTGGGAGTTTTGGTTTGGGAACTCTCGGGCACTTTCTAGTGGGTTAGGGTTAGATCAGGTCCTACGTGATACACTGCTTGGATTGGAAATAGATTAGAATGCAGGTAACAAAACAAGTGTAATGGCTTTAAGACAATCCTGAAGACATAGCTCCCAGGAACTCAAGATAATCCCCAGACCTTGTTGTGAGCAGTTTAACAATTTTCTTTCTACCAAAGATTTACATTTACATTACATTTAGTCATTTAGCAGACGCTCTTATCCAGAGCGACTTACAGTAAGTACAGGGACATACCCCCGAGCCAAGTAGGGTGAAGTGCCTTGCCCAAGGACACAACGTCATTTGGCACGGCCAGGAATCGAACTGGCAACCTTCTGATTACTAGCCCGCTTCCCTAACCGCTCAGCCACCTGACTCCTGAAAGATCTGCCTGAAGGTAAAAGCTGAAACGCAGCATAAAGAGGGTGGGGTTTTCCTCATAACCTGACCATCGTGTAGGTTGATAGGGTGACTCTGCTGGACATGTAAAATCTTACTACTACAATCTAGTTACATTATATTTGAGAGAAGGTAGACATCTCTAGGTCTGATATCTCCAAAACTTGGCAACTCACACCAAAACAATCTACATGGATACATAGTACTAGAGGTAAGAGTAAAAAAATTGGTATTTCTGATTTGGGGCGAACTGTCCCTTTAATTCATATCTACAGTGGGAAGGTATGCCTATGTTAACTTAAAACATAACTGTATAGACCCAACTTGCTGCTTCCATTAAAGATTCCCTTCAGGCTTAACTGTAAAATTATGTATATCTGCATTTTCCAGCTCCATATTCATAGTTCAGACCCAAGTATTTTTTCTTTAAGGCATCACTGGCACCTTCTAAAAACAAGCTTGCCTGACAGCTTCCTCTGTGACAGCAGGTGTTTCATCCCTCACAACTCATTGTGCACTTCCTCCAGTTTAGTTTTTCAGTTTTTCCATGGAGTTGTTTCATCATCAATAAAAGAATGTTAGTCTTCGGATGGATCTGTCTTTTAACTAGATGTACCATATGATATTTATTGTTTGTTCCTCATATCCGTAAGAGTGAAGAAGAATGCATTTGTCTTTTCAATTAGCTGCAAAAACTCACAGTTGACTGTCTAGACGACTCTTGGTAATTTCCCTGACTTTATTCTTAAACAACAGTAGACCAAAACATTGTTATGAGAATGCCAATTACTGCTGAGACTTGACAGTTGCTTGTTGTCATTGCTTCAGTGGTGTTGCTATACTATTCCCCTACACTAACACATAATTGATGAATGATGATAGGGCAGAATGCTCATTTGGTTTACTCCAGGCATCCCCTACAGAAAATCAGAATGATGAGTCCAGATAATTGGTTAGAAGATTGATAGTTTATAAAACCATTTACGGTTTAATATTAACATGTGGAAAACGTATTAAATTAAACGTTCAATTCAAATAAAAAAAACCTGTCTTTAGACAGAGGCTCAAATAAATAATACAAAACAAACAAAAGTGAATAACAATAATATAAAAAACCCACACAATTTGTGGGAGACCTATTAAATGTATATTAAATTATATTTGAAATGAAATACATTATGAAATAACTTCTCGCTAAGTACTCTCTGTGAATTATATTATTGTTGCTTGCTTTCCTCCAGATACACTCTGGGCACTTTCGAGGATCATGTTGTCTAATTGTAACTTGTTTAACTACATGCTCTTCTGATTCTACCCATTGGCTCTTATTTGTTATTTGCTTTTCACAATGTATGCTTCATGTTTTGGCAAAACACATCTCGTGGTTTATGATCATTGACCTAGCACCTTTTGCTTTTTCTTGTAAGTCGCTTTGGATAAAAGCGTCTGCTAAATGACTAAACGAAATAAACTTTTATTCTTTTTTTCCCAAACTGTTTGAAATCATCTTCTGTCTTCTACCTTATCCGGGCTTTACACCAATTTTATGTATCAAAGGAATAGTGAGTGAGCTATTGTTAATACTTGATTTCCTTCCTTATGTTAGTGAATCATGGGACAGTTTATATGGGGCGTTTCCATGGGGCACAATATTAATCCCAGAAGTTTTACTCCGCAAACAAGGCTTATCTACTTTCAAAATAGTTCATGCAATGTGTGTTTTCCTGCAGTGTAGCCTACATATTGTTAGCCCACTCCCTTGGAGGTTTTCTTTGATTGAAATAATAGCTTGATGAGGTCTAAAAATACCTCTGTTTTTCCTCATTGGTTCGCAACTTTTAATTAGCTCCGATGGGGCACCATATTAGTTGCTTGTTAATGACGTTAGTGTTGAAATTCACATTTCACTAGCCGTCTAAATAACAGCTCAGTTTAAACGTCTAGATATGTGAAGATAACTTTAGTTGTGACTGACTGAATAGGCCATGTTAGACATACAACACCATCTATGTGCCTTTGGTAATTACATATTGGTATAGACTATGTAACCGTCCAACTCTGTTTGGATTACTTGACCTTCTGTATAAAGGCCTGAAGTTAACATGCAAATGAAGCATGCACAACATGTGCATGGTACATTTCAACATGTGTAAACTATTCTGCTGTATCATTGTTAATTGCCAAAGAATAATGAACGAGAAGTTGTTTACAGAACATCAAATAATCTGAAATAAACAGCACCATGGGGCCAATCAGCACAGCAGTCTCTAATAAAGAGACTTGAGGCTTTAATCTTAGCAGTTGAATAATGGAGGATGTTTAGTACAGTACCTTGTTTACACAACTTCCTAGATATGAGGTGTGCTGACATATGCTGCACTGTTGTCTCATGTTTTCCCAGTGGGGAGGCCCTGCTAAATTAGAAACTTTTTCATTAAAACTATTTGACATGTCTCTTTGGGCAAGGATGCTCTGCTACCTTGTGCTAGTTTTATGAGAAATATAAATGGAGTTACTGATCTATTGCTCAGCTGGATTGATTAAAAGCAGTATACTGTATGTCCTGCCCACATACTGTGCATGTACTGCATTTCTGTTTGAGAGAAGGAGCTACTGTTTTACGAAACAATTTTGGCCAACACTTTACATTAAGGCTACATTAACTACTATGTAACTAAATAACAATACTGCTTTGTATTGATATTCATTACGGTTTAGTGGTACATTGTGGTATGGGAAGTTGGGATTTCCACCTGTAAGTGGATGTTAACATTGATCTATTTTTGGTAACACAACCTTCAACTCCCCTTTTACAACATCCACTTACCCCTTACACCCCTCCCCCATACTGTGCATTTACATTTAATAACCTATACCACTGAAACTTAATATAATTTCATGAATTAAACCAATGCCTATAGTATGGCCAATGTTTTAACTTTAGGTTCTGTTATGGCAGTTAATGTAACCTAAATGTAAAGCCTCTTTCCTGTGTGACCTTGTAGGATAAGGTTTTTTTTGTTTGTGTGTGTGTGCGTATTAGAAGAACTTAATGTAGATACTTAATGCATTACAACAATTTGCAAAGTTTGGCAATATGCAAACAGAACATACTCTACTACATCCAAGAGTCTCTGTTGTCATGGAACATCTTCACATATGTTTAACAACTACGGAACTTTAATCTGTTATTCAGCACCGCACAGCAAGACAGCCAGGACAGACCCATCAATACTACCACTCACAAAGCTGCATACACCTTTGTAAAAAACAAGGCATGTTGTGAAGGAGATGCTAATACGAAGATAATATTTAAAAAATCATTTTAACAGACCCCCAAGCTTCTTCTTGCCAAGTAAGGTTCAGGGGCGTAGCCACGTGGTGGCCAGGGGGGGCCATGGCCACCATTGGTCAGAGAATGGCCACCCTGCCGGCCCCCCCAACCTCACAAAAACAAGTTTTTTATTTTATTTAGTGGTGGGCTGTTATCGGCGTTAACGTGCGTTAACGCGCTGCGACTCTTATCGCCGATATTTCTTTTATCGCCGATAAGAGTCGCAATCTAGAGTTAATCTATTCTCAAAGTTGGGTTGGGAGCTGGGTCTATACTACGCAAGCTATGATGACTTTCACCTTGATATTTTAGCACGGATGTATACCTAGCCAAATTGCACTGTAGGGGGCGAGAACGAGTCTTCGAACCTGTGTGTATGCCTTGTGTATGAAATTATCACATCAAACGTGACGTGCTAACATGGATGCAGCTATGAAGCTGCCTGGTTTGCTTCAGGGAAAATGTATTTTTAAGAAGCTTCCCAATGGAAACCTCAAAAAGATTAAGTTTGTTTGCACCTTGTGCTATGCAGAATTTGTTTACTGTAGGAGTTCTTCCAGTCTCAAATACCACCTAAACGCAAAGCATCCCTTAGCTAATGCGGAAGATGCCGGGCCAAGCACTGATGTAGCGCAGGGTACGAGTCGTCGTCAAACTACGATGTTTGAGTGCAACCGAGGCAGCCCGTCAGCACAGCTCTATCAGCCAAGTTAACTAATCTAATAAACAGTTAATAAACACAAGTACATCTTATTGAACATAATTTATTTTTATCACCAATTATCATAGTAGAACAGCTTTCTCAAGCAGTTGTGATGCATTTTGGAAACAGGAGATGAGCTCCTGGTCTAACACGCCACCTGGCTTGAGAAACCCGTTCTCAAAGACTTACTTTTAGTCATTATTTGGGTAGCACACATATTCTGAATGCCTTCGGCGGAATTCAAATGATCCATTTTAATCTAGATTAACGCCAAGATTACAGTGAGATTAATCTAGATTAAAAAAAATAATCTATGCCCACCACTAATTTTATTTTTAAAACCCTCCTGAACAGAAACCGTATAAATCTGAAAAAATGCATTAATATTTTTTTGATAAAGTCGTCGTATATTGTCATTTGTCACGCTACAAGCTCCATATTCGCAACATGTTGGGCCACGCCCCCCATTAACAGCACAAGACGCAAACCAACGTACCTGCATTCTGACAGCGCTTCAATGGAGACTAGCAGCTAACCACTGGATATATACCGTTAGAAAACAGCTGCTGATTGAGCTGACAGAGTGATGCAGTGTGTGAGTTTTAAAATAGTAGTTTTTGACAATCAAGTGCCACCCCAAATAAAAGACTGGCCAGAGCTGGCCCCCCCAGAAATAATGTCCTGGCTACGCCCCTGGTAAGGTTACAGGTATACTCACAGTGGTAAATGGATCTAAAAGAAGATATTGCTCTGTTGGTGCCAGCTATTGTTTTTTCTATTTCTATTGCTATTTCAAACACGTTTAATTTCCTGCCATAGAAGGGGGTTTTACAATATGGCATTTATCATTTAAATTGTTCAGTTTAATGTAATATGACTCCAGGGCTCCACATTTCCTGCTATGGAGGGACTTTGCAGTGCCTGACTCTTGAAAGAGACAAGTGAATATTTGGGGCTAAGATTCCAATATGATTTAAAATTATCAGGGGGCTAACGTCCACATTGTGGATTTGCACTCTTTTATTGTGATAGTGTTAAAACTGGAAAGGGAGTGAAAACAGTGGAGACTCAGTATCTGCTAAAAAAAGGATTTCTACAGCTCAAGCATCAGACATTTCTCCAGAGCATTGCACCAATTGGCATCTCTGATAACAAAGCCCTCCAACACTTTCCCACCATCTGTCTTCTCCTGCTGCCTGTCTCCCTAGTACCTTATCAAATGACATTCCCCTTCCTCCCAGCAGTCCTCTTTTACTTGTCCTCCTTCTGTTAAGAGATGGACAGACACTGAAGAAGGCGACGGAACATGTGGTTAAGCCTGTTCCGTCCCTCCTTCATTTCTGTCTGTCTGAAGAGTCGTCTGTAAAAGCCTGAATGAGCTAACAGACATACAGTATTGTATAACCCTCAGTGGACCATGCTGACAGGAAGTGGGGAGGTGAGAGGAGGCCCCTGCTCAGCTGGGTCGGAAGCCCCTTAGGGGTAAAGGATAATTAGGGGGAGGAACATCAGAGGAAACAGATAAATCTGTGGCGACCCTGGGGGATGTGTCTTGACATGTGCTACTTTGTGCTGTTTGAAACCAACTCTCATCCCACCCTTTACTGGGGGTTTTACGCTTGCTCACGATTTGACAGAGATCTGGCAACCGTTATTATGTTATCTGAGGAATGTATTGCACTTTTGACCACAGTATGCTAAACAGACAGACATTTTTAGGATTACAGAAGTAATAATTTGCCAACATCAGCTTGCAAGGATGTCACCCTAGTATAGATTTTAAATTACATAGTCAGTTAGCTACAGCACTGCATACTACTTGTGTAGATTGTAAAAAAAAAAAGCTGACTCAAAGAAACAATTTAATTACATTATTTATTCACCAAAGTGGTGTCATTTTTTTTTTCTTTCTTATGCCCATGCATTTGTTTTTTACTTTGATGTCTACTTTTTGAGGTGAGAGTTTGGGGGTTCACTTCTGCAACTTTCTTCTATTGTCTTAGACAACCTATGTATAGTGTGTGTGTTTGTGCAAGAGTGTGTGTAGACACAATATCTGTATAGCTATACTATGTGTGAGAGTCAGGTGGCTGAGCGGTGAGGGAATCGGGCTAGTAATCCGAAGGTTGCCAGTTTGATTCCCGGTCATGCCAACTGACGTTGTGTCCTTGGGTAAGGCACTTCACCCTACTTGCCTCGGGGGAATGTCCCTGTACTTACTGTAAGTCGCTCTGGATAAGAGCGTCTGCTAAAAAATGACTAAATGTAAATGTGTATGTGTGTGAGTGTTAGTCTGTGTGTAACATTTCAGACATCTTTTCCACTCTTCCCTGGCATTCCAGGTGTCCAGCGTCAAATTGTGCACTGTGTAGAGAAGACCTCAGGGATAGTTGAGGAGCACTACTGTGATCCTTTGACCCGCCCCGATGACAAACGGGCCAGCTGTAACGAGGAGCTCTGCCCAGCAATGTGAGTTTATGGCACAAGCAGCCACGTACAAAACAAAAACTCAGTAAAACACACCAGTCATAACACACAGATACATACAGTATGCAAACAGTAAACAAGTGATGCACGCGCAGCATCAGCACCAAATTAGGACACCAATAAAAACACCTTTATCCAGTATAACCTTACTTCTCTCCACAGTGGTTCTGACACACACACACACACACACAATAAGAAAGTCAAATTCCCTTGAGCTTCAAAAGGTTAAACAACCCTAACAGGTTTGACATAATTCATCATTGAACAGACTTCCAGAAATGTCTCCCCCTTTACACTCCCTATTGTTAACCCGATCCCTCAGATGGTGGGTGGGGGAGTGGCAAAAGTGCTCAGCCCCTTGCGGGAGCTTAGGCCTGGCCAAGAGGACCGTGCTCTGCATCCAAGCTGTGGGTCTGGAGGAGCAAAGAGCCCTACAGCCTTCCCAGTGTCAACACATGCCCAAGCCTGTGCCTGTAGCATCTTGCAACACACACATCCCCTGCCCTGCAGACTGGACTGAGGGCAACTGGTCAGAGGTGAGGCTGTTTGATGTGAATGTAGGTCAAGTCAGCTCCTGAAGCTGTGGCGTGAGCCATGCAAGGAGGAGTGGGCCTGGGGTAAAACTAGCCTGTTCTTGTTGAGTGTGAAATGCATCTGTGAAGACTGGAACCTTTTTAAATTGTCTTCACCCAAGTGAAGTTTTAAAGTTTGAACAATACAGCTTGGTGTGCAGATACTGCCACATAGTACAGTGCAAAATAAGTTATTTAAATTCAATTAAATGTTTCTGCATCCTTTCCAAAACAAATAATTGACCGATATAGTTTTTTATTCTGGACAGTACAAACTCTTAAGTACATTCTGTGGTCATTCTTGACCATTCTATAGTGGTCTAAAATCTCAAACTCTATGTGCACATTGTATGTAATGATATTCTTTCCCTGTGTGTGATTTTAGATGTTCTTCAAACGTAGCTTGGATCAGAATGAGTTTTAATCTCAGTCCCTCCTCTGCTTCCTCACAGTGCTCACTAACATGTGGCAGTGGCGTGCGAACCCGGAATGTGACCTGCTCAAGAAATACCGGTGTCGACTGTGATCTCAGAAAGAAACCCAGTGGTGTCACTCCTTGCTACCTCCGGGACTGTCCCCAGGTCCTAGATGTCTTTGGTGGCAGTGACTGGTCTGGAAGTGGTTCGTTCAGCAAAGAAGTCTTCAACGAAATCAACTCAATCCCTGATGCCAATTCTCTGCCCAAATACAGCACAACACGAGCACAGCCAAAAGACCGCAACAAACTGTATAATAGAATAGAAGGAGATTTCTCCCCCAGAAATACAATTGAAAAGGCCCAAAACAAGCCCACTGACAATAATGTAAAGGTAGATGACTTCTACTATGACTACAACTTTATCAAATTTCATGAGGACCTTTCATACGACTTTGACTTGGGAATCATCGATCAAGCTGAAAAGAATAGTATTGAACAGGAACCTAAACCCAGTTCAGGTGTGGAACAAAATATTGACAGGGAAACTTCTCTTTTATCTACCTCACCGGTGCCTGAAATAACGACTCCCTATCATTTACAAGATGACAAACAACAGAAACCGAGTGCGGAGGATGTTGAGAATAGCAATTCATCACTAAAGAAACTCATTGAAATGAACCAGGAAAAGGAGGACGATTTATTTTCTGAAGACTATTTTCTGCCCGTTGCAAATACTCCCCCACCACCAGGTTCAACCACCAGTTTTTCAAAAATGTGGAAAGAAAGCAACAATAATCTTGGCTTGCCTCTGAACCCCAGCACAGCACACAACCTGGTATTGACAACTAAAGTGGCCCCTGTGCACATAATACGAGGCCAACATGAAGAGAAACCAGTTGGAGACAATGATTTTTTCCAAAATTTCAGCCAAGAAAAAAGCTATTATGGGAATATTGATGACACAGTCGAGGTCACTACACCAGTCAAAAAGGTGTACAAAAATAAGGGCCTCCCCTCAGTGATAATTGGTAGGGAGAAAGAAAAGGCGGGGGAGTTAGGCCACAGCTATTATGAAAAAACCACAGCAGTCCTACAATTCCCCGACTCCATTGGAGAAACAGACAGCAGGGCACCACATTCCCATTTTCCTCCTCCGGCCACCATGTTTGAGGTGAAGATGCACGAGGACAGCTTTTTCAGTACAACTTTGTCTGAGTGGGATAAAATGATGGTTGAGACTATTTCAATAACCACATCTCTTCCATATGCATCATTAAACCCAACTTCCACTGAAGAAGGCAATCATGATGTGCTTTCACCTGAAGAAGAAACACATTTTGATCAACAGGACTTCATCACAGATCCCAACACTGTTAACAAATATAATAATTTGGGAATCACAGAAGGTTACACAGTAACCTCACATCCGGTCTCTCAAGAGAAACCTCCTCCAACCCCCGCTCACCTCCATCCCCTCTCAGAAATCCAGGAGAACATCAACACCTCATGGACAACTAGAAAGGACACCCTACTTCCTACACATCTGGAAGGCACAGTATCTCCACCTCCGTCCATTGTGACCCAGACCCAGCCTGCTGCTGCAGCTAAGCCTGAGAAAGAGATTTACACACCCTCTATTCCTCATTATGAAGTCTCCCCTGGTCAAACAGATTATAGTCTTCTGACTCCTTCCAGATATCTTTGGAATGAGATAGACCACAATGAAATCCTGATCCCCCCTATGTTACAATTGAGTGGCACAGACCACCCATCCAGCACATATCAACCCTTGACAGATGCCGTCACCACGGTAGCTAACACAGCCACTCTCCAGGATGGTACGAGTCCCACGTCCACCACCCAGTCCCATCTGTCACTCCATTCTCTCATGCTACAGTCCCAAACCATCCCAACACCAACCCCAGCTGCTTACTGGGTTACTGGCAACTGGAGTGCAGTGAGTGACTACAACTATGTTCATGTATCCCATATAAATCCAAGGTGTAAGTGCAGTGGTGAGGAACAAGGCTCAGCAGTGTTGCTTCAGTGACAAGATAATCAGAATGGCAACATTTACAATGTTATAAATACCCCTGGCTTTTAAGACATCTGCCATTAAAATATATAGAATCCATTGGCTCCTGCTTTTTGAGATATTCTAGAATATGAAATACTAGATATGACTAATGAGCCATCTCAGAGTTAACACAGCCATTGTCTCTCCCTAGTGAATAGTATTGTCAATGCTCTGAGTTGAGTTCAGAAATTCAGAATCCTTATTACAAAGATTTGTTGTAAATATAAAATGGCTATGACACATTCAGAGCAACTCTCGCTCTCTAAAACGCTCTCTAACAAAAGTGCTATCACAGCAGGACAAAAAAAAAACAAACAGGTACCATATTTATTTAGTTAATTATTTTTGGTGCATACACCACTGAAAGAGTCACAGGGCTCAACCCCATCAAAATGGGTGCAAATTAGATACTTGTTATGCTACACAATCTCATTATTCCATGAATACTCAGGATATCGCACAGAGCTGCAGAACAACAGGTGTGACATCCCTTATTAGCTAGTTCTAATTAAAGTAAACAGTCAGCTGTTTAATTCAGTGCACACAAAACAGTTTGCCAGTGTCAATCAGCTTGATTCAGGGAGTACATTAAGCAAGTTACCATCATATTCATCCAAATCAAATACATTTTTACGTGGTTAACTAAAACTAAAAGTGGCCTATTGTTTAATATACTCCTACTACTATTATTTTTGCAGTGCTCAACCAGTTGTGGCCTGGGAGCCATATGGAGGATGGTGGTCTGCAGCTCTGGTAAGGACACAGACTGTGACCTAGCAAAGAAGCCTGTGCCGGCCCGTCGCTGCTACTTGCGTCCCTGCTCTGCCTGGAAGACAGGCCAGTGGAGCCAGGTAGGGTCCCATGTCTGAATTTTGTGTGATCCTTATTTTTCATGTCCTTTTCATACTGTAGGCAGTAGATTTACTTGAGTGTTTAATTTGAAACCAAATCTTCCGTAATATCTCTACATTAAACTAAATACATCGCAACTCCAAAGACACGCACGTAAAAATAAAATATATAAATTGTGGAATACCTCATCCCAGTGTTCCAAGAAATGTGGTGGAGGGGTGACCTTGCGTGAGGTTCAGTGTTTTGACACAAGAGATCAGAGGCCTCTTCGACCATTCCACTGCCAGCCGGTCTCCCCCAGGCCCACTGCACGCCTGCCTTGCAACCCCCAGCCCTGTTTGGAATGGTACAGCTCATCCTGGGGACAGGTCAGGACCTTACCTCCATCCACACTTTTCCTATATCACACCTTTTGGCTGATGCCCTCAGTATAGATACACAAGCAACCTCATGCCCTGGGACATGTGCTTAAAATAGTGTATGTAATAGTGTATGTAATATGTATGGTGTGTGTTTGTATGTCTATGGATGGCCAGTGCTCAGAGGTGTGTGGGGGAGGGGAACAGCAGCGCCTTGTTACCTGTCCTGAGGAAGAACAGTGCGATGAGGATGTTATGCCCAGCAACATCCAAGCTTGTAACAGCCCATCCTGTGCCCAATGGGTCACTGGCTCCTGGGGACAGGTACGGACAGATGGATGACGTATTGCATGACACACAGTATACAATGTACACAAAACAATATGTTAAACTGAAGTACTAAGCTAATAGCTTTTGCACTTCATCATATGAACAGTTATTCAGTTTAATTATCTGTAATTAAATTAAATGCACAAACCTCATCTTGCATCATTTATCCACCTGCAATTACATAACTTGCGTGAGGCATATGTCCCTTGAACTCCATCTCTCTCTAAAGCTTCTCTTCAAACATTTCTCCAGTTTAAGAGCTGACATGCCTTTGATCATGAGAGTCTATTTAATTCTTAAACACATCAGTACTGCCAGTAGCCCCCTCCAGTGCTTTTGTGTGCCATCCTCTAAAGTGCAACTGACCTCAGAAGCCCCCAGTCCAGTACGCAGTACACACCCACGCACAAGTTGAACATGACATACCAACAATCACACATACTGCTCAAATGTACACGTCCACATAATGCATTTTGTAGACATATTAATATAAAATTGTGTTCTTACATACATGCTATATGCTTTGAGGCTACCATAAACACATAAATAAACACCACACACAAACACCTTTCTTTCATTCCTTCAACACATGCTCAATCTGGCTCAACATGTGCTCACATATTTGCGGGCACAGAGACACATTCTAAACCAAGTTCTACTGGTGTGGGGTGTGTTGGCTTGCACATGCTCACCTCAAAGGCTTAACTGAAAGCGGTCTACAGTTTTGATTGAAGCATGGAGGTTCTGGCTTTGATGCTGGCTTTGTGTGATTTGGCCTACAAGACCATCATAAATATAGATGTAATTAAGAGTAAAACCTAGGCTCTATTTTTTTATAATATTTTAATTATAATTGTATTATTATATTATTATAGTTTAGACCACTGGTCTAAACTCTCAAATCCGTCAAAGAAAATTATTAATAGCCCTGTGGATTTACAGAATTCCTGGATGCTCGAAAATGTCCTTGGTTAAACAAATCAAAGCTTAACGTCTACACTTTAACCACAGTGATTGTATCATGTAAAATCAAAAGTGCTGTAGGATAGAA
Organism: Osmerus mordax; assembly: GCF_038355195.1. Taxonomy (NCBI): domain Eukaryota; kingdom Metazoa; phylum Chordata; class Actinopteri; order Osmeriformes; family Osmeridae; genus Osmerus; species Osmerus mordax. Next base: position 8,193,087 of record NC_090062.1, on the reverse strand, counting down.
TAATAAGACAAGTGTGTCACTGTCCAGGGATTTCATCACTGTCTGATACAGGGTTAAAATGGGAAAGACCAAATCACATGTCACTGTCAATGAAACTCTTTGTGTGAGTGCGAGGGAGTCTTTAAAGTGTCTCCTTGCCCGCAGTGCTCTGCGTCCTGTGGCAGTGGTGTGCAACGGAGACTAGTCAAGTGTGTCAACTCGAAGTCTGAGACAGAGGAAGAGGAGGAGCGTGCTCAGTGTGACCATGAATCCTGTCCAGAAAATACTCAAAAGTGTAATATCCAGGAGTGTGAAAACATCACGTTTGGTAAGTGTACTGTATGCAGTCATCTCTATAAGATAGGTTATCCTACCCATAAAGGTTTACATGACAAATATTTCTTTTAATTACTACATTAAGACAATGTGTTTTAGAGCAAAATTGATTATGGATTTCTTTACTAGCTAGTTTAAGGTTAATGTTAGGTTTCATTTTCTATAACATCTCTGGCCAAATTCTGTAACTGCTTTGTGTTATTATGGTGTGTCAGTTTTGTTCTGGAAAGTCCTGACATCACCATAATTAGCTTCATTTATCACTAGTTAATGTTGGCTGGCTAGCATTGGTAGGCAGGCAGTGCAAGTCAAACAAGCCACCATTCTAACTCAATAAGGATTCAGAGTATTCATCTACTGAGACGTTTACATAATTTGTTCGTCACTTAGGAACATGGTGGTGATCTGGAGAACAGCCTTGTGCTGTCATACATACTGTTTTCATCCCAAGCTGGTTTGAAACAGCATACAGTGTGTTACATTGACTTAAACAAAGGTGTGTTTATATGTTCTGAAAGACTTGTGTTTGTGTCCATATGTCCGTCTATGTGAAGATGATGGGTCTGCCTACCACTGTCCCTGCATACATTTATTCAAGTTTGTCCCTGTTCTGTTTTTTTGGTTTTTAGTTTTGTTGCAGAAATAAGTCAAATATGGCATTCAGTTGGCATAGCAGACAATTGTTCCTCGATTTGTGGTGTGTGCGTATGTGTGTTGAATGCCCGAGTGGTTCAGTCCAGGGTCAACCTGAATGCCATAAACATCCTCGGGCAGGGATTGAATGCTTTAACAGCACCATGACTGGTGAACTGTCCCCTTGCACTTCAGCTAGGTGTCTGATGGTCACCAACTCACAAGGTAACTGAAGCATACTGCCCACCACTACCAATCCAAACATTTCCTTTCCGTGGAATACTTCCCCCGTAGAGAAAGCTTGCTTGCCTCTAAGTCAGACACTTTGAAACTCTACCAAAACTATTTGTTAGTTATATGTTTATCAATTTAATAAAATGCTGCATGGAAAAGGGTGAGGAGGCAGTATCCAATATATGTTTGCATACTCTCAATCCTACCTGATTCCAGTCACGTCATTCCATCCATCAAAATTCAAAACCACATTCAAGACTTTTGCAATATGATTCTCATTACTTTACATTTACATTTTGTCATTTAGCAGACGCTCTTATCCAGAGCGACTTACAGTAAGTACAGGGACATTCCCTCCATGGCAAGTAGGGTGAAGTGCCTTGCCCAAGGACACAATGTCACAGCCGGGAATCGAACCAGCAAACCTATGTTTTATTTAAAACATAAAGAGAAAATTGCCTTAGCAGTTTTTGCTAATTAAAATCTGATTATTGTACAGTATAATGATGGGCAAGGGGTTCTGAATGAGAAGTTTATTGAGCCCCCATTATTACTTTCAAAGGCTACAGTGTTTTGCACCAAACTGATATTGTTGAAAGACAAGTCTTTAGGATAGAGGTAGAAGTTTAGAATAGAGATAGTTTCAGATCATGTTATCCCTCAACAGTTTCCACAGTATAAGTTCCACAAAATTCTGTGTAGAGCTGTATGAAACCTTTTTGAAGTCTGCCTCTTCCTTTCATCCTTTCTGTTTTAATTCACCCTCCCCTCACTTCAAGGGTCACTCATCTTTATTATTCAAGCATTATTAATTTCGGCCTACACTGAATCTTTTAGACATAAGTTCAATTTCCAATACCTCCAATACTCAAATATCCACAATGATATTGATATCAGAAGCTTTGCAGTATTAATTTAGATAATGTATTCCAATCAAGTTAACCTGTGACAGCTTATCCCTTGACAGCAAAGTAGTTTGAGTTGGAATGTCGTGTTTTAACTTTTTTCCTACCCTCTAGACGAAGTGTGAAATTATCATGACTTTTTTTTTGCTCCTCTTTTATACTTCATTGAAATGCATCTGAAGCTTTGAGTTTGATGTAAAGAGAAAGATAACGAGAGACAGAGAGAGAGAGAGAGAAAGAGAGAGAGAGACTCATGGTTGGCTGTAGCAGAATTCTGATTTCTTTGCTTTCACAAGAAGAGATGTATGAATGTTAATGTCAAAGGCTCACACCATTCTCAGAAGAGCTGTGATCTGGTATTGTTGCATTGCAGGATACTGTATATACCAAAGGGTGGGTTCCTGGAAAATCAAATCAAAGTATCAGAGCATGCTCATGCTCTGATACTTTGATTTTGCGTTGATTCTGACATTTGTCAGAATTAACTTAAGAAGTATTATTTGGGAATTTTACCTGGTCCTCTTTTGTGACATGCACACATGTATGCTATGTCCTTAAAAACAGTCCATAACTCTTTTATCCATGAGTCACAGAACAGATGTTTTCCGCTGGCAACAGCCATGGCCGGAGACATTATGTTTTGCGGATGTCTGTCTGTCCGTACTTATGTTGGTCCCATTCTCGTGACCGCTATAGCTCAGGAACGTCTTAAGGAATTTCTACATATTCTGCACAAACGTTCACTTGGACTCAAGGATGTACTGATTAGATTTTGGTGTTCAAAAAGTTAAAACAAATATTGGTAATTGAAAAGGAATAACTGGTTAAGTATGATTGTACAGTTTTTTTCTTTCATTTGCTAATTATTCCCTGGCTAATTAGCTTTGACAAGTGATCAGCATACAGTGATGCAGCGCAATCCAGGTAACAAACAGCAACAAACATGATATATCTCATAGCCTACACGTATTAACATAGTCGTTTGTGCAAACATTCGTTAAGAACAACCATAAGAAATATGAATTATTCAGTATTTATTAAGAATATTATTGAAGGGGAAGGCACATTAACTCTTTTTTTGGATGTCCCTAACCAAATAAACTACACTACATATTTTTTATAAACTTCAACTTGACTGAAGCTCCCTTCTGGCATAAAGCGAGGAAGCGAGCGAGGAAGATTGTGGCCGACTCCTACCACCGTGGATACTCCCTGTTCCAGCTACTCCCCATTGGCAGAAGGCTGCGGTCCATCAGGACAAAAACCTCACAACATAAGAACAGTTTCTTTCCATCTGCTACTGGCCTCTTCAACAAGGCCAAGGACTCCCACTAACATTAACTATGCACTACGCACAAGCCACCTTTTGCCCACTCATGCTGCTCATTCAAATTCTTATTCTTACATATTTTATTTTTTGAATTGTTTTATTTTTGAATTGTTTAGTTCTTAGAATTAATTTAACTGTTTTTGACTTAATTTAAGATCCGTATATGTTTGTCTGCACCTTCCTGCCACAGTAAATTCCGTGTTTGTGTAACATACATGGCAAATAAACCGTATTCTGATTCTTATCCAAGAGGTCAGTGATCCACTATATTTGCTGTGGCATTTGTATTTTTATTATTGCCAAAATAAATTGCTGTGGCTCAAGACCATAACCTCTCATCTTGTATTCAAGTAGTAATCCTGAAAAAAGGAGGGATGTTATTTGATATTCACCACTATCACATGCGTAGTTGATGTTTGTTTCGCAAGTCTCTGGAAGACATCATTTGTAAGGAAATTGGCATTGGCATTGCCTTCGCTCTGATGTTACTCAACCTGTTTGCATCATAGAAACACTGTAATTGCTAGAAGATTCAACTGATAGATGTTTGTGGCATGCAGCGTAAGTACTGTACTTGGTAGTTGTTCATTACCAAAACACTTTTAACCATCCTTTGCTTACCAAGAATCAACAACCCATGACAAACACGGTCATCATTAACATCATGACTTCATGAAGTCAAAGTATGAAACAAGTTCTGGTTAAAGTGTGAGTTGCCTTTGTACATTGTACTTTGTCCAGCACTGGTCACAATTCTCTTTCTTGTTCAAGGCATGCGTCATGCCAAAAATAACGTATTTTATATATATATAAACAATATTTTACAACGTCACATATTTTATATATAAAATATGACTGTTTGAAGATCAAAACCCACCCGCTCAGTGTGCTCACTTTAATATTACTTCACACAAAGCCTTTCATTGTACCTTCACACTTTAGGTTGGTATACCTTAGAGGAAGTACACAAAAATATGACATCCACTTTATTTGGCTAGAAAGGTGAGAGATTGCTTGGAGAATCGAAAACTAGCCAATATACACCATCAATAATGCTGGTTTAATGGCTCAGCTAATTGTGACCTGTGTTATCTCACGTGGACACCTGTTGGGTCTGTACAGTGAGATATTTGAGGTGGCACAGCCTTCCTGCTGGGAAGTCATTAATTCTCCCTCCATGTTTATCCCAGTTGTAGACACAGCAGGTGTTGTTGGTGAGAGACAGAAAAATATTGAGGCAGTATCCGGATACGTTTTATGTTCCAAAGCTTCAAACAAAGAGCATGTATTAAGACAATATCTGTAAATGCACGTGCACATGGAATACATGTGTTGTGAGAGAGAATACATATTTGTGGGTGAGGTGGCTTGTTTTTCTGTATGTGTTGGTTCCTGTCTGTGATCTATTTGAATAGATGAATACAAAAAAAAGAAAGGGAGAGGTGAGGAGAAGGATGACGGCAATACATTCTGAGATAAATGACCTGTTATCCCAGATAGATTGTCTCAAGGTCAAATTGGTTCAGTCTGTTAGAACCAGATTCTGACAGCTCTCAGTTGGGAATTAATAAATCCCTTAATTTTATACTCAATACTGAGATTCTACAGTGGCACGACCATGACCAATATACCCACGTAAACACAGAACTTATGATTGTATAGGTCCAAGTGATTTATGTGCACAGTGTAATAAAGGTCATCCTGAACAATGGAATTCTTACAACATGAAAGCAACAACAACATAGTAAAATAGGAAACATTCATTTGAAGCACTAGCAGCAAAATAAATAAAAAAATATCAAAAATAGCTAATTACAGCAAAAAGTAGCAGTACAAATAACACCATCTGTGGAGAAGGGGAACATATAATATAGTTACAACATAGAATGAAAGATTACAAATATAAGGTTTTGGAGTGCCGATGGATATGTACTAAATAGGCAAGGTTGCTAAAGTGTTAGGAGTGTTGATGGATATGTACATTATCCAGCAGATCTCAAACTTATTTGAGAAGGGGTTGATTTGGTTTTCAACTGGGACAATTCATTCTTAAACAGTAAAAATGGCTTCACAAGGAATTATGAAGAATTGTATATTGTGCTACTTTACACAGTGAGCTACCACATTTAGGTGGGAGTGTGGATGGGGGCAGACATGTTCACATGCGTCAGGGGGATAGAGCATTTAACCTTGTCTTTCCAAACGTCATCTGAATGTGCCTCCACTTTGTTGCCCTGGCCTCTCTTATCTCTCTCTGTCTCCACCATATTCTTCTTCACTCTTTTCCCTCCCCTTCTGTCTCTCCTGGAGAGAGTATTGACAGTAACAAGCAGCTTCCGTGGACCAATAATGAGGGCTACACTTGGGAGACTATACCTAGGGAGAGACATACCAACGCTGACAGACCGGAAGACAGGCAGACTGGCAGCCATGTCCCAGCTGCTCGTATTCTTTCACCAAAGCTCATCTACCAGCTAATATGACAGTTGCCATATACAAAAAAATATGCCTTTTTGGTTGGACATTTAAAAATCAGCTCCTGTTGATTAAATGACAGAGCATTGTTCTTTAGCTTCTCAGTTTCTATTGTGAACTTCTCCGCACAACCATAGGCTGTTTCTCTGACAGTCTAACCATAAAAAATTCGGGTAAGAAGAACCCTTACTTTTCTACTAGCAGTGTGGGATACGAGTCAAGCCAGGGAACATCAGCCCGAGATGAGTTTGAATATCCCCCTGATGCTAAAATAGCCAAGGTAACGGATGTAGTGGCCTTTAGTGGTGAGTGGGGAAAAGCTAGCTTTGCGACAGAGGAAGTCATTCTATTCTCTGTTGTTCACTGTTATGTGTGTGAGCCTTGGTAAGGTTTTGTGCGTTTAAAGGAGGTCGAGGGGTTAGTGGGGGAGTGGGTCCCTGTCATCTTACAGGAAATTCTGTGCGACTGTCTTGCAGCTGTGAACTCTGACCCTTCTGATGTCATCATTCTCTGGCCTTCATGGGAAAAAACATTAAGGATGTGTCCTGACAGCAGACTTTTTGAGACAGAGGATGAATTGGTGGCTGTGTGGAGACAAAAGACTGGCAAATGAATGATTTTCTATGGGAAGAATGCATACTGGACTGATTGACTAAATACACTGATCTCATGCATATTAATGTTTGGAAACTTTGCTATTTGTGCGATACTGGCATTTATTTATTGAAATTCCACATAAATTAACATGTTGGTTGGTGGATTAAAAATAAAACTTTTGTAGAACTGAGTATATCTACTCTGTCCTGTACATTCTTAAATCAAAACCTTTGCCTGTCCAATTATATATGGCTTGAAGGTGTCTGGCATCATTAAAACATCACCTAAGGACACAATTCTCCTTGTGCAGGTTTCTTTCTTGATAGCAGTCTTGATCTTCAAGAAACCCCTGAAAGTGGAACCCCTCGCTGACAGAAATTAAAACAATATATATTTTCCAACATTTTCAAAAATATGCAGTAAGCTAACCGGGCTATAGTCCATAGTGAGCTTAAGTTAACAATACCCAAAAAGTAACTGCCAAGCAAAACCTAACTCACCCGAGTCAGCTCAGGATTCTGGATGGTTCTAGTTATAAGAATAGCTTCACCCATATCTCAGCCAAGAAACAGTAATTTAATCTGGAAGGCTTTGACTGTGATGGAGTTGGGCTCTGGGTAGGGTTGTGCTGCCTAGTATTATATTAGGTTAAGCCTGCGGACTCTGTCTAGGTCAACTGCCAACCACTGTCAATCTAATTGGATCCCTGTTTTATCATAGGTATTGAAAATGTGTGTTTTCAAACACTAATATTCTGAAATATGATGGTTACTTTATTTTATGGCATAGGTAAAAAGTATTATGTAAACCGTCATTAGTGTAAGCATAATGTATATCCCTGTTCATTTTCTGCACAATGATGGGAACAGACTTTTCCTTTTTATTAATTCTCTCTCTTCTCTCTCGATCTGTTTCTTTCTCACTCTCTTGTAGGAGTGATGTGTGTTCGGGACCGGCTCACATTCCGGTTCTGTCAGACCCTTCAGTGGCTTGGCCGCTGTAACCTCCCCACTGTTCGGGTGCAGTGCTGCAGAACCTGCAGCCAGCGTTCCCGTGGCAACGAACGCACATCACGTCGCTGAGATTCTGAGAGACATAAACACATAGCCCTCCACATGTGAACACATAGCCCTCTATGCACATGCATAGTATGTGAATGGAGACATGGACACACACAACTAAGGTTCTGGGCTACCACACATTTAGCATTTGTTATCTGGAAGGTGAATCAGGATTACACTTTATTTAGGGGCCCTATCTATAATCTTTTCTGCACAATAAACCAAGTATTTTTGAATGCTTTAACAGGTAATAGTTAAGATTAATTGATAGTGTGCTGAATGTTTATTGACAATAATTTCAGCATTTACAGACTATTTCTAAATGTCCTCTCAGGTTAGTTTTTCTGGAATCAGTAGGTGAAAATGAACTCTGAGATTTGTGTGGATCATAGTAGCATAGTAAGACACTCACACTGTTTTACAATACAATCCATCCCAGAGAAGGAGGAGACACTGCCTGTCACCACTATACATGTTGGTTTTAATCTATTATCTCAGTTCCGAACCGTCATTGCCGTACAATCCTCACAAAGACTCTCTCTTGCAGTTTCTTTACTTACGGACCAGAGTTTTAAAGAGGAAGAATCGTGCAGCTAGCAATTGGTGTTTTAATTTAGGTCTGGCTCATACCGTAGCAGCATGGGATTTGACCAGGGTACTGATTTTAGCATCCAATACGTTTTACGGTATTAACTTACTTTATTAGCTTGTAACAAGGAAAGATTGTTCAGACAATGCTTTCTATCGCTAGCATCTGACACTATGCAGTATATCCAAAACAGACTTGGGAACAGAAAGGTGGGTGCAAGTCTGGAAATCCTCATTTATAAATCCTTCAATAACATACAGCTTTGTTGATTATTCACAGATATAACATTACGTAGCAGTTTTTTCAGTAGTAATTAGTGAAGTGCAGAGGGATCGATTTAAAAAAACAATTTTAATGTAATTGAACGAGTTATTCAACAATACATGCTTGTTAAAAAAAACATTTGGTGTATGGAAACTGCTGCAAAAATAACTTGGTGCTACAGTATAGGCAGTCGCAGGTTTCAACTCTTTCATGTCAGGTGTTGGGCAGGCCCAGTGCCTCTTCTACTTGAATCATAGTGTTTGTCTCAAAATTGCCTCAAAATGTTAATCTCAAGTCAAATGTAACTTTGACCTTTCATGACAACAGAGTTGTTTAAGAGAGTCATTTAAATATTGTGTTGAAGGCCCCTCAGGCCTTCCACACTTCCCTGCTCTAGGGGAAACATTTAGTTTGAGAAGTGTCCATTATTCAATGGCTTCTGAAGCTTCTATATATTCATAGCCTAAGGGGAAGTTAATTCCATGGTAAAAGTTGTGCAAACATCCCACTCTCAGTTATATTCAACAAGAAGGGTCGGTCTTCGCCAAAATTCAAATGCTATCCACTTGATTGTGGAAAGGAATTCATTCAGTTGATGCAGATCAACACAGCCATTCGTACATGTATATGTATATTATTTTGTCAAATGCTATTGCAGGGGTAACTTTAGGTTGTCAATAAATGATGTTATCACATGAAGTCAAACTATTAAAGAATGTGCTGGTTAATTGTATGATAAGGTGTAGAAGTATGTGTTTCCTAATTGCATTATATTTTAACTCACAACTGAGTGTAAGTAACACATTTTTTATTGTTTATTTAGTTAGCATAAAGTATGAGTTGTGAAAAGCGGGATCATAATATTGTCAAAGCTGAGTGACATGTTTTAAACTATTGATGACTAGCTTTTGAACAGCAGATCATTTTATATAATGAAACATGAACAAGACCATCTCTCTCCTCTTCTGAGGGAAAGCCATCCATCAGATTATTGAAATCTCTGTCACAGTCCTCTGTGAGCGCAAGTCATCACATTAAGTCAATTTCTGCTAAAGCAATTTCAGGCATGAGGCTTATTGTCAGTGGCAGATCTAAGGGGTGACAAGGGATGGCAGCTGCCACCCCAATAAAAAATACTGACTCTCCCCCAATCTTTTTATTTTCCTTTTTTTTATGCATTTAGCAGACGCTTTTATCCAAAGCGACTTCCAAGAGAGAGCTTTACAAAAGTGCATAGGTCACTGATCATAACAACGAGATAGCCCCAAACATTGCGGGTAGCCAAAACATGAAGCATACATTGTGAAAAAAAAGCCCAAAGGGAAGAACCATAAGAACATGTAGTGAAACAAGTTACAATTAAACAACATGATATTACATAACATTTCAATAAATAATATTAATGTTACTGTTTAATTTACACTACAATGTTATAGCCTAATCATTTACCATACGGAGTACTGTACCCCCCTACTTTGGATTTTGATTCGCCTCAAGGAGGCCACCAAACAACTTCCTTCTGCCACCCCATTGCCACCCCGAATGAAAATCTCTAGATCCGCCCCTGCTTATTGTAGCCTAAGAGAAACAGTGCCCCTTACTGTTCCCTTATGTCCATTACAGGAAGTTCCCTCCAATTGATCAAATTTGTGTAGTGGTCGGAAAATCTTAATATTGACTGATTCTCTTGTGTTTTTTGGCCAACTTGTACAAGTGTACAATTCATCAGTACAGCTTTGTCTAATCTCCAACTATAATTTTTCTGTATTCTGCATTGACAGAAAAGGTACAGATCGAAGGGAAAATTATATTTCATACATTTCTCCTCAGGTAGATTTTCTAATTTTCTTTACTTCATATCACAGGTCTCGAGGTTTCATTAAGGGATGCAAATATTCTCCTGGCAATGTGTCTAATGCTGTGTGTAATTCAGATATTAGAAATACCAACATCTGTTTCACGCACTTCAGTCGAGAGCTAGCCAAGCAGCATAGGGTTCCACCTTAAACTAAGACATTTGGGGCTCCAAAGCAATTGCAACATTTGAATGCAATGCCTTCTGTTAACATTCTCAGTATTAGTCACACACAGCCAAGGACATTTTTGAACCTTGAACAGTGTAGCTTTGAATCTCTGGTTAATTGTTATGCGTACTATATATCAGCTTGATTCCAGCCCATTAATTGTATTGGAAGGAACAAGGATATAATGTACAATAATCATAATGGAATGAAATGACAAAGGACTCGTCATGTGTGTGTACACTGGATGTCTTGCCTTGTTTCCACAGCTACAAATATAGCAAAACTGTTTAGACTAACAATGTAAAATACTGACAAAAGAGAAAAAGACATTAGCTATGGTGACACGTTTATGATGATTCATCAATTAGTCCATCATGGGTCCAGGCTCGGCCACCAGACGCTCGCCGGCGAACTCCCCTTGCAGGTCTGGCTCCACGGCTTTCCCTTTTCCGGGCGAGGTGCCGCAACTACTCCTTGACCGTTTTATACGGGTTCTAGTGCATCTAGTGACATCAATTTTTTCAGGCATTTACCCGACTCATTGCATTCATTCATTAATAAAGAACCCCCTTTGAAGATTATTCTAACAACATTGTGACAGGTGTCGTGCCAATGCACTTATCCCCGCCAGGAATTGCGTCCCCTGGCCGCGGGAGCATGCGTGCACTCAGAGAAGCAGAGTTTAACTGCTGCACTTCGAATTCACCTCTTAAATGGAACAAATAGCGATGTGGAAGACTTGTCCATAGTAACAAGGGACTCATTTATCTACATAAATACTTTTATTTGTCTGTTACATTAAGATGATGTGTGAATTGTTTAATGCGTCGTTTAGTATTGTGGATTAGGCCCAATCGACAGTGTTTTCCATAGTTCCATATTGACATGGACCTTAGCTACATATGGCGACTGATAGGCCTATCTATGTGACTCGACATCACATGCAGGTTTATGAAAAATATTTTTTCCTTTAATCTAGGCTACCTCCGTCTGTCCATTCTCTGCGGGTGTGGTCTGACAAGGATGCCCCGTCTTTGCTATCCCGTCCCTCCCTGCCCTCTAATGTGATTTGTTAGGGTTAGGCTTTAAATTAGTTTATATGGCTATTTAATTAACCGCTTATTGTTTTGGCCTAAATCATTGTTAGGCTGGTTTATTTGCATTAAAAATTATACTTTTGTGGAACAAAGGCTTCATTTCTATTTTGGGATTACCTACATGAGTGAGTTTGGTGAGTGTCTGCATTTCACAAGATGGGGCTAGTACCTGTAACCAGAGTAAGTTTCAGGCATGTAACACTTTACTAGTCAGAGTTAGCAAGGGGTGCATTTCGTGGCAAGAAGGAATACAAGTCTGCCATGAAATGCACCCCCCTCTATTATCTGTTCTGTATATCCCAGCATCAAATGATTCTTACTGTACACTGAAGGGACTAGTATGAGTAACCACAGTAAGTTTCAGGCATGTTACACTTTCCTAGTCAGAGTTAGCAAGGGGTGCACTTTGTGGCAAGAACGAATACAAGCCTGCCATGAAATGCACCCCCCTCTATTGTCTGTTCTGTATATCCCAGCATCAAATGATTCTTACTGCACACCGAAGGGACTAGTATGAGTAACCACAGTAAGTTTCAGGCATGTTACACTTTCCTAGTCAGAGTTAGCAAGGGGTGCATTTTGTGGCAAGAAGGAATACAAGTCTGCCATGAAATGCACCCCCCTCTATTGTCTGTTCTGTATATCCCAGCATCAAATGATTCTTACTGCACACCGAAGGGACTAGTATGAGTAACCACAGTAAGTTTCAGGCATGTTACACTTTCCTAGTCAGAGTTAGCAAGGGGTGCATTTTGTGGCAAGAAGGAATACAAGCCTGCCATGAAATGCACCCCCCTCTATTGTCTGTTCTGTATATCCCAGCATCAAATGATTCTTACTGTACACTGAGGGGACTAATATGAGTAACCACAGTAAGTTTCAGGCATGTAACAATTTCCTAGTCAGAATTAGCAAGGGGTGCATTTCGTGCATCTGTTATTTACACAGATAACTGACATTCTTCTCTTGAATTCTATAACAAAGAAATTATGATTTACATTTAGCAGACGCTCTTGTCCAGAGCGACTTACAGTAAGTACAGGGACTTTCCCCCCTGAGACAAGTAGGGTGAAGTGCCTTGCCCAAGGACACAACGTCAATTGACACGGCCAGGAATCGAACTGGCAACCTTCAGATTACTAGCCCGACTCCCTCACCGCTCAGCCATCTGACTCCCTGATGTGAGACAGCTGTCACTCTTCCGTTTGGTTGCTATATCAAGACGAAATCCTTCACTTTTTGAGAAGGATTTTTTGTGATAATAATATATATGAGAGAGAACAAAAGGTGTGCCCTTGCAGAAGGCAAGGCAAGGCACAACCTATTACATAGAACATGTAAAAGCAAAGCCTAATGTAAGCCTAGCGCCATCTACGGTTTTGACTGGATATAATGAATAATATCAATCAGTCAATGAATACGATGCATATTTTGACATTAACTACAGTCACCGCGCGGTAGGGTGACAGTGAATCTTCCCTAAGACGCCAGTATGTCATCGGCAAGTGCACGATGTGGCTGCAAATCACAAAGATATAACTATTTGTATTGTCTTACAGGATATTTAGTAGGGGGCGTGGGACAACTGATATCGTTTACTCCTTCGTCCCTCTTCTCATCCTATACCGCTTGGAGGTCTCTTATGTGTCAGGGGGCTGGCAAATATAGTCGATGTTAAACACTTCAAATGCTTGAAATATCTATTCTGCTACTCTAGTACTACTGAAACTCTACCTTAAAATGGGTTGGAATACGCTGCTATACATTGCAGCCATCGCATGTCTCTTGAAGGGTGAGTAAGGGTATGTTTTTAATTTCGTTTTAAGAACATGACTAGGCTATTTCGCGCTCTATTCATGTGAGCATGTCTAATATCAGCGTCTTCGTCATATAAATTATGTAATTGGAAATACCTTCATTGGCATGTTAGTAGGCTATGTGAGCTTCCAATTAAAGTTACTAGAAATTCAATTACCTTGTTCTGTAATCGAACCTATCAATGGAATCGAGAAGAAAACCATGACAGTCGGAGAAGGAGTCTTGACTTGACCCACAACAAGAATTTGAAGTGACGATCTGTTTTAATTCACTCTTCCTTGAAAGGTTTCACTGAATCAATTATGAGAAGGCTTACTTAATGCATTTACAGTAAACGTTTGTGAGTTTTAAGCCTGTCCTGTAGCTGTCATCTTTAGAAAATGTAAGTTGCATCTTTCATGCTAAAGATCAACAACACGCAATTCTGCATGCGAAAAATATCTGCATGTCCAAGATGGCTAAATGTTCAATTAAGTGGCCACTAAAATCTGTACACTGTACCTGGCAATGCATATTTCATCACATACAAGACTATAAAAACTCTACAGTTTACCTGGTAATTTCTATACACTGTGTGTTAAACATAATTGCAACGCCAAAATGTCATGGGTTCAAGCCAGTGTCCCACTGGTTATTGAACTGTCTTGCTTTTGTTTTTGACACTGTCAAATCCTTATGTCAGAATTTATGTTGAAAGTGTGAGCTTAAACACGGATGTTTCCTTCTGTTGTCCATCAAAACCACTATTCTTCTCTGTTTTGTTTCAGTTAGACATTGGGCCTAAAATAAAGATAAAGAAAAATTGAAAGACAAAGAAAGAGAGAAAGACTTGGTATTGGACTGCTGTGAGCTTTGTCCATCTAGTTAACATTTGTATGACCAGTGAATTTGATTGAGTTACTGGTAATGCTGTGCCTTTTATTGTGGTGCCTTGCTACTTCTCTCTCATATTGGCAAGACGCCAGAAATCTTTTTTGTATCTCCTTGCCAGTAATGCGCTCAGCTCGATGAATTAGATCTTTTGCACAATAGAACATTGATGTCATATTGCTGAAGGCAATACTGAAATTTGATTATTGGTCCGAGGGTTGGGGGTGAGTGCTGGAGAGTGAGTGGATGGCTTGGGAAAGATCCAAAGATGATTTTTAGTCCACAGGAACAAAGGCAAGCTTTTAAGCTATCTGATCTTTCAGTTACAGTCCCTTGTCTGTGAAACACATATCTGATGAGAGACACAGAGAACCAAAAACGCTTTGTAAAGGAGATGGAAACTATTTCTAAACAGTCTAGCTCTTTCTGGCTGCCCTTGCCAAATTAATGGAGCTAAGTGCGTTCCCATGGGTGTCTTCAGAGTAATTGTGCTACAGCCATTAGTAAAGTAAAGCAGTTGGCACAAATGCCCAATTTATTATCAGTGGGGTAAAATTTTATCCAAGGAGTATGCTCTAAAAGGGTGACAAAAGATCACAAATTTAGTTTGACAACATACAGAATCCTAATTTTTCCCTCATCAGAGCTGTCTCTTTGTATGTTAATGTTTATAGTGTCCCTACAAGGGGACTCTCAGCGGAGACTCTACAGAGATCTGATGGTCAACTATAACCCTCTGGAGAGGCCCGTCTTCAATGACACCCACTCCCTCACAGTCTACTTCAGCTTCAGTCTGATGCAGATCATGGATGTGGTGAGCTACGACTGGTCTGCAACATGCCTAGTACTGTAACTCACCTGCTGTCAGCTGATTGCCCTCAGAAAACAGTGGTCGGAAAATGCTGATCAACTCCAGCTTACCAACATGTGCTGTCGGCAGACTCACGGCTCAATGTTAGAGGACTGTGATTTAAAGCATTGAATATTCAGCAAGTCACAGTATTCGATTTCAAGGGATATTTGAAAAGGGATAGATATTTTGGGATTAAGCAAGCAAAAAAAAATTATTACTGTTTGAGAAGACAAGTACTGTAGCACAATAAATTGCAGAGATAAAAAAATATACTCTATGAAGGTCTGGTGTCCACATACAGGCAGCCATTCTGACCCTACCATGAGACTCTTGATTGCAATGTTTTGTTATCACAAGATGATGTTAACATGTGTCTTGATGCTTTAGGATGAGAAGAACCAAGTGCTTACAACCAACATATGGCTACAGCTGGTAAGACAATTTAACATAGGATTATATTTCCCTGATGGTCTGCATTGGTTGACCAACTTTAATCCAATATGTGAATAGAGAAAACAGGAGACCACAACTTTCTTCCCACATTCAGTATGTATTGTGCCCACTTTCCTGTCCACCAGGTACACAAGCTCTCCCACTAAGCTAAAGTTAGAAGTAGATCATCGTTTCAAGGCTGTATGTCCAGTGCATGACTCAATCATGTGAGCAAACTGTATAACACTGTTTTGGTGCTTTTAAATCAACTTTAGGATTGGAAAGACTCCAACAGTCCCTTCGGATATTACATCAACTTCAATATGTGGATTTGACGTCAGTATAGAAATACTTCAGACTAGCTGGAATGATGTCTGTGTGGACCTCGGGTGGGGATAAAGAAAGACAAATGTACTGTACAAAACATTACCATTTACAAAAAGAGTTTAATCTGTTTCAGTGCCAAGGGAAATGTTGATAGATCCTCTCTATGCAAGTAGACAGCTGCTTCAGTTTGTGATGTGGCTAGAATGTCAGTGATGTGAGCTTTCCTATGAACATTTCTTTTTTTCACTTAAAAGTGGATGGCTGTCTCTTCGCAATCAGTTACCTAATTTATCAAAATATTCAGTATTACGGGGGAATATTTTGCCTGTGTTTGCTTGTCTGTGTGTACAAATGCATGTAGAATTAAACATGCATTATGTCTGTCTCCCCAGTACTGGAATGATTATTACCTACAGTGGAACACTTCAGAATACGCAGGTGTTACCAATGTGAGATTCCCTGATACCCTCATCTGGAAGCCTGATATCCTCCTGTACAACAGGTGAAGCATGGAATTGCATTTCTTTTCTGCTCTAAAATGGGGGATTCTTTTCCGTAGTAACTATTCACACAGAATATGAACTAAAACAGCTTATGTACAGAATCTTCTGTGTTGACAAATGCATCTTTTATAACCAACAGACTTGTTTTCTGTGGCCATTGGCTAGAATAAGATTTTAAAAAAGGGGTTCTTCCATGCCAGTCCTATTCTAGCTTGTGCACTACTTTTAAATTGATGATTCAATTTCTGTGCTACAGAACTTGTTCGAGATTGTAAAGTAAACAAATCAACACAAGCACATACAACATCAAATTCAAATTGGACACCATGGAAAAGAATACAACACATTATCTCCATGCAATGCTGATTTGCAAGCAAATTAATCAGAGGAAAATGTAAATTAATATAAAGGGGGAATGTCAAAATGTTTACACTTTAACGAAAGAAAACACAGCTTCAAGCCTCATTCATCACTGTTATATTCTCCAATGTCGTTGATTTAGATGTGATTGCACCTCGGTGCATGAGCTGCTTTTTTTTGTCGGAACGGCAACTCTTTGAACTTCAGCTCACCTTGCTCTGTTTCAATCGAAACTCCAGGGAGTTAATTTAGAGGACTCAATTGTGGATGGCTGAAGAGTCAGGCATTCCAAGATAATTACCCTTTACTGCACTAGAGAAACCACTTACTCATGAGGTACCCTACGTGTGCCACTGTACAGAAATACACCTACTGTTTCAGAGAGGGTACATTTCCCTGTGTATTTTTTACTTCTATGAGCACCCGCTGCTCTACAGTGTTTCATTGCTTTATGGTGTTTGTTGCGACAATGTTATTACTAGTGTGTTTCAGAAGGTTAAATGAAGAGTCTGTTGTTTCCACAGTGCTGACGAGAGGTTTGATGCTACCTTTCACACCAACATTCTGGTCAACTCCTCTGGAACCTGCTCCTATTTACCTCCGGGTGAGATCAATCGGTTGTTTTCCCCCATATTTAGATCTTTATATTGTCCAGCAGTGATTGTAATGACGATATATGATTGGGAAATAACTTTATTTAAGTACAGGCCTAGAATCATTGGTCCATCACAGCCTAGTGCTTGTTGGTCAAATGGTGAAGTGGGAAGAATACAGAGTGACTTATGTAAAATGTAGTAAATAAGTACAAATAGTTTCTAGGGTACAGCAAGAGATGATTAATTCTCAACAAAGAATACTATTGTGTACATATATCATTGAATGGGTGTACCTGTCACAGGTGAGTGCAGGGGACCCAAAAGCAAGGAGACAACGGCAGGTAACAAGAACTTCATCAAACAAAACAAGAGCAAGGCAGGGATACTCACCTACGTAACATCAACACAACGACCGACAAGGACTGACAAAGGGAGCAAACATATATACAGGGGAGAGTAATCACACATGGACAACCGCTGGGTAGTTGGAAACGTGACACTACTGTGCAGGGAGCCAGGAGAGAGACACATAACCAGGACCAGAACACACAGATAGGGAGACGGAACACTACATTTTACATTTAGTCATTTAGCAGACGCTCTTATCCAGAGCGACTTACAGTAAGTACAGGGACATTCCCCCGAGGCAAGTAGGGTGAAGTGCCTTGCCCAAGGACACAATATAATTTTGCACAGCCAGGAATCGAACTGGCAACCTTCTGATTACTAGCCCGATTCCCTAACCGTTCAGCCACCTGACTCCCTACAAGCCTATACTACAAGCCTATACTACAGTCAGTCATTCCGTTTTAGCTGGGCCATGAAAGGGTGACAGATGCTGTAGCTGAAGAGGGAGAGAATAGTGTTTGAGCCCTTCTATTCAATATTCTGTTTTAAATACTGTTGACATCCAGAATACATAACCAAATTCGGGCTTTGATATCCTTTTCTGAAAGCTCCAATTTTAAAATATATATACTGTGTGAACTGTATATTTACAACTTGAAATACTGAACAATTCCTAGAGAATAGTGCAAATCTTACTGTAAGAAATCTTTGTCAGTGTTAGAGTCCTTGTGTGGTCTCTTTGCCAGTGAGTTTTAAAGGTATTGTGAGAAATGTGGAATCTGAATTCGATGTTTGCTGCTCAATTAGTTTAATTAATTTGAATTGGTTTTGCAGAAAAGCACTATAGTCGGATTGAACACATCAGTGTTTATTGCTGTGCACATTTTTGTGAACCTATCTTCCACTGACCCAGTCCTGTCATTCAACAAGGGCTCACAATGTTCATAACACTTGTCTTTGATCAGTCCAAACATACACAACCACAGACACACAATTAGCCAAAGAAGAACGATCTCCCCCTTCATCATCACAGGCGTTACCTACTTTGTTTCTTGACCAAGTCCACTCTCCCTTTTCTCCTGACTCAGCAGAAATACTTTGCCGGGCTGCTTTAGCTCAGCATCCTAATCAATACAGGTGTAAATAAGCTCCATCACAGGGTTTCCTCAGGATTGATAGTGGCCCTGTGAACAAATTGCTTCCTAACTTTTCAAAATGAATTTGCTTTGAATCCTACAAACCGTTGTGCCACGAAACTCTTGTCAGTACTTTGCTGCTAAGTCATCAAGCAAGGCCAGAGCAGTTGGGTGGGGTAAAGGAGGTGACAGGTTGAAGCCTTTCATTGAAATATCAGTGTTGGGGAACCAAATTACATTTTCAGACATTTGTCTTTAAAGTGACAGGGCTGTCTTTTCCTCCATCCATCTCCCTTCTCTCTGTCTTTCACGATTAATTTCCTTCTGCCTCTTCTTTTATTGCTTTTGTCCCCCGTGAGGGAGTCTGCTTGTTTACTACCGCCTGCTCATATTTTTTCTTTAAAATAATTGGGTTATTTCTGTGGCTGTCTTGTCTTCCTCCTGAAGGAAAACACAGCCTGGGTGTGTGATTAGACTTTACTGTTGTGTCTAGAATATTACCTCATATACTTATTTGAGTTGATAATTGAGTTTTCCAACTTCCTCATGCGTGTCATGTATTCATAACAGCCCCCACCACTTTTTCTTTCACTCTTCTCTCACCTTTCCTAAAGCTACAGTACAGTTCCTCTATTACTTACAATACAAAAAACAAATCTAACTCTTTTCCAACCCCATAGTATCTCTGTTAGTTTTCTCATATAGTATCTTTTGGTCTCTTCCTTCTCTCTCTCACACTCTTAATTCATGACTCTGTCACAGTGTTCCTTGTTGACTAATGAGACTCTATTATCCACACTTCTCTTTCATTTTTCACACACCAAGGCATCTTCAAGAGCACCTGCTACATCGACGTGCGCTGGTTCCCCTTTGATGTTCAGAGCTGCGACCTTAAATTTGGCTCCTGGACCTATGGGGGTTGGTCCCTTGACCTACAGATGGTTGAGGCAGATATAACCGGCTACATCGCTAATGGAGAATGGGACCTTGTGGGTAAGAGCTGTATGGCAGGGGGTTCTCTAAAATACAGTGCTTTTAAGTACTGTATTCCATTAAGTGAATCCTAAAAAAACAGTTTTCTTCAACTTGTTCAGTTTGTACAGCAGCTGTCTTGGATTTAATGACCACAAGACGCATGCTTTTAGGAGTCAAGAGTTAAATTTAGACTGCCAGGGCCACAAGAGGAGAGAGGAGCTGACTTACACCTCAGAAGTGTAGTTGTGAATGAAGTACCTCACAAACCTCTCCCTTTTCCACATTAGGAAAAAACAGTTTAACCTCCAACCATTAACAAATCATATCCCCGGTGGTGTGGGTTTGATGCAGAGGTCCCTGGACGGAGAAATGAACGTTTCTACGACTGCTGTCAGGAGCCCTACCCTGATGTGACCTTCACGGTGGTGATGCGCAGGCGAACGCTCTACTATGGCCTGAATCTGCTCATCCCCTGTGTCCTCATCTCCACCCTGGCCCTGCTGGTCTTCCTGCTGCCAGCAGACTCTGGAGAGAAGATCTCCCTGGGTGAGGAGGTTTTTTGTTTGTTTGTTTCTTACTTGCTGTTCTTAAGGCAGTCTTAAGCTCGAGTTGTTTTGTGAAATGCAAAACCTGAACAACTGTGTCCGTCCTGAATGCTTTTCCACTCAAAGATTTAAAGAGGTTTACATTTTTTTTATTGTATACAATTTTACCTGGGGGTCTTATTGGAAATCAGAAGAATTCTCAACAGTGGTTCAAACAAAAAGAAAGAAATATGAATATAATAATTGATATACAGCCCAGTTTATGAAATTAAGAGATTCCTTTATTCTCAGCTGGGACATCTCTTGTAGTTCTGTGGAAATAGCGCCCATGCTGTGTGGATCTGAGACAAGACTGAGGATCGATAAAAGGAGAGATGTAAATCTAAACCCTGTTTGTTATCAAACAGTATGAGCAAAGGATACACATAATGCAATGTTAAAAAAAATTGAGGCCATGAAGAGAAACAGGCAATGGAATCCATTAGATATAGATGACTACTGCTGTCATTCTTATCTTCTTTCTTCCAAACCCTGTCATTGTCCTTTCCTGGCATGCACTTGTGAACACCAATAAGCACAATCTTTTACATTTCACTAATTTTTCCTATTATTGCATTGGTGTTAGTGTAATTTTTAAAAACTTTATTCACACAATAACAGCTACCAATCAGACAGTCTGTCAGTCAGTCAGTTAAAAGTGGTTTGGGTGGCAACATTGTACATCAAAAAGAGGATAATATTATGATATTAGTCATTATCTTTAAACATTTTCAAATATCCATTGATCCTATTCCTCCATGAAGCCTGCAGTGAAATCCTCAGAGATGCCTGTCTTATTCATATTTTCTAATTATACCTACTGCTCTACTGTCGCCTTAAAAAGCACATTCTGCAGTTTTATGTCTAGTGAATTTATGTGCGCTTCTGTTAAGTCAGGTCTTCAGTTTATGTACAGGTGGAGAATGACTTACCATCCAGTACCCAGTGAGGAGTATTGAGAGTCTTATTACAAGTTCTACTCTCTGGCGGAAAGCCTCTGCTGACTTCAAACTGTATAAATTGTGGAAATTCTTCTTGGGTGAACAGAGCACACGCAAGGGTGGGGATTTATGACGACACATCTCCTTCGTAAGATTAGGGGCCTGCAATGCTGCCAGTTTCCTTAATTAACAAAGCAGTACTTAAGAGCCAGATGTGTTTGTGTGTGGTTCAGCTGTTTTGGTTTCTAGACTCAGTCAGGCCTCTTTAATCAAATCAGCAGGGAGAGGAGGGCAAGACGTAATCATGTTTGACATTTTATCAAACTTAAAATCAAGGGAAACATACTGTATGACTTCCTGTTATGTCTGAATGATTACAAATATCGGCAAGAAACAAAGATTGAAGTAGCAAGCTTTCTGACTAAAGACTTTAAATTATAACGTTTGATCATCACATTTTAATTATGGAATATTAACCTCTCATGAGAATCAAAGACAATAACATCTCTACATTACAATCATCACACTGTCGTCCAGGACTCATCCATGCATAAAAGGAAATATTTTGCAAAGACATTCATAGCTGCTACAATTTAAGTGTTGGGACAGAGTACAGTACCACAAATATTTTTGCATTAAAAAAAAGTATATTGAGCATGTGCCAGATATTAACACACATCCACACACACATAGATTGATAGACCCAATGCCTGCCAACATTTTGGAAGATGGACAACAGTATGCTTAAATCATGAGTTGCACTCAGGTAATGACAGGTGCTATTTTTAATGTATATTTGTCCATGATATGGTTCTTTAACCATATCTCTCCCTTTAACTTTAAAATGTTCAGTGGTAATGGATAACAATGTAACTTTTATTAAACAATTGTTAAAAATACCTGTTGACCATTTGATACATCATTTGTGGTGTCAGTCAAGAAATTGTTCTGAGGTTTGAGACTTCTGCTGACAACCCCTGAGGCTCTCAGAGGTCCTATTAGCTATGGGAAGAAGACATAGTTGTTGTCATTTACATTTACATTTATTCATTTAGCAGACGCTTTTATCCAAAGCGACTTCCAAGAGAGAGCTTTACAAAGTTCATAGGTCACTGATCATAACAACAAGATAGCCACAAAACATTGCGAGTAGCCAAAACATGAAGCACACATTGTGAACAACCAAAGTAAGTGCCAAAGGGAAGAACCATAAGAGCATGTAGTTAAACAAGTTACAATTAAACAACATGAACCGCTATACGTGCAAGTGTCATGGCAATGGAGAGGTAGATGTCTTTGTGTTTTTCAAGGTGTAACTGTGTTCTCTAAAAGAACTTGACACATACTTACTTGAAGATCTCCTTTCCCTGGTCTTATGCTGAATATCACTATTTTAGCAATACAGCAAGGTCATTAGTCAAACCCAACTGGGAGAGAGACCCTAAACCTTCCGAATCTGCCCACCAACGTTTGATGTGGTGGTAACCTCTCCAAGCCTCTCTGCCTTCAGGCATGTGCCTTTTAGTATCCCTTGTGTCACCAACACCTAGTCATTAATGTTTTAACCCTAAAAGAGAAGCATCCATCACTCTGAAGACCATCCTAATTAGCATAGACCAGAATATAATAGTTATATTACTGGCAGTAAAATGAAAGGTGACAATGCAACATAGGCTATACATTTCAAAAGAAAACTAATAAAATACAATGCTGAACCTGAGAGAGAACTTGTAGAAAAGACTGTTTGGTATTTAATTCCTGACTAATTTAATCCAGGTAAATTATAAATTGTCATTGTCACTAATGTTTTAACAATTATGTGCGTTTTGACTAGTTTTACATTTTTCATCTGACTATGATATGTTAAATGAAAATGGAATGAGAAATGAATGCAAGATCCATATTGGAAAGTAATTATGTTCAGCATGTTAAAGGAACCCTGAACTCCAATCTGACGGAAGCAAATACAGACGGTTGCAGCTTCTTAAAATATTAAATATCCATAATTTAGAATATGCATCGTAAACAAAATGTGGATATTGAATAACACCCATTTTTATTAAATCACCCCGCGATCACAGGACTTATTGACTCTATGATAAGGAGCTTCACAACCTATATATTAGACTTCTGGTGAGAAAGTCCCCAGAGAGAAGTGCTAGCGACAATACTTTAGGAAAATGCTAACTCAATTGTCTTGTTCCAGGAATCACAGTTCTGCTTTCACTGACTGTCTTCATGTTGCTGGTGGCGGAAATCATGCCGGCAACCTCTGACTCTGTGCCTCTAATAGGTAAGCCGCTGTGGGGAAGTCGATGTAAGACACACTTGAGTTACACGGTGTGCTTGAACCAAGGCCGTAGTCATGGAGTCAACATTGACAAATTAAATTGTTTATGATAATTTCGGATAGCGTGCGTGGTTGCCTGTCGTAGCATAGCACATTTATATTTTTATATCAATATATTGGGGGGGACATTTTGACCAGATTTTGACCAGATTTGAATATTGGGGGGGATGTGTCGCCTTGTACTTTTTACTCAGATCTAACCATCATTCTAATCATGCTTTCTTGCTTTATCTTATTTCTTTCACTCAACTCCCCCTTCCTACTTCTATCTTCAACCTTTTCCTTACCATTTTTAATTAATCTTCTCCTTACCTGTTCCATTCCTTTTTCATTACGCATTTATGTATATTACAGCACAGTACTTTGCAACCACCATGGTGATTGTGGGTCTTTCAGTAATAGCAACAGTTCTGGTTTTGCAATACCATCACCATGATCCAGATGGTTGCAAGATGCCCAAGTGGGTGAGTACAATACCTCTTCTGAGAAAATATGTTAGTCAATCCTATTTCTAATGATCCCTATTTAAAGTTGGCCTGCTGCCAATGCAGTTGTTATTTGTATATATAATTACATATATATTGAATATCAATTTACAAAGTAGGCCTAGGCCTTCTAAAAGGCTTTGTAGGGTACACTATTATCTGTTATTTGGGTTTTGTACAATAGATCAGCCATGTTCAATGGTTGACTTGAAGTGTTCCTGTTAAAAGCTTTACAATTAAATAAATCTGGTAAATGCGAGTAAAAAAAAAAAAGCTCAGGCACTAATGTTGCCTTGCTGTAATTTTTTGTTTTGTATCATGAATGAACATACTAAATGTGTTGACACTCATAACCTGTATAATCCTCTTATTCTCCACATGCAAAGACGCGAGTCATCTTGCTGAACTGGTGTGCTTGGTTTCTGCGCATGAAGCGCCCTGGTGAGGAGCGGGTACGCCCAGCATGCCATAACAAGCGTCCCCGAGGTAGCCTCACTAGTGTGGACCTGAATGGCAGCACATCGCCTCCCCAGTCTACTAATGGCAACATGCTCTATATTGGCTTCCGAGGCCTTGAGAGCATGCCATACTCCACCGCCGCCACCTCCCCTGACTCAGGCGTACTTTGTGGACGCCTACTAGGCAGGTCGGGGGAAGACGAAGTTCTCCTACCCACAGGGCCAGCCTCTTCGGTTAGCAATGTGGAGCCCGAGCTGGCCAAGATCCTGGACGAGGTGCGCTATATAGCCAAGCGCTTTCGTGACCAAGATGAGGAGGAGTCAGTGTGTAACGAGTGGAAGTTTGCGGCATCCGTTATTGACCGGCTCTGCCTCATCGCCTTCTCACTTTTCACGACCCTCTGTACGATCGGCATCCTCATGTCTGCGCCTAACTTTGTGGAAGCCATCTCTAAAGACTTCTTCACATGAGGACACAAAACATTAACCATAAGTCAGAAACACACTGCACGTCTTTTGTCGAAACCAATGGCTACCTAAGCTTTAACTTCAGACAGCCACTTCTCCCACCATATTTTTTTGAATTTTAACATTTGGTTAAAATAGCAGCAATAGCAGCGTGAGCCATGTTGTGGAGCACTTTTGTGTTTCGAAGGCATCTATTGCTGAATAGTCAATCGTAGAAACTCTCGATTAGACCTCTATAATTTTAAGTAGGTTTGATAGTGAGACCATTGTAGTAGGCCTACTTAAAGCCTTTCTTGTCACACAAAGACCCCCACACAAAGGCAATATCACTCAAAAACCATTACCTTGAGTTTACGTTTTGAAGTAGGCTACTTACTCAAAACATTTTACCTGCTATTGAAAGTAAAAATATGTTGTCCATATAATATCATAATTTTAGAACTACTGTACTGTTTTCCTTTTTCCTTGATTGATGTCAGAGCTCCATTCACATGGATCGCTCCTACAGACAGTGAGTCTTATGTCTGTGGCTTATTGAATAAAGCAGGCAGTACTAGGTCTTAGTTTTTATTAATATATATATTTATATATACTTTTGATTTTATTGCACATATATTATATATATGAATATAGGCTATGTTATATTGTTCTATATTGAACTATGGGGGTCATATATATATATATATATATGACCCCCATAGTTCACAGCCCTTGAAAGGCTGGCAATGAAAATATATATTATATACAAAATAAAAGATAAAAAGTTAAACCAACCAAGTATGCAATTGTCTTAAAATAAACTATGCCTTTAATAATGAAGCCATCAGAATAAAATGTATAGCCATAATTTATAGAGTTCTTCAGGACATAATAATGTCCATTATATAGCCTACATTAAATACAGTCTGCTCTGGGGGGAGGGGGGGGGGGGGCAGTATTGGACAATGTTGCTTACTGGATTATTTCAAATTCCAATGTTAAATGGCAATGAAAAATGCATCTAAATATCCCCCCCCCCCCTCAAATCCCCTACAATATTAGCATTGGATTAAATTCAAGATTAAGTTCTTGGGCAAAGATTATGGTTAAGATTAAGTACTTGAGTAAATTAGTTTATTGGGGTTTTTCATCCATTCTAAACTAAGCTCCAGATGATGCTATAATGTATTGTAAAGTGGTGTCAAAGTAACTGGGATAGTAATAATTGTGTATTGTAGTGTGTTGTGATTGTTGTTTGAATATATTGAACACTAGTGGTACAGTATTTTGAGGTTTCGCCACCATATTAACAAGGAAAAAAATATAACTTTATATACAGGAACAATATGTATCAGCATACTCCGGTTCAGGGTTGAATTGGAGGACATTTGGGAGATGGGTGGGCCCAACTCACAAAACAATGTGGCATGATTGTTCAACTCAGCATGTCAGTAAAACTAAGAGCTGCAGGAGTCGAGCTCCCCCATCAAACCCTAATATACTGAATCGTCAAGCTCTAATGCTATTGTTGTTTCATATATGTCATGTTTTGTTTTGCTGCAGCTGGAAGGTGTATGTACACCAGGAGCAAGTGTCACAAAACAACTTTCACATTTTTTTTCATGCTTTGTTAAAATAACTTTTTTCTTTAATTGAAGGCACAATGATGACAACATGACTTTGGTCTAGTTATCAACATTACATTTCTGTCACTGTTTGATGCTTGTTGGTCACTGTTAAATGCTTGTTTTTTCACTCTATAATCCAGCTGTGGAAAAGCAGACAAGGAGTCAGCGTCTTTGGGACGAAAGTGCACGAGGTCTTTACTTGTAATAAACAAGGTTTAACAAAAACAAGGGTGAGGAAACACAGGTCAGACGCCACACGGCCATAACATGAAAGAATAAGACTCCACAACGAAGTGGAAAACATCTCGGCTTATATAGCCGTCCTAATTAGTCCCAACATAAAACAGGTGCGCACTAGAACTCCGGTGACGCAGACTGGCGCACCGTCGCCGTACGCTCCGTGACACCAGCACTTGTGTGTTTTTGGTCTCTCACAAATAAATGTATTTTTCTAGATGTGAAAAATGTGTAGCCTATCTGATTTTTTTTAAACAAAATAACATGGCAGTTGTAGGCTACACTAGAGTTGTATTTACTAAGAAGGACACATTTGATGTAGGCTAGTCTACGTACTAAAACGACACAGTATTTCACAAGTTCACTGTGAATAGAAAAAGCCATACTTCATTTATAGAAAAAGAATTTCGTGCAGCTTTCATTACCTGCAATTAAATCAATTTATTGTTTTTCTTATGTTGTTAGAATAATTGTCCGCCACATAAATGACAGCCTTTTGCAAATAATAATTGACATTTAGAAAACCCCATAGGCCCTAGGCAACTTCTTTCCGATGCTCCATACATACATCCAATACCTCCACGTAGGGACGTGCCTAAAGTGTGGCCTGAAGTTTCCAGAGCAACATCCCATTGAGACCTTTGGCAGGGCCCCTCGGCGGGACCCCCAAATCTTTTTAATTAGCTTTTGTCAATGCCTGCTTCTTTTCCGTGGGATGGTCATAGTATTTATATAATATAACCAAAGGTATTAGGTTTCATGAAATGAGGGTTGTTATGCGAGAAGCTGTAAGACAACCACCAGAATCAATTATTTTACAATGGTTCAGAGCTTTAGCGCACGATGTCGTAGTACACTGCCATCTAGCGACTAAACATTTATTTATGAACCTAAGCCTGGACAGCCTATGAAACCTTATGAATCGATTAAGTTGATCCAAGTATACATTTTTATAGTGTTTCAGATTATAGAATATATATTTATAATGATATAGATGATTTAGAATTCATTTTTTACACTATTCTCACGACAGATTACCTTTGTGTTACCAGGGAACCTTTGTGTCCGAAGCAATGTTTTCGACAGGAAGACATTTATGTTGCAACGTGCACGGATCTTACTGTACTCCTACCTGACTCCAACTATTGCCTATTGCCTTGTCAAATTTAGTTTACATTCCATTATGTCGGATGCCTTGCTTCGTTGGTGTGTGGACCAATTACACCATACCTTTGGATTGGAAGCTTGTGAAGACATTGTCCAGTAAGTGATCTGTGTGTTTGAAAATGGTGTGTAAGCCAGCTGGCTCACTAGCGAACCCTAACACTAACCCTAACACTAGCTAGCTGTCAAAAAGTCTCACCAGCTACTAGCTAGTTTAGCTAGTCAGCTATATTAAAACCTGCAACGCATGCTAGATAGCCGGTGGAGGTACATATGTACATAGATAGTCTCCGTTTAGCTAGCTTGGCTACGATGATGGCTGTCATACCAGCCTACTTATTTTAATTACAAGCCTACTGTTAGCCTAGTATTAATGTTATATCACTGCGTGGGCGATCTCCAATGATGGCTATACGGCCACCAGAGGTAGTCAATGTAGCCTACATGTATGACAACATACATTTTTGTCCTTAGATACATTCTATCCATAGACAATGCAGATGAGATAGCTGAATATGTTGGCGACCTCCTCCAAGGGACGGACGGGAGGAAAAGACAGTTTATAGACGAGCTGCTGGACAGGTGGCAGAAGATTCTGAGACAGACACCAGACAACTCTGGGATGTACCTCCTCAAAGACTCTGTCACAGGAGCAGGTAACATACTTTCTCCCAACATAGTACATTTAACAGACATGCTGTTCATAATTTCTGTTGTGTACTAAGAATGTTTTGGTATGGACTTGATTTCAAACCTAATGCATAACACTCATAACACAGTGTACACAACCTCATGCTGCCAACCTTAATTGTTAAGAAGATGATTGTAACACAAAGTTTTTATTTTTACTTAATTCTACAAGTCAATTAATATCTGTGAGGGCTTGATGACTTTATACACAATATGGCAAGTCTTTAATAACATTTTCTTTCTTCTCCAGATGGTATAGATATGACCAAAGACTGTCAAAAGAAATCCAAACGCAAGGGCAGGAACAAGCAGGAGGTGATGGCAGTAAGCCAAGTGGAGATAGAACCTGAAGCAGTAAAAACTCCTATTGACTTATTGAAGGCTAGTATTCCTCACCATGCACTCATCACCATGCACTCATCATCACACACAGTAGTTCACATGTTATATCCTGACCACTTTCTGTTGCGTCTTGTATCTATCATTTTAATACGAATGTATCATGTTACCCACAGGCCCAAGAGAGTGGAAGTTCATCCTCACAAAAGAAAAAGAACAAGTTTGTAAATCTCTATGCCAAAGAAGGCCAGGACAAACTGGCCATCATGCTCCCTGGGCGCCACCCCTGTGACTGCCTGGCCCAAAAGCACAACCTTATCAATAACTGTATAAGCTGTGGTCGCATTGTGTGTCAGCAGGAGGGGTCTGGCCCCTGCCTCTTCTGTGGAAGTCTGGTGAGAGAGATTTTACTGATGAGTTAGAATCCGGTTTTGTGCTCTTCCCTGACTTGTGTACTTAAATGTATTCGTTGTATATATATACTTGATATTTATACTTTACTAAATGTAATTCAGTTAACCTCTTATTCATACACACTTAAAATCTGTTTGTCATTTAAAAAAACATATTTAGCTCTCTGTCATAATGACATAACTTACCATTGCTTGATCAGGTGTGCACCATAGAAGAGCAAGAAATCTTGCAAAGAGACTCTAACAAAAGTCAGAAACTACGCAAGAAACTAATGGGAGGTAAGAGGCAAAAACATTCAAAATAGTTGAAAGTACAATTTTAAATGTAGTAAAGAGTTGTAATCCAAATATATGTCTGTGTGAGCCAGAGGGGGATAGGGACCAACTTCCTCACCAGGAGGCTCGAATGAGTGCAGGGTTAGAAAAGGCCCTCCAGCACAAGGACAAACTACTGGAATATGACAAGAACAGGTACCTTATAAACATTATATACGTTCCAAATGTCTATCTGTGATATAATTGCTGAGTGTTGTTAGATAATTGCTGGGAATATGAAATAAAGTCTAATACCAATTATAGATTTACAACAACATGCTTTGAAAACCATATTTTTCATGTATTTTTAAGCATTTTAATCGTTGTCCTTGTGTTCAAAGCCAGGACATGAAATAGGCTTTATTTTGATTTTGTCATCATATAAACAGTGTTAAGAGAACCCAGGTCCTGGATGATGAGTCTGACTACTTTGCCACCGACTCCAACCAGTGGCTCTCGCCAGGCGAGCGCGATAATCTGAGGAAACACGATGAGGAGCTTCGTG
The DNA here is from genome assembly GCF_038355195.1 of Osmerus mordax. Classification (NCBI taxonomy): domain Eukaryota; kingdom Metazoa; phylum Chordata; class Actinopteri; order Osmeriformes; family Osmeridae; genus Osmerus; species Osmerus mordax. The sequence continues at coordinate 8,162,789 of NC_090062.1, read as the reverse complement.
AGCTTCGCCACGCCTCCAGGAAGGACAGGAAAATTACACTAGACTTTGCAGGCAGACGGGTGCTGGATGAAGGACAGAACCTTAACCAATACTATAACAAGTGAGACCATTACTTCCCCAATGACCTTCAGGGACTCCTCATGATTACGTGGTTGAACCTCCATGCGTTTGGTGTAAAAATACTTAACACTTTACTGTGTTTCATGTTTTATAGGTTGGATGAGACAGTAAAGGCTCTCAGCACAGGCTCTCAGGTGAAGTCACCACAACGCTTTGAGGGACCAGGAGGTCAACAGCACATGGGAGAGTTGGTTAACCCCAACATAGTGCAGTCTGCACCAGAGGTGAGTTATATTACAAATGTTACACAGTGAGTTCAGAAACAGATTTGTTAATTGATCTCTTTAAAACTTGCTGCATTGCCAGCTAATCCATTTCGAGATTGCAAGCTGTGGATGAATTTAACATAGCGCAACATATTTTACTATAACATTTTCAAAAAAAATTGGGTGTACTGTAAGAGCTGCTGTAGTACATATTTTAAAACTGTTCTACTTTGGCCGCTACACATCAAAAAAGAGGCACAGTTTATCCAAAGCAGTGTCAGACAGGGCTGAATGGCTACAAACAGCTCTCTATCCCTGTTCTCTCAGAGGGAATGCTGCATATGTTTGAGTTTGTTAGAGCAGCTTTTGAAGTTTGACAAGATGCTAAGCATGTGAACAAGCTTGTCCATGTGGTGCCAGTGGGTGAATGTAGGCTGTGGTGAGAGCTACCGGAAGAACCAGAGCAAAGGCCCGGTGCAGGAGGCTGCCAAGGTGGAGCGCTCCAGACTCCGTCTGCAGGACAGGGAGTTGCAGGAGATGGCTGACGGAGGCTGGTGCCTCAGCATGCACCAACCATGGGCCTCGCTTTTGGTCAAAGGCATCAAGAGGTACTGAAGCCATATGTTAGGAAGTTACTGATCATTATGTTAGTGGGTCAAAGACATCAAGAGGTACTTATACCACAGGGCATGTTAAGGAGTAATCTATTGTTAGTCAAAAGCATCAAGAGGTACTTAAGCCTCTTAAGTTTTTTGGTGAGTTTTTCCTTGTCTCCTCTGGGGTTTTAACTGTATCGGTGATGATCTGTCGGCTTCTGTGATGCCCTTTGTGATATTTCTTGTAAAAAGCGCTTTACAAATAAAGTTTTATATTAATTGGTTCATTATTCATTGATACCCTTCAATGATATGTTAATAAGGATCTTTACTTGGTTAAAGGCATCAGAGCAAGATACTCTAGCGCTGTGGTTAGAATACAGTGTGTTTGTGCGTGTTCATGCAGAGTGGAGGGGCGCACCTGGTATACTTCTCACCGGGGTCGTCTTTGGATCGCTGCAGCAGGCAAGAAAGCCACCCCTCAGGAGATCACAGAGGTGGAAAACATGTATCGGCAAATATTCAAGAGAGGTACACACAGAGACGGTGGTCAGATAGAGAACAACTGTAACTTGCAGTGTTATGAAATGGACAATGTTTAATGAAACATGTAATCATGCAATTTAACATTACATCATAGACTCAAATTCTTCAGAAGATTTTAGTGTAATCTGCCTTTTCTTGCAATATTTTACAGATGTCTCATTCACTGTTTTTCCGATTTCTACAGATCCTAAATTTCCTAAAGACTACCCTACTAGCTGTCTGCTGGGATGTGTCAACATGACAGACTGTTTGACTCAGGAGGACTACAAAGAACAGGTTAGTGTGCATTTATAAAGATCAGTACCAATACAAACACATATACACTAAAACGTTTGACACACTCTGCTTGGAAAGTTCCTCTCATCAATGAGAGGACGTTTAGCCTGCAGCTGTAGTTATCCTTTTGTTTTATAATGACGAAGGAGACATTACATTTAGTCATTTAGCAGACGCTCTTATCCAGAGCGGAAATGTAAACATATTCTCAATTCCTTAGCTGTTTATTTGAAGTATTACAATTAAGATCATTGTTCTGATCGGGTCTGGGGCCAGAGTCTCCATACATACATTTTTACTGCTGCTATGCTACATCCCATCAGTAGAGGGCATGCAGCTCCACACAAGTCCACTCTCAACCCTCTTTTTTGCACTGCAGACAACAACCACCCTTCTGCCCACCCACAGAGCAACAACACAATCCAGTCCCAGATTATACCTATCCTTTCACTACCTCCTCTGTAGCAACAATGAACATGAAACTCACAGATTACGATGACTCTTATGTGTGATCGTACTACATGCAGGAAAGGGCTTATTGCAGGAAGGTTTGGATTGACTTGGTTCCATTCTTGATGAATAATAAATCAATAGGCTCCACTGCTGCTCCCTGTACCCTTTTTATCTTTTGCCTTTCATGCTGTTTAAATGTCTGCATGCCTCCTCCTTAGACAATCCTTTGCAAAGAATGGTGTTGTCAAAACACAAATAATAAAGATGTTTCTAAAGCTGTTGTGTAGACAGTGACACTAAAAAGGGTTGTTAAGGCTTTTTTATATTTGTTATCGTTTTTTTATGGGTACATTTTACATTTGATTAGTTTAGTAGATGGTTTTATCCAAAGCGACATACAAATAATGCATAGTGCATTTTGAGAAGGTTATTTTTCCTTATATATTTATTTTCTTAAAGTGCCAGTCACTTTGTTGACCTACAAAGTCATCTGTGCTTCTTTAAACATGAAACATATGCTTTGGTCCTTTCGTTCACGTATAAATACATATTTGATCACATCCCTTTGTGTGGTTGCACCTGTGCTTGTGTGTGTGTGTTAGTGTGCGTGTGTGTGTGGCTGCCTGCGTGTGCCTTTGAGCAGATAAAGCCTGGCAAAGCATCCAGCCTCTAATTTACCTCGTTCTTTGTTTAATTTCCTCAATGTGATTGTGACAGTGCGAACATCTGTGCCTGCCTCCACCACATCCTTACTCTCACCCCCCCCCCCCCCCACACACACACACACAAACACACGCTACCCTCTCACACACATTAGCTTTAATGAGATATTGACACAGACACAGTTGTTGAAATTGCACATGGTTCTTTTCTGCTGAGACACAAACTGCACTAGGGAAATGTAATTGCCTCTGATTAGGTTGCAATGATGTGTGTGTGTGTGTGTGTGTGTGGGGGGGGGTGTCGACAGTAAGTAACCATGATACTGATCGTTCATATCTGACCTCATAATTTATGCAGACAGACATGGAACTAGCATGAATGTCTGATAAATGGGTGTCATGCTTCTGCTTATCTCCCAACCTGTTTGGTAAAGATACTTTGTGCTATATAGTATTTTACCCTGTATCCCCTAGGGTCTATTCTTCCCACCTCTTTATATTCTTTCAAGGGCCAGAAGATCATGGGTTTGCTGGCTGTGTGACTGCCCTTTCATTGTGTCGGTGTGTGTGTGTGTGGAGGGGGGGGGGGGGGTGCATAGGGCGGTCATAAATAACACCCCACTCCACCGTACTCCATGACAAAAGCCCTCAGAGGAAAGTAAGCGGGTGGAGAACAGAAAGCTCTTGAAAGAGAACGACATTGAGAAACAAGCTGACCAGTACTGGGGCACCGACGCTTGTAATTATAACCCTTACTGTGTACTCAATGTACCCAATACCAAACATGGTCGAAATAGCATGTAGCAGCGAATGTATCACTTTTAACTCTTGTTTTTGTTAACTTATTTTAATACTTAAGTAGTGTATGCTAGGAAAAATAACGTGTCACTAACCCTTTTAGTCGTATGTTACAGGCAAGCTAGCTGCTTAATTGCGTTTGTTGGGGATAGGGAGTGGAGTAAGTGTGTGTGTGGTCGGGGGATGGTTAAAATGGAGTCCTACGAGACTGAGGCTGCAACACATGTTAGTGCCTGTGTATAGGAAACATATGAAATGCATGATGCAATCAAAGTATGAGAACGTCTTTTGTTTTGAATTCACAGCAACACTTTACATTAAGGTTGCATGAACTACCATGTAACTACATAGCAGGACCTATAGTAACAACATTGTAGTAAGATATGAACTTCTATGTAGTTACACTTGATTACAGTTTAGCTGTACAAGTTATTACACAAGTAAAACGTGGTATGGGTTGGGTTGGGCTTTCCGTTGGGAAAACTTGGGCAGTTGAGAAAGGGGGTACCCGACAAGAGGGGTCTATTTAAGTGGTATGATGGAGCAATATAGATGAATCTCAGTGGAGAATGTGCTTTAACAATAGTGTGTTAAGTAGAAGGGGTCTATTTGTCCCCTCAGGCAAAAAGGATTCACATCGGCTTGACCAGACCAATCCTTCCTTTCATTAAACCATACCGCTGTATTGATCTTCTCCCTACGTCCCACCGTCTCTGACTCTGCCTTCCTCCCTCTATCCCTGCCCCCCCCCCCCCCCCCACTGGTGATGGGAGGCCTGTATGATCTATACCCCTTCCTCTCCACCTCCATCTCTGTTGTGCTCACCCAGCATGGGAGAAAGGCATGCAGTTTAATGCACGTTTGGCAAAGAGAGACAGGGAGCCATTTACAAAGCACACAAAGTGAGAGTCAGAAGTCCCTTCTCATTAGTCTAATTGTGGTTTATTGAATTGGACTGAATGTTTTGTATTTTTCCCCCCAAATGGATCTATATTACATTTATTAAACATTTCAAAGCCAGTCAATGCTTGAGAGATCAAGTTCATTTAATATCTGACAGATAATCGGAAAGATCCCATGTGTTAATGCACGCATGTAGGGTAGGCTCCCCAATGTGTGCCCAATCGTGCATGTGAGCTCTGCATCTCCAGCTCATTGCACATCCTGCACACTCAGCCTCACACAGCCTCACACTCGGCCTCGCACTCGGCCTCGCACTCAGCCTCGCACTCAGCCTCACACTCAGCCTCACGCTGCGCTCCAATCTATTGAAGCAGCGTCTCCATCTCCATACTCATGTCAAATGGAGTTGATTGATCTGAACTGGTAATAAGGCCTGAATTTACTCTCTCTGCTGCATAGCTTAGCTAGGCTTTAAATGAAAATGAAAAATACATTCTTGAGTATTCCCAGTTTGGGATCATACACGTTGTACACCAAGTTTAAAAATATATAAATTCAGATGCTTTTAAGTGTCTAACCTTCCTGACAATTCCTTACAAGGGTTTTATGGGTGTGGACTTTGTATGCAATAAGCACCTTGCTTCGGGAGGAGAGAGGAATACATGAATGAGGTTATTTGCACACAGACAAAGGAGCAGGAGAATGTAACAGTTTACCTGTTTTTTTAGTAGAACATATCGATAATTGAGATGAGGTCTCCTCAATGTCTTTTCATCAGCTGATGTCCGATCAAGTTCAGGAAATTAAATCACTCAAAAGACTTAACAGCAGTCTTTAAAGCAGTATGGAAACTGGAGGCAGCGCAGTGTCTTGTACTGTTTAAGAAGACACATTGAGAGCACTAAGGCCCTATTTCACCATCGGTGAGAGCTGAGTGTTTGTATTGATTTGTATTGACCATGAGGGAGCTTCAGTCTGTTTCAGGATAGAGGTTCTACAGTGCTTCTGTGCATGTGTACGTGTAAGAGTACATTTATATGTGATAGAGTAGCTTTTCCCCAACAATCTTTGTTGATTAATAACACTTTGGGAAAAAAACATTTATAGCTTAATGACCCCCTATCTCTGTTAGCACATGACCACACGGTGATGAATATATCAAAAGGTTTGCAGTAAGTAGCATTTTGTGGGCATGGCACATGTGATATTTAACAGAGGTAATAACATGTCATAAACTAATGCTTAACTGTTATGCATTAAGCAGGCGAGTCTTATTTGGGACATTCCGTATGGCTTGTCAGTGGTCAGACCTCTAGAGAGGCTCTCCTTGTTAATGCAGCCAAAGGCTCCAACTGGTGCATACATTTCTTTGTAGTAATGTAATATTTATATGTTAAAAATCCCATCCTTACCAAACACACACAGACTTTGACACACACTCTCACAAACAAGTACACACAGACACTCTCACACAGTAGATATATTGGAGAGAGTCCAAAGGAAGTCAGGCAGGCCTATTTTCTCCTCTTCTTTTTTTCTCTTTAATGCTGTATGACTCTTATGTAGGCCTGCTGTCTTTCCTTGCCCCTGTCTCTATCTTTCCATCTCCTCATTTTTCTCCCTCTCCTCCTCAAGAGAAGACATTGGTTTTCCTGTTAGGGCCATGAGTGTGGACGTGGTCACGGGAGAATTCAATTTTGCCTGGAACAGGCTTCATTATGTCTGGTGTGTGTTTGCGTGTATGCAAGCTCATACTTGAGGAACAGAGGGAGTGTGAGTAGAAGCACGTGCATGTGAGTAGAGTGTTAGCAAGTGAGACAGACTTGGAGCAGTCACCCCAATTTGTACACCCCCCCCCCCCCCCCCCCCCTCTCCCAACCTCGACTACAGTCTTGTGAGCACACACACACACACTTCCTCTCCGTTTCCATGCTGGGCAGTTTGCCACAGTGGAGAGGTCAGACAGCATGTGATTCTGTCATGTGTAGAATGCATTCAGCTAGGATCTCTGCCACAGGACCACAACACCAAATCGCATAGGGCCATCTGCCAGAGTAAGTAGTGTAGTTGTTTTCAATTTCTCAGACCACATAACGTGGCTTGCTTGCCATTTCAGTTTGTGGAAACTTGTCAGTTGGGGTCTTTTGTTTTGTCTGGCACTTTCACATTAGTTTACCAGTGACAGCTGAGGAGTTATTGATGTGCATGCCTTTCATGGTGACTCACTTTAGCAGTGAAGCTAATGCTTAACTATAACCTCCTAAGAGTTTACTAGACGTGAGTTTTATTAAATATGCAGTGTAATCTGTACAAATGTGGCCTTTAATTACTTGTTTCAAAGTGTATTGTAACAGAGCTGTGTTGACGCATTGCAATGTTTTGTAATAGAGCCACATAAGTTATACTTGTATTTCCCCTTAACTGTCTCTGGGTACAAATGTGCTGGACCCTAAAATGCTAACTTAATGGTTTACTAAGGGTCTATTAATTCCGTTTATTCATCTTTTTCATACACTTCAATGCAAATATCCAGGGAGGAAGAGGTTAATGTCTTCATAAAACTTGTAGACTAACAAGGAGAAGAAAACAGGAATTCCTTTGCCTGAAATGCTGCAATCCATCAGAACCTTGCCAAAGGCTAAGCCCCCCCCCCCACACACACACACACACACACACACCATCCGTTATATGCTTTTAATGAAGCAAAGAGTCAATATGTTAGCTGTTCTTTTCTCCAGTATCTCTCCACATCTGGCTCACACACTGGAGGATGCCCTAAAATGTATTGCTGTGAGGCCTGTGTTTGTGCCAGTTTTCTGTTGGTAATGTTTAATGGAAGATGGTGAGTCTATGTATCCACCAAACAGACATTTGTCCTACTATTTACACTAATTGGAAATAGGAAATGTCTGAATATGTGCCTGTGTGTACTTTAGCTTTCAGTTTCACAAAATATGGAAACATGTACATGTATGTGCAGTGTAAAATTTTTCACGCAGTTGACATAGCAGTCATTGCTGCCTCGTTTGACGCTTGACAATGCCTAATCTTTTACGGAGGGGTGTGTCATCATCACTAGCCGCTGATTCCTGTCTCAGAGTAAGATTGTACCCACAGTATAAATCTATCTGACATTTTAGCATTGTTATTTGAGTCAGCAGCCCACGGGTACTGGCTTTAACATCTTTTCAACTCAAGGGAGACAGCTGGACAGTCACAGTTTGTGTGTGCTTGGTCACATATTATTTATTTATTTTAAACTTTTATTTATTTAGCTGTGGATGAGATATGTTCATGTCTGTGTGTGTGTGTGTCCATGTGTATTCATAGGATGGGTGCAGAGGACATCACCCTGTCAGGCCTCCGCCCAGTAGCATCACGACCACAGGCATCTGTCTTCATGACACGGGCGGGGGGAGAATGAGAGGAGAGATAGAGGAGAGAGGGCTCGGGAGAATGAGAACCTCAGGGTCAGAGATTACAAACTCAATTGTGTTGTGGCGGCTAAGGGTTGTCTGCTCAGCAAGTTCCTCCCTGAGATAGATCAGAGGGTTGGAAAGGAACGAGTACGTCCGCCTCATCTCTTCCTCCTCCTATCTCTCTGTGTGTCACTTGCACAGTAAAGATATCCTGCCTTCATTGAATGCTACAGGTTTGTCCCAGAGGGAAATGCTCTTGTAGTCAAATCCAAGTTTATAACATTTCTTCTCATGCTCACATACACTTGGAATGGAACTTGAAAGGAAACAGAGTAATATTATATTGATATGATAATACTGAGAAGTGTATTGTAAATGTTTGTGGAACATGGGTAGTTCCATTTGACAAATTCATGGGTAGTTCCATTTGACAAATTCCATCTTAAGGGATCCTTTTCTGACAGGATATTTTTAATTATTGTGTGTAGTTTTCTTGAGCTGTGTTCCTTGTGGATTTTTAATCAGTTTAAGAATCAACTTAATATGTTCGGCTCTGTGGAAAGATGAGAACGACATTCCCAAACTACTCATTGTGTCAGTCCTTGGAGATGTGTTAACAACCAATTATTTTACCATCTCACCCTTTCTGAACTCCAAAGCCTCACTTGAACCATAAGGTCAAATAAATATGAGTCCTTTAGAATCATGTCAACTAGATCCTACTGTACATCTGTTTTCAACAGTTCCATGTGCAAGCTGCCAAAAAAAGAAACCCAGACAGAGAAACTGAGAGAGGGAGAGAGAGAAAGCCAGCTATTACCCACTGTGTCTGAGTGAATACAGATGGGGGGGCCATCAAAAAAAGAGAGAAAAAACAAGAATCAAAGCAAATACTCACCTCAGGAGACAGATGTGTCATAAAGTCCCACTCCTTCTCTATTTCCATATTATGAAATCAAAATGCCCGCCATGAAACGGTTTGTTACCTGACTTGAAATTGGATCCATTCGACTGACAGCGGCTGCGCTAAAAAGGGATGGATTTGTGGTGGCGATAAAAGCACATTGGGGGGGAAAATAAGAAGTTAAGTTTTAATGCTTCAGATTCCCATGGGGTTCTTTGATGTCTGAGTTGGAAGGTAGACATGGTAATGGTCACCAGGGGAGAGGTATGTGTGTGTTTGTGAGTTGTGTGTGTTAGATCAGTGTGTAGGTGTGGTAGGTAGAGGAAGTGGGTTAAAGGCTCGTCCTAGGCAAAGAGTTTAGACTACCTATCTGGCTCAGCTGTAATGGGATCCAGATGGATGGTAAGTCAACAGCTTAATCAAATGTGTGCCATTATCCAATAATTTAAAAGTGCTTTTTTCCTAGTACTGTTTCTATTACTTTTACCATTGCTACGTGTAAGAAAGAGCATTACAGTAAGAGTGTTGGAACATGTGCTATACTTCCTTTCCACATTGGCCTAAGTGCATTAACTATCCAACTACTGTGCCACAAATAAAAAATGTTGTCCATATGTGTACAGTAGATATTATTCACTCCATGGTTCTTAGACACTTTTCATATCCCTTAACAGTGGATCAACTGTGTGTGTGAGACATAGCCCCATGCCAGGGAAAGTTCCAGCACTTTGACTCGCTAAGTCTAAAAGAGCTTGACTGTTGTGAGGCAGTCTTGTTTTCCTACTGCCTCAAGGCCCACCACGGGAGGTGAAGTCATAAACATGGCTGGGAAAAGTGGAACCGGGCTAAGCGAGGCAGCCTGTGTAAATCTCCCTCCTGCGCAAACACATGACTTCACTACACCTGTCATCGCCAGAGCTAGCTAAATGGCTAATGTTTGTCTTGTTCTCGAGGCAAGGTCCTCTTTGTAAGTAAATCGTTTGCTGAGAGGAGAGGTAGAAAACGAGCCTCACCGCTAATTAACAGGAGACATTTAAAGAAAATATTCAATTTGTAGCAATGACTCTTATGTTGTGCATATAATGAGGCTTTAAGTTGAAACTGACTTTTTCATATCATAAAAAAATGATATTCCTTTATTTGAAGCACTTTTTATGAGCATATACAAGCTAAATGTGTACTTGTGTCTAGTTTGATAACAATGACAGTTATCCTAAAACAACATAATCTTTCTTTTATGCCAGTAGGCGATGGCTGCCTGTAAGATCAGATATCATTGTATATATCCTTGAATGGCTCAATGGGGTGTGTTTTTGCAGTTGAGTAAATTGACACAATGGCAGGAAAAGAAAAAAACAATACTAGTGCTGAGCTCTTTAGAACTAGACACGTCTCTCCTCACGTTGAGGGTATTAATAATGTAAATATTCAAGAGCCTATGTTGGGCGCTCTTCGATAATTAATGTTCACTCTCCAACTTGACACCAGTTGATTCTGTGGCTGAGGGAGTGTGTTGAATTATTAATTCTCATCTCTGCAAAACTCAATATGACGAGTTGGAGAAGGACTGCCCAAGCTGCCCACTCTGATGGAGCAATTTTATATTGATTTGAATTACTCTCTTGTAGAGTGGTGATAGAACAAAGAAATCTATAATAAAAATGTTCAGCCCCAACATATAAGTGTGTTTATATGCTGTTGGCTCTCTCAAAGGGAATGAGTTAGGTTTTTAATTGGGTTTGCGGGCTTGTAAAAAAATGGGATGGTTGCATTTTCGGTTCCAAATCTATTGTCCTTCTTGCCATAAGTTTTTCAGTAAGATCTGACATATTGATCCTTGATCCAGCAGTTTTAGACATTTCAGTGGTCTACATTATTGTTACGAAACAATCACTTCCAGTTTTTAAAACCATTAGTATGTCAAATACAGCATATCCCCATTTAGCTACACATTAGGATAAGTTAATTTATTATTATGGCACTGTGAAAGATAAATGTAATAGGATATTGGAACATTGTAAAAATGATATGGATAAAGCAGGCCAGCTTTACCACCGCCTCTCATCCTTTCATGAAGTGATCCCCCGAGATGTTAACACCCTCTCACCACACAGGCGTCGCTTATCAACAGGGCTGAGTTGGATCCATCTGTTTCTTCATTCTGAGGGTTAAACCAGCCTTGACAGAACCCTCTACTTATTATTTCACCTTTTCTCTTCCTTCCCTGGAGAAAACAACTCTCCTTTTCACCCTTTTTTTCGCTCCTACTCTCAGTGACCCCACCTGTATTTCTCCCTTGCTGTCTAATCCCAAATCTCCCTTTGTCTCTTACCATCCTGTCGCACGGCTCCCTCTCCCCGGCTCTCTTCTCCTCTCTCTTCTCCTCTCTCCCTCTCTTCCAGCCCCAACCCCTTTCCACATCATCCTCATTTTTTTAAAGCCTTTCACCACATGCTGTCTGTTCCCCTGCCTTGGTAGCACTCAACTGCCAATGAAGGCTGTGTTCATTGGGCTGAGATTGAATGCAGTCAAGCGGGGACGTGGCTAGGGCTGGGGGCCGAGCCAGACACACAGCCCTCCTATTACCACACAGACACCTGACCTGGCCCCACTCTGCCCTCCCCATCTCCCTCCCACTCTACCATTGGTGAAGGAGATTGTTTGTCTGCCTGCCATAATTGCCATCAGCAGAGTGTGTTTTTGGACTGTCCCATGACTAGTTTACACCCAAAAGGTTCTGGGTTCTTGTAACCAAGAGTAAACAGTTCAGGGCATTCTTTTTCTTAAATTCATATAAACATTCTTTGTTGTCAATTATCCTAGACCTGGAACAGGAGCCTACTTGAGTGTTGTAGAAAAAGGTCTTGGGTGGGCCACTGAGGTGGCTGTGTCCTTTCTCTGCCCTCTGATGTAGTATGACCAACATCTCCCCCTCAACCAGACTTTCCTCTTTGTACCATGTTCTCTCTTTCCTCAGCAGACTCTGTAAATTTCATATCATTCCAGCCGGTTATTGTTGCAGTCCCACTGGCAATATCCCAACAAATTGAAAAGAATGGGTTTTTGGAGAAAGAATGGGTCAGTTATTGACTTCGCAGAGTTGACAGAGGCAAATGGCAAATGTTTTTTTCCCCTTCCACTGCTTCATTCGCTTTCTTTCTCTCTGTTTATTGGGCTTGAATTTTCATTCAATAAAATCCTGAGCTGCAGCAAAGTTGCGTTCCAACTCTAAGGAGCAGCACATGTAGGTTACAACCTTTATGTTGACTAGACACTTAAAATATCATGAATCTTGAGAATCTCAGTCTGCTGTTGTGATAGCTTTTAACATGGTTTGAGCTTGTCTACAAGAAACTGTTTTCTACAAATTATTATTCTCCAATAATGGTGTCCTTAAAATGGTAATTGGCTTTCATAGTTAAACAGTTTTATATGAATTTTGTATGTGTGAACTGTGTTTAGCAGTTTAGAAGTGGTTCTATGACCACTCTCTTCATGGAAGTGTATTCGCTTATTGCCTATGTGATTTGAGTAACAGCCACAAACGCTTCCCTTGTTTCATGCCCTTTCTATTAACACAATATAGAAACAATTCAATGGGGGAGGGGAGGCAGAGTGTCTAGATTCAACATCTTTAAATGCTAATTAGCTAATGGAGGATGAAAGAGCAGGCAGAAAGAGCTGCATTTAACATGAGCTCACTCGGCCACTTTGAGTACAGTTACACTCCATTCGTTATACTTTCTTTCACACCCAAGAACGTATGGATTTACCATGAAAATGTAATGAAGGTTTAACTTGGTTTAGATTCATTCAAACTTAACCGATGACACGGAAATGTATTGTGTTGTCACAGTCCAAAAGCACATGAGAAATTATTTGTTGTCACAAAAATTGTAAATTGAGAGCTCTCATTTTGGGAACTTCCCAACTAACCATTGTTTCTTGCTTCTTCTTTGTGATTTTTTACCAATATACTGCTGATAATAACCATGCCGATTTTTTCATGGCACAAGCTGTTGTCTACAGTCACAAATGGGATGTTTCACCATAATGCGTCATTCACTGAAGCAATGTGAAGGAAACTCACTGATTTCCTGTTTAGAAGCCATGCATGGTCAGCTCACTATTGACTCATCCATGTTTTACCTGTGTTATTGAGTGTGAAAGGGACATTACATTCACAGACCAGCAGTACTTTCATCACCATTTTGTTTTCTACAAAACATACAAAAATAGTAAAATATTTCTAGAACTTTATTTGATGTGTAGCGTCAAATAAGGAAAATGTATATATATATATATATCCTTTTTTAAATCCTGCCTGAACAACAAGGATCACAAGTGTTTACATCTTTTATCACATAACGGGTATTACAGTAATCCCTCAACATGGACTGCAATCTGAGATAAACAACTCCACCATCCTTCTCACTTTGTTAGGGACCACACAGAGAGACAATGTGCTTGTCGATTTTCACCTTAAAGCTCTTGAGTTTATCACAACCTGCAGTGCTCCTTTGAGAGGGAGAGAGACACAGAGACAGAGAGAGATTGAGACAGAGGTTGTAAGAATAAAAAAAAAAAAGCATGCAGTCATAAAAAGCTGATGCTTCCTGGCTGCGAAGATGCAATCATTGGCACTATCTGATAGCGGTGGAGGAAATTGGATGAGCTGAAAACTGTTAGCCCCAGACAATTTGGAAAGATGACTCCTTTGTCATGGACGTGTCAGTCAACCCCTCACCCTCAGCACCACTCTCATCGGAACAGCCGATAAATAAGACAGAGAAGAAGATCTTTCTGGGCTACATTGCAGTCTTCGCAACGTTTGGGTCGAATAGAGTTGCTTATTTTAGATCTTGTTGATTTGGCATTTAGTGTATTGTGAGGTGGTGCAAGAAACCACTCAAAGTAGGTAATCATGTCTTTTGACAACATTGTTATCCACCTCTTGTACACAGAAAATTCATTTATTTTAATACAGACATGCTCAAATTTGTTGGTACTCTTACAGCTCATTGAAATAATGCTTCATTCTTCCTGAAACGATCTACCTGAAAGTAGTCGCTGTGTCGTTTGGTATCATTATGACCCAAAACACACAGCTAAGAGAAGGCACCCATCAAACCTGAGGGAGCAAGAGCAGTTTTATCAGGAAGAGTTGGCCAAACTACCTGTTAACAAGTGCCAAAGTCTCAGTGAGAGCTACAGAAAACGTTTGATGGCAGTGATTGCCACTAAAGGTTGTGCAACAAAATATTAGGTTGAGGGTCCCATCATTTTGGTCCATGACATTTTCATTTGTTTTATTATTTACAATATTATGTTGGAAAACAAAATCAAAAGCAAAGTCTGATTTCTATTCAATATTGAATCAACAATGGTGGATGCCATTTACTTTGGTCAGTTTCAAATGATTTCAGTGGCAATTGTGCATTCTTTGTTTTTTTGTGGAGAGGTACCAACACATTTGAGCACATTTGTATGTTTTGTCTTCCCTCTATGTTTTTCCATATTTGTGACACGATCACTTCACCCGCGTATACGGAAGCACTGCATTTTCAAGTGTGTTTAGTGGAGAAACAGCTCTGCGAGTTGATAGCTCACTACTCAAATCCCTTAACTGTCTCCTCCCTGTAGTTTCCCAACACCTGTGAAGAGTCGGCATCTCCATTTGTTTTCATCTGCACCAACCCTCAGGAGCTGGTAGTGAAGTTCCCCATGAAAGGGAAGCACAAGATCTGTAAGTCCTTCTTCTCCATGTCACAAATGAAGCTGTTGAGATGTATTTTATATTGCACGCTAATGGAAACTATACAAATAATATATATACCGAAAAGATACAAGACAGAAAGCATGTGCATAAAATACTCATGTTTTGTATGGGATCTTGATTAATATGCACTTGTGTAGAAGATAAACGCCTTCTCTCTAACACACAAAAACACATTTTTATTATGCACGCTAGTGCCTTTCAAAAAAGCCGCCTGTAAGGGCAGGATTCTGTTACCCAGGCGACGTGCAAGGCTCAATTTCCGCGATGTTGTCAGTGCATTGTGTGATTTATAATGGGCTGAGCACATTCCCATGTGGTAGCTAGGCCAGAAAAACAATGTACCTGCAGGTGATTTTCTTAATGTTTCAAAATCTCTCAAGAAGCAAGAGGCAGTGCATGCTCCTTTTTAAGGTCCTTTAAAGTTCAACTGTAGATTTTTGGAAGATTTATCATAAAAAGGCTTGATATGCCCTTTTGCTCAAATAAATAATGTTTTCTTGAGATGAATGCCAAGGTTTGAAATCGTGGCACACTTCCAAAGGGTAAATGTCCTTATGTCCTGCTTGAATCTACTGAGCCACAGTACATACATCTGAAAATAACATGCCTTGAGGGGATACTTATCTTTATTCTATACCTTTTGTGGTCAGTTCTGATCGTATATTAATAATTAAAAAGCATGCTTTCTGTAACAGCGAAATCTTGAGGTAAAATGTGTATTTGTCTTTTTTAGAAAGTTTCCATGAATATGTACATCTTCTGCATATGTCAAAAAAAAAAATCCTATACTTTTTAGAAATGTTTTCACGATTTACCTTTTCATAGCAGGAGGGTAATGAAGGAATTTGGCTGAACCAGCCAACTCATGCTAGCTGAAGGTTTAGTGCCTGTTAGCTGACTAGTTACTCAATTTCATACTGATTTGACCACTTTTGTATCTTGTTGTGTATGCCAATACGGGGAAATGCGAGAGTGTGCTTTTGTTAGGAAGGCTCATACGAGGTGCTGCATTTTCCTTCATTTATCCAGTTACACGGACTGCATTCCACTCTAAACCACTCACCGCTTCATTTCAGTGTTAAAGCTGAAGGTCACCCCAAATGTCTAGAGCTGTTGGGTATTCGAGCAAGTGTCTCTGTATTGCAATCTCTTTATCCTTTTCTTTCTCTCGTCTGTGTGAATATGACTTGTTAGAGTAAGAGAGCACCCTTACTATACGTGATAGGGCTAGTAATGGACCACACGTACGCACACACACATACACACAAAGCCTGGTTGATTTGGATCAATTTTGCTCCCATGGCCAAACAAGAATGACCTGTCAATCAATCTGTCAGTTAGGGAGCACCGGAGAGCCAGGTCATTTTATCAGAATCTGGAGCTGAGACCCACCAGTATCTGCAGTTTAATTTGGGTCAGGTAATAGTGTGCAACACCATTTACTCACAGTCACTGTATTAGCTGGGCCTCCTTTAACATGGCTTTTAATGGTTTAGTTCATTCATTTGGCCCATAATTATATTTATGAAACTAATGAAAATATTTATATTGATAAAATTCCATCAAAGTTCATCTAATCAAGTTCATCTTCAATGGATTGACTGACATTTTAGATTGATACTTGCATGTTAGTTGCTTCATCTAGAAACATATCTGTATTAACATGTAGTGTGCTTTTTTATGGACAAAGCCTGTGGGAATACTGTGAGAATTCATTTTGAAGCATGTTAATCTACCATAGGCCTATATTTACTTGTCAGTTCTTAAAAGCTACATGTCTTGGGAGTTGTGAGTACATCACAAGCAATGTTTACTTGTTTACTCCGTTTGTATTGTTGGATCCCATACATTCTGTGCTTTTCTCACTCTAATCATAATGTAATTTGCATTGTTTGCTTACATTAACAAGCACTGCAATATTTATGGATTTGATCCCTTAGGTGCTGGCTTGCATACAGAAATGCCGGGTATTTCCAATGAAGTTGTGAGGAGAATTTGTTGTAGTAACCATCAGTTGTACTATTACCTCGTGGCTACCCTTTTGTTTCACGTGTGAAAACAAGGCACCATGGGATTGAAAACAAAGAAAGCCAATTAGCGAGCCAGCGTCCAGCTTTTCTCCTGAGGTGGTCATGATTTTTTTCTCCTTCTTCCCATGTCCCCTATCTCCTTCTGTCATTTTTTCCATGCTTGTCTTCTGGGGACACAGAGAGGGTTTTAGAAAAGGAGGAAGTCCTTTTTTCGTTATGTATTCATGGATTCCATTTAATATTCATGCCTTTTCCAGGGCTATCTGGGTGCTGAGGAGAATTTGCTGCCTTGGAGGCAGCTGGGCCAAAATCTGGTTTCAGCTCCAATGAGCCTAGCTGATGAAGGGAAAGAAGGAAGCGCAAGAGAGAGAGAGGAAGGTGGAGGGTTTTATGTGTTCTCCAGTAAATGCGAGGCAGGCCTGAAAGGTGACAGGCTGTGTTTATTACTGAGCTGTCATGCGGTTAATAGGGAGAGTAGAGTGGAGCTTGGCTGCCAGAGAGACTCGACCAGCCAGTCAGCTAAGCTAGTAGATAGAGAGGGGGTGGGGACCAGCAATAGGAATACGGGATTGCGGTTGACTCCTCGAAGGACAAGGGATTTTATACAATAAATCCTGATATTTATCTCTTCTTCATCTCTGTTACATGTGATCTGTGATAGTCCAATTTTCATTTGTGATGACAAATTCTTGATTCCTTCCCACTCCTACTGTCTATTCTCTCAATCCCTCACTTCACTGTCCTTTCCTCTCTTCCCATCTTCCTTTCTCTCTCCTTATCTTCCTCTCTGCTAAGCCCTTTGCAGTAGATCGATCCTTGGTCAGAGCTGTGCAGGCAAATGTAGACAGATGTGGTTGATAGTGATCAATGACCTTGATTAGCGAGAGATTATCCGGGTGTGAGGCAGTACTGGCCCAAGCTAACATTGATTGCACTTAGGCCACTGCCTTGTTTTTGTTAATTTCTCAGGTTAGGAATTGAGGATCAATAGCAGGTTTATTTGCCTATACTGAGCAGCACAAGGGATGAGGATGTTATTATGGTCTTTTCAATTGGTCACGGTTACTGACTGGGCTGGGATATAGTTTAGGGCTATAGATTTCAATAATTGATTTCAATACATTTTCTGTAGTTAATCATGATTATTCTCAAATGTTACATTTGCTTTGGGGCTCTAAATAATTATAGTATTGCTTATAAAACATTGTGCATTCAAGCTCAAGAAATCTAACAAAGATTGGTACGTGTTGCTTATGACCTTGTCCATGGCCCTACAATGTGAAAATAGCAGAATATTAGCCTGCTGCATTTTCCCTCTTCCTTTTACGTGGAGACACAGATGCAATAGCTATTAGACTCAGGCAGACTTCACAGCCATGTCAACATGGCAAACCTTTACAGAACAAGTCAAAGTAAACAGCGCTTGTGTAGGGCCCTGTGTGGCTGAGCAGTGATCCTGGAACGTGGTCGACATTTCCCTGTGACTCCAAACAGACCGTGACTCCAGTCCTCATTACAAGAGCGGGTCAGACCACCTGAGTAGGGAAAATAAATAATTCAGAGATAATCTGACTGCTGCCACCTCACTGACACCATACCCAGTCCACCCCCGCTCTTTGCCATGTGGTTGAACCCAAACCCTGGTGGAGTTACAGGACATACTGTAGTCAGTAAACCCATTATTTGGCACCTCATTTTACTGTACTTTCTTTTTGTATCCTTGCAATGGTTGATGGCAGAACACCTATGTTACCTTTTTCATCACATAAAACACATTTCAAGCATACCCAGAGATAGACACATGACAATGATGTTTGGCACCTTGACCATGCCCTTTTGCTGATATGTTTCTCCACCATATTGCACCCCTATACGGGTTCCTGCTTGTATTGGCAATGGCCAAAAGCTTTGGTCTGAAAAAAACCCACTGTGCAAAATTCAGTTCTTTATCTTAATTCAATCCTAATTTTCTCCAACTGAGGGAATGAAAAGTCCAAGATAACATAGTTGCAATTCCCATTAAGTCTTATAGCAATGGTGAGCTGATAGTGATATTTCCCCCTGTTTTTGCTTTGTCCTTCCCATTTATGTTCAGCTTTGAAAATGTATTTCCTACTTTGTTATTAGAGGCAAGAGCCCTTGACTTGTTGGCCCCAGCCTCTGCCAAGACAGCCATTTAAGCTGTGATTAAAAATGTATATCTGAGTGAGAGGCTGGGATGAGGGAGGGAAGTGGAGGGAGAGAAAGACTATTCCATGGCGAGATGAGAGTACACATTTGGAGAGAGGAGCAGCCCAAGCAGCAGCTGCTCCCTGATAGCGGGTTGGAAGGTCTCTTCAGTACTCGGCCGTGTTCAACTGCTCGCCTCATGCCCCGCCATGAATATTGCATTAGACAACTACAGGGCCCCTTGTGTTAGACCCAGAGAGCAGAGTAGCAGCCATGGTACTAGAGTGTACAAGTGAAGATCTCACACACTTACTCTCCCTACCCCCACTGAGCACCTATCCATGTTCTGAATGCACTGGGTTGACACGGCAGCAGCCAGACCGGTTATAACACCATATAATCCCCTGACTGGCTCAGAAGGACCCCTGTCTTGTAATGTGTCAAAGGCAATTACATTCATGTGCATCTGCAAAAATGTTTGTCATTTGCTGTCATTTCCAGAATGCGTGACTTGATTTTTATCCTGTATTTTTGGGTAAGCATAGTTGTCTTAGTGTCTTTAAGGAGTCGTACGTTTCTGGCTCTGTTCAGAAATAAGCATTTACCATTACAGAGCAAAATAGCATTTGAGAATATGAGGGTCAAGGCTGTCATTATGATAAAACCCAGTATTTTTTATAAATGTTCATCTCAAGGGTAATTGAAAATTTGCATTTCTTTGAACAAGGTCACTGGAAGCGGAGGGACGGCCATATTTGTAAACTAGCCTGTATTACTATTAGCCATTAGCCTGAAACCTTGGCCCTTGCTCTGAAAGCTAAACACAAACACCTTGGAGCCAGAGGGGCCTGACCCTGAGTTCAACCAATGATGAGCAGAGGCTTTCATGACCCCCTGTGTTCTCCCACCTCCCCTTTCCCCTCCCCCCTCCCCTCCCACTCTATAGTCTTTCATTACAGTGTTTCACTGAGTCCATTACCCAACCGTAATGTGCACTTAGCTGCCTAATCTCCACCGACATGCGACTCCCCCAGTGCACTACACACACTGTTTCTCATTTGAACGGGGACATCCTCTGAGGACGGCAATTTACAGGTTATTCAGATGAGGAATGCGTCCCCTCCCCCCTTTCCCCAGCCAGATTTCTGTTATTGCAGTCTATCTCTCCCTCTTCTTGCTTCTTACGTAATTTGTTAATTCTGTCCTATTTCCTTGTGGCTGCTGCTGCTGTTGCCGCTCAAGGTGGTGTTTGCAATGCTAATGAGGCAAGCAACGGTTTGTAGGGGGAGAATCTATCTGAAAAGATGGGGATATGGTAATACAGCAATCTCAAACACAAGAGAGGTGCTCTAGAGAAAGCTGTACATTCTGTTCTTTTGTATGAGACGTTTCATATAAGGAACGTTCAGAGAAACCAGTCTTGCATATTTCTGTTAATTGTTCAGGACTGTTGGTTTTTATTTATATTTTAACCATTGCAATGTTCCTGCTCAATTTTCTCCAATTTGAATGTATTTGATTTTTTTGCGCCAGGCTTTTTATCTGGGGTTAATCCCCCTTCTCCATGCTGAATCAGAATGAATGTTAGAAGCCAGAGGGTTCTCCACTGTGGAGAAGTAAGGACATGTCAAAGTAATTGTAGTTCTTTCTCAAGAGGTGGCACCTGCAGGCAGTTCCTGCTTAGTGTTTCCTCCCCTTAGCTTACCACCAATCAGGTGATTGGTGGTAAGGTGAAAATAACTTCTAACTGTCACGAGAGCCTAAGCAAGGACCCCTCAAGTGGATTTTTGAAAAATAACAAAAAATATTTTGTTATATGTGACTGTGACTCAGCGCATTTTGAGACTGACATCCAACCATCAACTTCTTCCTGACCTGGATGTTAAGACTCTAGAGATCTTCCTGAGTCCGGAAGTATGTTATTCCACATTGTTCCATGGAGCATATTTATTCTTCGAGCGCCTGAGCTAACTACCTTAGCCCTGGATCAGAGGCTTGAGCAGGATAATCCTACGTCTGGCCTCCCCCTCCCCCACCCCCTATGTCCATGTTGGACTAAAAAGCAGTAACTGCCACATCCTTGGAAGAGAGACACTTAGAAATGCCCTCCAAGCACCACTTAACACTATCTCTCTTGATGGCGACCCTAACCTCATTCTACCTCAGGGGGAAGGGGAAACTGACCTCATACTTCCTTCTTGCCAGAGCTGACAGTATTGGAATTGGTTAATGCTATGTTTTAGCCTCCTTATGTGCGATGGGTTTTAAACATCATTATTTTTCTATTTTTCGAACCTCACCGTGATTACTTTGTTTTCACGTTCCACTTTAGGTCTCAGGAGCCCTATCCCTCTACACAGTTTAGTTGCAAGGGTATTAAGCCATGGCTTTATCTATCTTCTGGTTTCTATAGTATGCCTTGATTGTAGACCTGAAATGTAGACCTATTTGCTTAGCCAACTACATATGTAAGTGTTAGTGGTTAAACCTTCAAATATTACTTGTGCTGTCTGTCAATGAACTGAGGAGCAATAAGCAAATTCATTTGAACAGGAATTCCATGTTTGATACCCGCCGGCTTTTTGGAATTGTTCAGTATGCAGGGTTCTCAAAATGCACCGGCACAATAAACAACACACAAACCTGTCAGATGTGACTCCTACATATAAGACTTTTACTGCTTGAAGTGAAGTATTTGAAACAAACGACAAGACACAGACTGTGTGCAGTGAATACATAGACATAACTGCTCTTGGCTGACTTTACAGCAGTGAGCTTTGTTCCCATGCTAGAAAGCAAGAATCAAGTTTGTGTATATGGAAAGTAATGTGGAATAAAGTGAATGGATAGGAATGTTTTGGTAAAGGAAAGGCTAGTTTTAAAAATGATTTGAAAGGATAAGTAGGATGTGCTCTGTGTAAACTCTCTTTGAAGGCATGTGATTTCAATCCACCTGTCTAACTAAAAAGTGTGAACACCAAAACACAGACCATGGTACCACTGGAAATCAATCATTACGTCAAAATGTTTCTCAGTTGAAAACATATATAAAATTACTCTTATAAAATATTTATTTAGTTAACAGGGTATGGGGATTTTATTAATCCCTTATTTTAAATTGCCTTATGAATGTATTTGCTATGGCATTCACATTAAAATATGTTACATTCTGACCCTCTTTCCCTTCATATAAAGGGATATATAACAGTAATCTTTTATGTTTAAATATGCTAAAAGCTTGTTTAATCCCTAGTGCAGTTTTTATGCACTTCCTTCAGTCCCCTTTTAATATTAAGATATTCAATATAGATTTTTTTTTAATGTGTGCTTCATGTGAAGGTACACTATATATTATCTGTAGGGAAAAAAATACTAAGCCTTGATTCTCAAAAATAAAATCTAACCAATATAAAACTGACAGTAAAAACTGCTGATATAAACTTGGAATATTAACTAAAACATATGCTACCCTCATGTTTTGTTACATCTAGCAAAAAACAACAACAACTAGGCGCATAGATACTGTAGGTGCAATGTAACATGCCACAATCATGTAGGTTATTGTTATTTTAAATAGTGCATCTGCCTACCTCTTTGAAATGCAATCTATTGTATTAGGTTTTACCACAACTTTGGTTTGTGAGTGCTTGTGATGTAGTGAGACACCCAAAGCCATTTTGACACATGATTGACAGTGATTCTCTTAGGGTATCCCACTTGAGCTGTACCCTACATCACTTCCTGAACCATCTGACCGAAGCCACTTTTTCCACATTGCCCTGTTTATGCCATTTTGCACTTCTCCTGAGAGCACCTGAGCTTCAGGGGGATAAGCACAAACATGTGTCACACAGCTGATCCTCACTTTACAGTGTTGTTACAACAGCATCCTGGAAGCAGTCTGATTACTTATAGTGGGGAAGGAAATTGCCTTGGGCGTAAACAAGTCAAGTCCAATGAGATACACACAAAGGCCACACTGTCATCACTTACTGTCACTAATAGTTTACTAATTGTTTCACTCTTTCAAAGGGTTCACATAGTTTACCAATGTGGTGGATTAGTCCTGTTTATTCTCAAGTTGTTATTGTCTACCTCTTCAATTTTGTCAAGTAAAACAAAGTATGTCCTTTATAAGAACCATTTCAACCCACTGTACTCCCTACTAAACACCCACTCATTCCCTCTCCTTACTGCCCACCTCCCCCTTACCCTCCTCCCCCTCCCACTCTACATGCAGATTCTCTTCTGGATAATTATTGAGCATGCTGCCTGCTCGTTAAGCTTTCCAGGAGCAGGGTTGACCCACTTTGCATGTGGAGAGAGCCAGAGGGCCCTGAGTGAACGGCTTTGCTGTCTTAAATGAACCTCCCTGCCACATAGTAGGAAATATAACCCTTGCACTCACTGCAGGGGTCTGTTACCAAAGGAAGGGCGAAATGTACACACTGTTGTAATACTTCTTTATTGCAAAGTCTAGGTTTAAAGCAAGTCTGAAAGATGAAAACAGGGAATTTAGGGATATTTTGTCCCGGACCAAAACGTGAGATTTGGATCTCCACATCAGACATCACACTGAGTATTTTGAGTCAGTAAATGAAACCATTGTATACTTTCATTGTCCATGCATTGTCCACATTTTGTTAAATATTTTGAGAGGTCACTTATAAGATGGGACCCTGCCGAACAAACAACACATAATGGCATACAACATGTAGAGACAGTACTCACAATGTAATACACACATCCTGAAAATATCATAAACGGACACAAAGGAAAGACAGATGGTCATAACAGTAAATATATATATTTTTTTTTAAAGAAGCCTGCTTGTCTCTAAAAACGTTAATAAATATGATGCAAGGTTGCTCCCTTGAAGAGATGGCCACCCAAACTTTTGAAACTGTCCTAAAGCTCTCCAGTAAGTCATTTAAGGACTTTGTGGTGGACTGCATCAGGCAGTTTTAAAGTGGATGCTGTTGAGTGCAAATAAATTCTCACTGTAAAAGGTTGCCTGAACCCTTTATATTCTGCATTGTATTGTATTTATTTCAGTAGAACAATCTGTGTTTTACTTTCAATATCTTTATTTAATTAACATGGGTTTTAATAGACAGTTTATCATCCAGGCATCTAAGCATTTCAATGAGGATATCTGTTGAATTTGGATCCCACAAAAACTCCACTTTAGCAATAGATAATGGGTTTTCATTGTAGATTCAACAAGCTGACCTGATGCCAAACCCAGCTTTCACGAAGAGACGATGGGAACACCCTGCACCAATGATCTTATCTGCCCTGCATGTGCCGGCCAGAACTGAAGTGCTGCCAAACTAGCTCTCAGAACAATTATTGCCTCGTCATTCGGAGGTCACACACTGGGCCATCATAACTAATCCATCTTTGGCTTTGTCGATCGCCAACAGCACAGTTCTCCATAAAAGCATGTAGTCCTCTTCGAAAATGCGGACCATTAGATACACCCCGTCTAGATACAAACCCCCATCTACGGAGAAATCAATGTCGGCCGATGGTGCACGACTATGTCTGCTTTGTGGCTAAGAGCTGCAAGGAGCCAGAGGTTGGGCTTGATTGATTAAGTATCGCACCGGTTTTTAGAGATGATGGATTCAGGAATGAGACGACCAACCTTGGCCTCTTGCTTGTTTCTCTGACGACGATAACTATGTATAGATATTAATTATTTGTTCCCTTTCTACTGCAGGTAATAATTGGCCTTCGGTGTACATTCATTACAGACTACACAAAAATACCTGTGACAACAATGTTATTGTTACACAGGAACTGCTCTTTAAATGTGTGAAATTAGTGGAATAAGAAGCGGAACGGGATATGGAGGAGAAGAGTGGGCGGCTTTTCGTGATGGAGGTAGAGATTCTAGTTTATGTCTGTAAATCTAGACTCCATTCCATGAAAGACCTCTATTTCCATTTCTCTGTTGTCCTTTTTTCAATCTCCCTTATTATACACAGTGTGCTACAAAGGTTGTCAAGAATGTGTCAACAAATGTAATGTGTAAGCTGCAATCAGTTCCTTCGCTCATAGTCTCAGTACTGTCATAAGCGTTGTCCTTTAATAAGCATTTGACGTGAAACAGTGGTATGTTAACGATGAATTATTATGAGAGAGCCAATTGCGTGTTGTGGCATATTTTCCTTAATTATCACTCACCACCACTGCCACCACAAAAGGCGGATTGAATTGTTAACCCTCTTAAGTGTTTCATTTGGACACATGACAGAAAACTGGTAATCCGGAAGAGGATTTAAGAAGTCATCCCTCTTCTTTATCTCTGTCTTTTTATCCCTCAACGCCCCCCCCTTCCCATCCATCAGTTTTTTTACCCTTTTATTTGCTTCATGCGCTACTTTGTCTGAGGAACACAATAATAGTTGGAAGGTAAGACAGTAGTGTGTGTCTGTTGTCTGTGCATCTATGCATTCACGCCTACTTCTCGTGTAGGACTGTGTGAGAGCAGCATGGCTCAATTTCCATTTTTATTAACAATCCGGTTACCTCTGTCTGGGAGACGGATGGCAAAGGGGCCTGCCGGATCAATGTCATCATGCCTCTAGCATGCCAAACAGCCTTGCCCATTGTGTTAACCACTTCCTATTCTCCTTTCCACTTCACTTCACTACACGATCACACACACACACTCGCTCCCCCTCTGCCCTTTCTCACCAATCAGTGGTCTGGATGGAGATTGACAGCCCCATCAGCACTCCCTCATAGAGACAGGGACACGTCAATTGCCTTTAGAGACTGAAACCTAACCTTGAGCTAACATACCCTTGGGCTAAATGGGCTACTTAGTCTGGGCCAATGGATCTTCATATTTGGCACTGTTCGGCATGCTGCATTCATAAATACCAAAAGTGGCCTCTTTAAAAACAGAATTTACTGTAACTTGAGGAGTATATAAAATTTCAGAAATCAATCTCTTCAGATAAAATTTTATGTTTCGCAGCGGTGCCCTCAAAATATCAGTGGTGCTGCCATAAAAAACCCCATTGCAAAAGAACAAAATATTACTGTTAAACTACTTTGCAAAAATAGCTTTTGTCTCAATTTTATAAAGGTGGTGAGTATATGCCATGAAAACTTCAATGGTGGTACTAAAACATAGCATTTTGAATTTCTTTATTGAGTTTCAAAACTGTAGGCCACCACAGAGGAGATTTGTATAATCTATTTAATGTCCTGGGGTTTGAGTGTCAAAAACTGTCAGCTGAATCCTGACTAAAAGACAGATGAATCTTGTTTAAATCTGTGTGCAAGTATCTGACACCCACTCATGGACACAATGGATGGACAAACAAACACACACAAACAAACACAGACACAATGGGTGTATACATACACCCTGGGCAGACACTCACAAACACACACACTATACGAGAGCAGGATTGTATGTGCTGTTGACCTGAGCAAAAAAAATGCTACTGACAGTCTCATAGAAAGAAAGCATGTATAAAGCTTCCTATCTCTTGGCCTTAAGCCTGTGTGTGCGTAATGCATGTTGTGCACACATATACTGTAATTTTGCATGTCGATATACTTACCACTGTCCGTGTGTGTGCATGTGTGTAGACGCAACTGAAGAGTATGCCTGTAGGGGTGTCAGCAGAGGTTTAAGATATTCAGCTAGCTGTCAGCACTGACACATTTCTACCTCTGCACTGCTGCACAGATATGCAAATTCAGCTTCCCCCCAGAATGCAGAGCACTGAAACAGCTTCAATTTATACCCCCTACCCCCACCCTGCTCTGATTCTTCTCTCACCACTCTCCCAGGCTTTCTGTTTGGTCTTGGCTGCTCTGCTCATGTCATATGCCCTCGACAAAGAAATAAGGGGAAAGAATCCACCGAGACCATGAAGCACAGGCTACTGAGTCTCACATATGTAGATGTCTGTGTGCACTATACACACCGCACGCACGGTTCTCCAATGGCAGTATAGTATTAGGATTGTGTGGGTGTTGTACACAAAGCACTTCTCCCCACTCCGCCTCTCGCGAATTAACCATGATGCAACACTGATAGCCCTTACTGCCACTGGTGAAATGCAATTAGTCAGTCACCAAGCCTCTCCAAGAGGCTATCTCACCAGCACACGGTGTCATCAGTAATCTAGTCTCTGCCTAATCTAAATGCCAATGTCTATCCCCAGTGATCCATCGCAAGCCCACGGTACATTTGCATTCTAATTAGATGTGGGTAGGCGTCTTTTATGGTGCCTTTCCTAATAACGGGCAAGATTCACCTTTTCAGAGTCCCACAGAGGCTGTTAGAAGTAGGCTACACTTTATGATATTCTGTCCCTTTGACATTGAGGCTGCCGAGGAATTAAGGAACGCTTTGAAACCACCCAGCGCAATTGCATGTAGCTTGATGAGACGTTTCCTCGAACGTCACATTAATTCACATAATGCGTTCACTGCGTGGGAATCCTGAGAAATATATAAAAGGGGTTCAGAGACCCTTTTCAAAACCACTAACCCCATTCATATGACAACCCTTTCTTTCATCAATATTCCCATTCTTATACGAACATATCATGAACATGCGAAGATAGATGTGTCACATAAGCAGTATGGTCATATTTTTTGAATCGTCAGTAAGCTCATTATGTTACAATCTTAAGAAGTCTGCATTGCTTTATTTGAAGACTATTCATAATGAGAGACCACTTGTGAGCTGCGAAAACTGCATTGCTAATCATGCAAGTGTTTAGAAGGGTTTGAGTGTCCCTACTTTAGGATATTAGCATGAACAATTTGTGAGCTAACGATAGGATGTTATTCATGTGAAAATAATAAAACCTCTAAATGTTGCTGAATTGCCAAAGGCATTCAGGCAGGAATGACACGATGATCCAGTTTAAAACAGGAAAGCTTCTTTGTACAGTCTGCAGTCTGTGCTCAAGAACAGGATGACACACCATGAGCAACCACCATGAAATCACTTGAAACATTATACATAATCACATATGAGACAAGGAGCATGCCTTCAAAACAAACAACACCAGACGCGATTCCAGTCACTATCGTCTTCATCATTAAACATAATTAAAAGATTTCCATGTTCTTAATGCTGCACATGCTGTTATTCAACAAAACTCTCAATGAGAATCCCATTTCTGGGTGGGCCCAGGTTTAAATACAGGAATCGGTTGATCAAGGACACATGCCATCTCCTTACATCACAGCGCACTGTATCAGAACACACTGCAACTAAGCGCTCAAGTCTCTCTCACGGTGAAAGCCTGAGGTGATTGATAACCAGCAAGGCGCCAGCCCCCTTCCAGGAATTACTCATGGCCGCAGGAGGAATCTGCTCTCTCTGTTGGGGAACATTAACTCGGGCTACCCTTTTTACTGGGAGATTTTTCACTCCTGTTGCTGAAGACAGCAGGTTGGTAAAATAGAAGCTGAGAATTATCAGGTAGTCTTGGACACTGGATCTGGGTGAGAAGGAGAAAGGGTCATAGATGTTCATTTTGAGTTGTGGAAAGAAAAAGAAGGATTCTGAGAAATTCTGGCAAGCTAACAGATTCACATCCTCATTATTTTGTATCATATTTAAACAGGGACATACAAAGCCTATGTTAACAACCTGGTGTCATGCCATTTGGGCATTCCAACTATGTTTTTGTGAAGAGTCTGTGTCATGTTTCAATCTATTCAGACTAACCTCAAATACTGCATTTAAAACATGGATATCAACATACATCAAATAGATGGGTAGGATGGATGTTATTCAGTAAACAACAAGCCTACTCAAGTCTCACACATGGCACCGTCCTCTCTATAAATTCACCAGCCAGAGTGCATGTTGCAGGAAGGGAATGTTAATTAGATGTGACTAACAGCAGGGTGGGAATCCAAGCTCCCCCCACCCAAACTCCCCTTCCCTCGCCATGGAAAGATTTGTTCACCTCGACTTTGCTGCAGCTGAGCTCCCTGGGGTATGTTTGGTATGTAGGATAGTTCACTTTCTGTGTACTATTGGCTCAAGATTGGTTCTAGATTAAAGAGATGGACTCGTTGTCCTATTTTTGTAAAGGGGTTAAATTGAGTTGCACTGACTCTAAATTTTGATGGTGTTATCGTTGATATGTGCGCTTTGTCATTTTATGGCTTACATGGTCACTTTGTTTTACCCATAGTCATTTCTCACAGTTCATATTGACTTCAGATCAAAGTGTGTCATTATCTATAGCTATTTAAAGTTGCATATTAAATCCACCCCAGTGAATATGGATCATTCTCATGATAGATTTTCTGATTCCTCACTAGGTAAAATGCATTCCTTGCAGACATAATAGCCCCATATTGTGATTATTGCAGGGTCAAGGCTAATGTACTTCAGTACGCTGAAAGGGGATCAATAGCTTTCTTTTTTTAATATAGATGCATGTAAATACTGTACATGCATCTATATTTGCTCTATATTTGCACTGAAAAATGTTTAAAAAAAAGTTTGTATGCTTTCAGAGTATGGAAGTTATTCACGAACATTCTCTTTATTCAAATGAAAATGCATTTTTCAAATGGCAATTCAATGTGCAAAGTGGCAATGCAATCCGCAATTCAAATGGAAAGAAGTTGTCAAATTGCAATTCAATGTGCAAATGGAAATGCAATCCTCTATTCAGTTAAAATGACAATTCAATGTGGCAGCGAAACAGCACCCCCAGTCTATTGCATTAACATTTACTTGTCATCACACTCTTTTTGGTGCAAAATTAAAATGGAAATGAAATCAGTCAATCCTCCCATCAAGGCGGGTTCCCACCCGTATTCAGGAGAAGACCCATCCCTACTCTGCTTCTGATTGGCTGATTGGCACTGAAAACCCAGTCATAAAAAGAAACACTGCCGAAACTTAACCTAGCCAACAAAGGTAATGAGTACCAACCAATCAGAGGCAGAGTAGCATCTTCGTTTCTTCGTTGCTAACAGCATTATGGCGATGGAAGAACTTGTTGCAACGCTCCCTGCCTTTGCAGTTGAATTGAATATCAATTGAATTGGCATTTGAAAAATGCATTGCTATTTGAATAAAGAGTTTAATAAACTTCCACAGTCAGAGTAGTGAAGTATAGCTACATGTCAATGTGCTGCCTGGCAGGCAGTGCGTCTGTGTGTGTGCACATGCTCTGGGGAGTGTATTTTACTGTCTTGATGATTGAGAGCTAACCCTCTGTGAACACCCTGCACCTATTATACGGCCCCCTCCCCAGCTGCACTGTGAGGGCAATAAACCTCTCTACAGCAGGCCCCAAACAGAGTAGCAATCAATGGGAAATTATCTCAACCGATCGATGAGCCAGGCTTTCTATCTCTCCCTTTCCTCCCATTGCTCTTTCATTCTGTATGTATTTCTGCCTCCCTCTTTCTCAGTCTCTTTTTGCTCTGTGCTCTCTATACCGGTCCCTCTTAGCATCTGTTTGATGTCCTTATGATTCACTCACACACACACACACACACTGTATCACAAATATGCTCACACACACTCTTTACTGTTTCTTTCTCTCTCTCCATCTTTTGGCTCCTCCTCAAAAAGACTATGGCTCAGTACATCCAGAACTATTAATGCCTGTTCAGACTGGTACAGTTATCACGTCCTTGAAACAATCATCCCCGCTGGTAAAACACAGCTCTTAATCCAGCATTTGAGAGGTGTACTATCATCTGTATTTAATGCATTTCAACATTTTTGAGAAATAGAGTTTGATGTAAAAGTAATTGAGGTGAAAGGCATGATAGGCCTAATCTATTTTAGGATTTTATATCACTTGATTGATTGGTTTATTTAATCTTCATTCAAAAGAGAGTTTTTGAATGCAGATTGTAATTGGCAGTAAGGTCTCCAAAATATGGATGTTTATCTATTAAAGAATATAACACTAAATGCACTTTGAAATTGTTGAATGTTTTTGTACTATATTCGGCAATCACACATAAAAGAAGTAAGCCATTTTGATGTCCATCTTATAACCAGTAAACATGTTTTAGATCCCCTACATTTTGACCAGGATAAGTCACACTCCTTTTCTGAATACAGCAAGATGCATTCCCTTTGCTGTGTAAGTTTTGCTCCAGGCATAACAGACAACACTTTCCGAAAATGCTGACAGTATTTTAGACAGTATTTTCAAGGATGAACAAACAGTGTTCCTTTCTAACACCTTGTTTACACTGCCACTACCCAGGTTCAGAGTTTAGTCTTAATGCGATGAGATGGATAGCAAACAGAAGTGACAACCACAAACACTGCTTGATACACTTACATCATGTTTTTCCTAACTCACCCAGTGGAAAATACCTATTGTCAGAGCTAAAGTTTGGAATTAAAGTTCAAGATTTTTGTGTTCAATTATTCACAGCTGGTTCCACACAGGTAATCTAATGCCCCTTTCACACCGAGAACAAGGGTCGTACCTGCTATTTTGAAGTGGGTCAGACCACTTGTCTGGCCATTTCAAAACGAACATGCAACACCTGTAATTCCTTCCTTTTCCAGTTCCTACCAAAGTCTGTATGTCAAAAAAGGGCAATTTACAGATCACCAAAATCAGGAATTGCAGTTTGTGGGAAGACACAAACTGATTGATATTAACCCAGTGCCCTACAGTATGGGTTTACGCTCCTTCTTGACCCATGTTGCTTACCCAGGTCAACCAGCGTTTCCATTTTCTCTGCATTTGTGGGTTATGCTTAAATGTGACAAACTAAAAGTTAGCACAGCAAGCAACTGAAATCATGGCAAGGGCAACATGTGAGTTAGCATGTGCTAAAGCAGTGGTTCTCAATCCTGGTCCTCAAGTACCGCCTGTCCTGCATGTTTTAGATATTTCCCTGTTCCAACACACCTGATTCAAATGAATGGTCGTTAGCAGGCTTCTGCATAACTAGATAATGACCCATTCATTTAAATCAGGTGTGTTGGAGCAGGGAAACATCTAAAACATTCAGGACAGGGGGTACTTGAGGACCAGGGTTGAGAACCACTGTGCTAAAGGGCAGTCTTGACAATTTAAAGGTTAGCAACTATGGAATGGGTGAATAATTCACTTTAATCTATTTATGTTGTTCTTCAGCTATTGTTTTTGTTGGGTTCAATAAAAAAAGGATACAGAAAGATGAGAGCCAATAAGCGCTATCAATCTCAATTAAACAATGTAATCTCATATCTGGCTTGCTTACCTCAAACTTCCTTCTATATTTGTTATCGTTATGATAATAAAAGAAAACACAAAGCATTGAAATGATCCTATTGTAGTCTATTTCTAAGTAAGACATGGTGTTTAAACTGTGTACTACAGATCTTGGCACTACTCCCAAAAAGATGGCTTGCTAAGCAATTCGTTAAGTGTTACGTAAGATGGCTGAAAGGCCACGAAAGTAAAGCTGCTCCTGTAAGATAAACAGCTACAAAAAAAGTCCTCAGGTTTCCTGCAGTGGAGCAAGGCACTAGAACAGCTTCCCAAGTTGTTTTGTCTAAGCTAAAGACCAAGCAAAAGTTTATATTTATCTTTCAGCTATAACTCCTTGTGTATGAATCACTTAATAGAACATGTTTTTCCATACATTTTGCTGATAAAAATGCCAATTAC
Organism: Osmerus mordax; assembly: GCF_038355195.1. Taxonomy (NCBI): domain Eukaryota; kingdom Metazoa; phylum Chordata; class Actinopteri; order Osmeriformes; family Osmeridae; genus Osmerus; species Osmerus mordax. Next base: position 8,130,282 of record NC_090062.1, on the reverse strand, counting down.
AAAGTTATTCAAAGCTATAGGAACAACACTATAGTCCATTGAATGTAATATGTTAATACAGCAGATAACACAAGTCAATAAACTCAATTCAGGAGATGGAATATGACTATATACTATCCAAACTGTAATTTATAATTAAATAAAAAGTTTGTATTCCACTCATGTACAGTTTGAATGAGTGGACTGTCACCTCTTATCTCCTCTTTCCCAGGTTGTTAAATTATTCCTACAATTTACTGGAACTTTCCAAAACAAAGCTCATTAGTACTACTGCTACAGCTTCATGTCAATATCATAGACGAGTGTCTATGAATTTTCTTAGCATCATAATTGAGAAGCTACATCTGCCTGGCTGAAAGACATGGTTTAACGTTCCTACAGCTAAAGACAAGGGGTTAATCTCTGTTAGCAGTAGGATAAACAACCTCTCTGGCCTTTTCTCTAGCCAACCCCCCCTCTGTCTCGCCTATCTGCCGAGGCTGCCTCTAATCAGTGGGCCTTGAGCCCTCAGAAAGGTCACACTGTCCCTTTGATGGTACTTTGATTCATCCCTTCCTCCTCTCTCTTCCCTCCTCCCTTCCCATCTCCCCTTATTTTACCCCCTCTCAAACACACAGGGAAGCTGGAGAGCCAACACCACCAGGGTGCCAAAAAGGGGCTGGTTCCATCGGCAGCAGTGTGAATTCGGAGAGACAGAGGAGGAGAAGAGTGAGATGGCGTGAGATTGCGTAGGCAGCCACAGCTGGAGACGAGACGGAGGTTGACAGAAAGAGAACTACAGACTCCAAATCATCTGTCTGTCCCCTGTGTTTTTATCAGGATGGACTAGCATGAATAACTGCTTCAAAGCCAGCTACATCTAATCAGGGGTTTTACAGTTTAAGAAAGTGACAGTGGAACCATATCAGAAAATAAAGCGAATATTTAGCCAAATTACATTGCCTTGAGCAGCTGTATTTTCTTCATTAATAAAAATATATATATCTTCAATTTGTTTTTGCCTTTTACTGCCATATACACTCATTCTTTAATATCAAAATGTGTCCATCCCCTTTCTTGGTTTAATGAGGCAGCAAAGGCTAGGACATGCCATTTCTCTGGTGACTATAAAGTACCAATTGGCCATAAGAGCGATTAAGTCCCTGTTCCCTGTTCATTATTTCTGCAACAATGGCTGTCAGAGGCAGGCCTCTTGGATTCCAGGCCTTGGTGTGATTGAGAGTCCTCTTGGTGACAGCAGCGTCTTTACCTCAGTGAGAAATGAACAAAGGAGCCAAATGAACACCATGACTCCATACAGAGACTGAGCCTGGGTTAAGCTGGAAGCCCTGGAGCCATTTATTATATTTGATTCAGTGTGGTTTTGCCACTTTAACCTTCAAGATCATACAAAAGTTGTCAAAAGTCTTGTGTCAAAACAGACTCAGTTGAGTTATTTGCCACAACATTTCAACTGTGGTATAACTGCTTGAGATGTGGTCTGTTTATCTCAACTCAAATGTTGTGAGTGGTTTTTTGACTGTTTTCTGCCCAAGGGTGTACTTTAATGTGATTTGGACGACGTTGCATGGATCTCCAGTACAGCCCATCAAATGCCATAGTTTTTTTGTGTATCCCCATGCCTGGCATTGTAATTCCATTGATTGGCAAAGATTTACCCTTGTTTGAGTTGCAGATTAGCCAACAAAACCCTGCTCTGCAGCATTCAGCATGAGACCACCTAATTGCAGCAATACTCCCAGTCATATCAGCCACCCAGTGCGTGTAAGTGCTCTCCTTTGTGAAGTTCCCCCACAAAAGGTGTTTTCCTGAAGGGGTGTTCAAGAATTTGTGAAATTCAGCCTCAGTGAATCAATGATGACAGCTTGCCCTGTGGGTGGCCCTTATTCCTTCCTCCCCCAGTTCTGGACATTTCACTGGAAAAGAACAGACAGCAAGTTCAGACAAACTGATTGTTTGTGTTACCCCGACAATCAAGCATTTGCAATTTTCTCTAACCATGTTTAAATAAACATGCCGTATATCATTTGTTGACATTTTTCACGCGCAAATGACTGAGATCTAATTATGGGCACAAAAGGCTTTGTGAGAGCCATTTGAATGTGAAAGGACTGCACTCACTCCAAATAGAATGAACTCTCACGGATGGTATGCGAGCAACATCAGCTCTTCCTGTTTCTCAATCACGCTAGCTTCCTCAGGGCTCTTTCTCCCACTCCCTCTGTCCTTGCCGAAACTGCCTTGATAGCTACACTACTTCACAATAGCCGTATTCTTTTCTTACTCTAATGGTTGGGAAACAATAATAAGTGTACTTGAAGCAATGAAAATGGGGCTACCGTCCAGCCCCCTGAGGAATTGGTATACGCATGACCACTGGTCATGCGTATACCAATTCCTGGTTTAGTGTCCAGTTTTATTCATTCCAATGCAGCACCAAGGGTAGATAATTAAACAGGAAATACAAACTAATTTCATGTTGGACATTAGATTTCCATTGGAATGACCGTGTTGTCTAATACAATTTCCAGATAAAAGTAGAATGTACGTGACTTGAACCAAACAAGAGTACTCAGAGCAGTTGCTTCTGCTTGGCCCCCTGTATGGGTTGATTGGTGAACATCCCCCCACACACACAAACACACACAGTCTGGGATTGGAAACCACCCAATCTTCGAGAAAGTACATTTCTGCTCAGTCTTGACCGTTCAATGAAATACATTAAAACAAACATTTCACATTTGCTGGGAGTCAGGTGACTGAGCGGTGAGGGAATCGGGCTAGAAATCTGAAGGTCGCCAGTTCGATTCCCGGTCATGCCAACTGACGTTGTGTCCTTGGGCAAGGCACTTCACCCTACTTGCCTCAGGGGAATGTCCCTGTACTTACTGTAAGTCGCTCTGGATAAGAGCGTCTGCTAAATGTCTAAATGTAATGTAAATGAATATAGATTGTTGTAAAACAACAACAACAAAAATAAAATAATTGTAAAGTACTGTGTTTGAATCATGCTTCCCAAACTTGCAAGAACACCGAGACCGTCATACGGTTGTATGTCTACTTCAATATCTTCTATTAGGTATTGTACATGGAACGTCCTCATCCTCATCACACCCATGGTTGCCTGTGTATAGGGTGTGCCACAGATTCTTTGATGTAAGACCAGGCGTGCATCGCTGTTAAGTAGAGCAGAAGTCCTGTCGGCAGCAGAGGCCTGCCATCTCCTGTGTTCATCTGCGGAGCCTGCGGTTTGGCTCATGACTCGTTGGCTTTGGTTAGTCAGGGGGTCTAAGCCATAGATGGTTGGAGGAAGTGAAGCATGTGAACTTCTGAAAGCCTGGTTCCCTCAAGCTAAGTGCGTAAAAGCGAGATGAGAAAACAGTATATACAACATATTGTGTCTTCACAAGAAAGACAGGTGGCGATCAGATTTTTTTGTCTTCAAGGGTAGAATTGAGCTACGTAGGATACCATTATCTATACTTGTGGTTGGCTGCTATTGTCTAACTAGATGCATTATTCATACATTTACATTACATTTAGTCATTTAGCAGACGCTCTTATCCAAAGCGACTCACAGTAAGTACAGGGACATTCCCCCCGAAGGAAGTAGGGTGAAGTGCCTTGCCTAAGGCTGGGAATCGAACTGGCAACCTTCAGATTACTAGCCCGACTCCCTCACCGCTCAGCCATCTGACTCCCCCATACAAAATGCATGGAATTGGTTTTGTTGTCAGACAATTCAAGAGATCTATTGATTAGTGATAATTTTGCTTCTTAACATATTTATCTTAGTCACTCAAATGAAAAAATCCAGAACAATAGTCTAATGTATCAATAGGGCGATTCTGGAAATTGTGTAATCCTACTTTATAATAAAGACAAAAGTATCAGCAATCAAAGTCAAGCTAAAGGTACACAAATATAAAGAAAACATAATCTCAGTTGAATGTGGATAATGTAACTCAAGTAACAATCTTAAATTTTTACTCTTAAGATTATTAATTTCTGGTTTTCTTAAAGTTTATGAATGCTATTTTGCTACAGCTGTGAAAGAATCTGCCCCAACAAGTCACTTCAATTTCTCCAATTTGAGAACCCTTCGGTCAGCAGAAGTGTTTTTCTGATATTTCATCAAGCTACCAGACTCCTCAGCTCTTGAAAACCTGAAAAAAAGTAACCTCAAGGCTTGTATTCTCTTGGGGGAAGGGATCATACAGGAAGAGGTAGGCTAGTGTGGTTATAGCATATTTGTATATTATGTCATTTTTTAAATCACCAGAATGATTGCTAGCATAAGTGGTGCTATTTAGTTGAAGGGGAGAGTGAACTGGATGGGAAACATCACTGTGAAATTATCATCCTCAGGAGTCCTTTATTTTTCACAGCTGTCAGAGAGATAAAGTAAAGTATGTGGTTTGTGTTTTTTTTCTTATTTTCTTCAAACTGCCGGATTGTTTTCAAAATTTTCAGTCATGGAAGAATGGTGTTTCTCTTGAGTTTTGACACATCCTTAAGGAATACTGAAGTATACTACTGAGCCAAGACATTACACATTACATTTTGCTTTGCATTTTAGGGTTTCAGTTGTGAAATTCAAATTGCCAGTCCGGCCAAAGAGGCTATACAACAAAAACATATACAGAACTTAACAGTATTTTCCCTGGTATTTAAATAGCATGACTTGAATGACATAATGACCATCATTCAAGTACTTTACATACTGAACTTCTAGACTTGACAGAGTGATAAAGCATACAAAACAAATCAAGCCAGCTGACTTGAATATTCCAAATGACTGATTGATTAGGCATAGCCATTTTTGCGTGAATGGAAATACATGTTTTGGACACTGCTTGTTCATTTTGGGTTACGGCTGGCATACCACTGTCACTCTGACACAGGGGCTCTGTTTGAAGCCTCTGACTAGAAGACCCAGTCATCAGTGATCTCTCTCCCCACTGTGCCCACTCACTGTTATTTAGCTTTCCGATGAAGGCTGGCTGCTCCCTTGGGGAGCCATGAGTGTTTCTGCCAGCGGAATCGCATGGAGGTAATGGAAAGAGGGAGGACAGGGACTGGCTGCTGCTTCTCCCTCTGTGTGAAAATGAGACCATTAATTCAGCTCCCCCTTCTGCCCTCCCTATGCCTGTTGTCTCTGTTTGTTAGTGAGATGATTCCTTCTGTCATGTCAAAGGCAACATTATCATATTCTTGTTGCCGGGGAAACCAGCTGAGAGAGAATCTCTTTAAGCTGCCACAACCACGTTTGAAGTGGGTAAACATGATAGTTTATCTGTGGAGCTTTAGGAAAAAAAGGAGTCTTGACACATTTTTAAAGTGTCCTCTAACTGTGAATATTTTGCATCATTCTATGAAAAATTCACAATTCTTGAAATGTGTCTAATGGACTCAGCTTGTCCACAGGATTTATTATTCAAGTTTCACGTGATCTTTTATTGACCTGACCTTCAAACAGAGAATTAAGACCTGAAGGAAGCCGCCATTCCACTAATTAATTTTGCTACATGGGTCTATGTTGAGCACAGACCTGTAGTGAAAACTGCCACCTTACTTTAGTGAATTAGATGTTTCGTATATCTCACGATGAACAGTTAGACCCAGCCATGATGTTTAAACACAATTGGGGTAACTCAGTGAGTGGTCTGTTGAAATACAAAGATCAACTCAAGATGCAAATGTTTTGGTATGTTCGCTTTAAGAAAAGAATCCCACATTCTCACTACTCCACAAAACAAATAAGTGATTAGGGGTGTATGTGATAGATAGTGATTGTATGTTACAAAATCCACAAGGAAATAGTTCCTCTCTCTAACAGTGACAACACATCTACCACAGCGGATGTCTAATAATGTCTAAGAGTCTAACAAATATTATCTGCTTGTGATTGTACAGTAGGTGGCTAATATAGCCTACCGTAACCTGCACATTAAATTGAAACAAGCACACATGCTACAGGGGTCAAAAGTTAAAAGAACGTGTAACTGGAAAACATCCATGAAATTATAGGGGTCTGTAACATTCCCATTGCTTTAATGTAGAAGGTATTTTATCATATTAAATACGAATTTACTGAAAACATGTTTAAGATACATTTGAAGCTATACGACAACTAAGATTGTGCATAATTATCTTTTGTAAAAGATCTAGTTGAACATTAATAAATTACTTATGAAGGGAAGTTTTTCTAGATTCTCCTTAGTCATAATCAGTGCCAAAATCACAGTCCCTTTTACGATCCAGTTCCGTCTCTTTTTACTCGAACGCGCCCCTTCTGACAGTTCAATCCGAGTAGAACATTTGTCCTGGATTTCCCAACCGCGCGCGCTGCTTGTTGGTTACATTGTATCAATCTCTACTGAAGGAGATAGCTGCGAGCAACCAACAAGACTGTGCACGGAAGGACACATCGAAAGCTGAGGAATGATCCTGGGTTGGAATCGGTCCTTCTATGTTGGATTAATTATGCAATGAAGCAAGAAAAAAATATTTATAGCTTGTTAAATTTAACTTAAAGATGTCCACTCGAGCTGGTATGTTCTATTTGGAACGGGGAAGTATGACGGCAGGAGTCCAGTGAATCGCTGGCCTCTCCTTCCCTTGCCGTTTCGTTGGATTTCTTGGGGAGTGCATTGGTCCTTGGGCATTAAGGCTGATTTTGACATAATTTGACCAGATTTTCGTGAATAACTTCCAGTCATCTTTATCTATGGAGTGTACATAACGAGACGTCGCATCGGAATTAGAAAGGGGTAAGAGTTGTCTTAAATATCCCGTTGTTGTTTTTGGTCCAATGCTAGCACTACTAGCTATGAAGCTGCCATGGAGGGCTAGCTAGCTAGCAAGCTTTTTTTGTTGCTATCTAGCTAGTTAGCTTAGCACACTAGGAGGAAGCTAGCTAGCAAGCCATGCAGTTTGTGTCTACTTTGGCTTTGCCTCCGATCTCATTGTTCGAAATAACATGCTAGCGCGTTTTCGAAAAGTTCATTGCAGTAAGCAAGTTGAATAAGGTTAGCATATTCCGAATCACTACCAATGCTCTCAATGTAAAATGGGTTTCTACATAGGATTTCTATGAAGATTCAAACTCTGTTATAGTTAAAATTATAATGCTACAAGCTAGCTTTGCATATTATACTATTATTGTAGCTAGCTAGCTGGCTAACAAGCCTATCCTAAAGCGTACTAGCTTGCTACCGAGCACAATGCCTGATAGCAAGAAAAGCTTTAAACATAAAGTAAGAGTTCCCTTGTTTACTTATCACCAAACAAGTTATATCTAATGTAGCTGGAAATGTCAGGTTTTTGGTCTACAATTATACATTAGATGACTTAACTTGGTATATGAACCCAATGATTAAATTCTGACTTCTCATTGTGGAGCACGTCTGAGTCCATTGAGCTGTTTTAGGACATGGGCTTCAGGCTTCTTGGTAGTGACCCAGAACGAAGATAGAATTCATCCAATTAGCCAACAAATTATTGAAATGTTGGAAAATACTCCCCATGTGCTCTTTGAAAATCCACAGTTTAACTATATAAGTCATATGTTCCTTATGCATACCATTTGAGCAGAATTATTAAATATATTTTATTTTGATGCAGACACACCACATCACCACTGTAGAGGCCAACAAATGTAGGGTTTGGCACAAGTTTTATAACACTTGGGTTAGCCATTTACAATTGGAGGTCGACTAAGGTATGTTGTGAGTAGTTGGCTGGCAGTGCCTGAAATTAATCAAGGGGATTTCCAGCATGTGTTTTGGAGCTGTAAGTATTTGAAAGTAGTTGTATATTGGTAGGAAGCTTTACAAAGTTAAGTAAAACTCCAATCATCTCATGCCACTGCTCCAGTTGATGACATACTCGTGATGTACACATAAAGGTAATGCAAGTCTGCGATGTGAAAACACTTTGTAGACTTATGGCGACTTGAAGTCCCTATAAGGGGTAACTAAATGTGAAAGACAAGGGCTACAATGTAAACTTGCAAGGGTTGGTCAAGATGACATGAACAGCTTAAATCAAACTATTCATTTGTTTTAAGGGCATGTTGCATGGACAATCAACATGGAGGGACCTACTTCTCCTTTTATCCTTTTTTATTGATTGAAACTTGTTGTTTACAGATAGTTGGTGAGAACAACATCAGCAATCCAAGAGCGTCATTGCTAGCACTTTGTTCATATTTAATTGTATAGGGGTGTAGATAAAAATGCAAAATCCTGCATACACACAGTTGCCTGATTTGCAAGGCATAGTTGAATTGACAGACATCAAAATGGTACTGGTTACTTGAGATGGTAGGCTGCACATAATATCAAGATTCTTTTTAAAATTTGTATCAATGCTGTTGGCTAGCAGTGGATGATGGAGTTTACTAAAGAAAGACGGACGACTCAGTTGTGCAATTGTAGAATTCAATCTTTTGAATGTTTGTGCACATGATATAAAGCTTGTGTTGGTATGACAAAGTGCCCATTTCAAGGTCTGTTTTTGGGCATGCAAACCTTGGGATTCTACTGTAGCTGAAGATTTCAGCGTCATTACGTCAGCAACAGTCCTCAGACATAGACAGCTAGTCTCCCCCTCAATGAAAAGCTACATAATTTTTTTTTATTGTATAAGATTCCGAGCAACATCTCACTGTTCTCACTTATTTCTGTCAACATTGTTTTTGAGAGATGTAGGCCTATTCACTAATGCGTAATTCTTGGCTAATTACAAAATAATTTTAGCTTGTATACACACAGACCCACAAACGGAATGCTTCGTAAGATTATGCTACGACACTTAAATTGGGCACATTGGTTGTGAAAACCCCAAATTGGCTGGCAGGACAAACCAATTTACTATGGTTAAAACCATATGAATATACCTACCATTACCTACAAGCAGGTGATGAAATATTTGAATGTGTGTAAAACATAAAATCACATTGAATCAACGACAAAAACATTCCAGAAAAAAACATTCCTGTTCGATAGATTTACACCCCCCAAAAGAAGTGTTCTGGAATACTCAAAAGGTAGACGTGCATGGGCAGTGAATTTGGCCCCCCCAAAAAATCCCACGTTATAGAGTAGTTCATTTGTAGTGTATTTGCACAGTAATTTGTGTATCAAAGTGAGAATGATGGCTGTAGGCAACAACAAAATGTAGGATATCTACTTTGACGCATTTTGAATCACTTAGAAGTAAGTAGTGAGATCTTTCTATTGACATTATCAATATATAATACTCTGGCTCACATTATCTGTCCCAGGACCCTTAAATGTGACCCTCTACTGGGACACCTTGGTGGCTCGCTAGACTAATGTACTAGAATCTAGTTCTTATTTTTTATTTGTAAATGTCTTAAATTAAATTATCTGTTTTTCAATATACTGCACAATGCCTGGACTATCTTTTGAAAGCAGTTTATACTTTAATTTTAAAGGTTATATTGAAATATGTAAATTTTTACGTCTTAAAAAAAAAAAGCATAACTACTAAGCATGTAACAGGGTTTCCCGCAGCACTTTGCAGCCAAGACGGCCGCCTAAGCAACACACGCCTGCCGCCTTAACGATGGCGTAAAAAAAAAGAGGAAAAAAGCTTGGATTTCCCAAGCTAGGATGTGTGTGGCTGTGTTCACTGGAGCTATACAAAGAGGAATATGCAAATGTATATGAAAATATTAGTGCCAGTGGTGGATACAAAGAATGTCAATGCATATTCACTCGACCTAATGGAAGTGAATCTTAGCTCGATAACTGTCTACACAATTACCCACCATTAAATTAGATTGGTTTTACGTGTCCAGCCAATATAGGTAGGTAGCTAGGTAGACTAATTATGATTCCATTGGCCTGTTTCTCGACAGGTGTTGGGAATGCTGACATCCGGTTAAACTAAGGTGCTTGTCTAATTGTATGTTGAACTTTATCGCTTTCGTAATGTGTATATGTGAGGTAGAGTAATCAGAGTAATCCTCTGGCTATGGCTTTAATAGGGGTTTTAATCCTCCCCTTTCATAAATCACTTTCATTGTTTGGGTCTGACCAAAATAATTTGTTAATTTCCATCATATGTGATGTCCTACATTCATTTGGTCTCAGTTGGCATCAGTGTTTTGTTAGTTTGTTAGGCTTGGCCTAGTGTCTTCAGGCTAGATGCTGAATGTTTAGATTGAGATTGTTGAGATCAGGGGTGGAACGGTACATGTATTCGTATTGAACCGAAACAGTACGGGCGTCACGGTTCGGTGCATGAAATTGGACGGAGAATACACTGTATAAAAATAAATAAAACTTGCGTGCAAATTAATTAATGTAATGCAGAACTACTGTTAAATACTCCTGTTCTTTAGGGACACCTAATCTGTTGCCCCGCTTTAGCTCTGAAGCTCTGATTGGCGCCGCCATGAGTCACAGATAGCTAGCAACACTAAGGACGAGTATGGCGAGTGGTGGCGACCTACGAGAGATGGAGGACCCGCCAGCCTCTTTAAGATCGCAAGTTTGGGAAAATGTCGGTTGCCCATTCAGTTACAGTAGTAACCTACAGGCGTGAGAGTGTTGGATAAGACAAGCACTGTGTGTCGGCGTTGTTCAGCAGTTATGGGGTATGTGAGTGTAAATACATCTAACCCGCTAACACATAACGCATCTGGCGTGTGCTAAATGACAAAAAATATCCAACGCCATCACCCAGGTGTGCCAATCACTGGAACGAGTGATTCTCTTCCCTACAGTGCTTAACCAGCCTTTAGATACACATACAAATAGGGCCAAAAAAATCACTGACGCAATCGGAATTTACATTTCATCTTCAATGCGCCCGTATTCACTCGTAGAGGAACCTGGTTTGTTTTGCTTTTCCCTCCGTTGTACCGAACTCGTACCGAACCGTGATGTATGAACCAAACCGTGACTTCAGTGTACCGTTCCACCCCTATTAGAGATGGAAACATGGTTTGGAAGCCTCTTTGGACACAAAAGACACCTGATAATGTTTATTATCTTTATTATGATTTTATTAAGTTGATAAAAACAAGCTACATTTATCATAGTTGGCCAACAGCTCTCCAGAGCAGTGGTTATCAATCCTGGTCCTCAAGTACCCCCTGTCCTGCATGTTTCCCTGTTCCAACACACCTGATTCAAATGAATGGTCGTTATCTTGTTATGCAGAAGCCTGCTAACGACCATTCATTTGAATCAGGTGTGTTGGAGCAGGGGAAACATCTAAAACATGCAGGACAGGGGGTACTTGAGGACCAGGGTTGAGAACCACTTCTCTAGAGAACTGATATGTTTGCAGATTTTCTGCCTGCTCACCTTTTTGGTTGTTAGACTCATTTAAAACTTGGTTGCAGCAAAGCATCATTATGTATTATTTTTTGCAAGGGACAGTGCCATGTTGGAGAATGGGCACATCTCCAATGCCACCTAGGCCCAGTCGGCATCAATAAGCATCCACAATTATTGTGTGACCTATTACCGGACTATTACGTTTCCTACCAGTAGACTAGGTGCAGGCCCTAGGATGCTGATGTTTTAGGTTGATGTGAAAAAATGATTTCCATCCATGCAGTTTATGCCGTTGTCCTAGCCTAATTGCTTGGTTTAAGTACCAGATCCATAGGACTCAGAACCTTGGTTAGACTACTACTTGGTTAGTATGGTTCAAAGGCCGATTTATACTTCTCCGTTTTTACGGAGACTGACACAGGGAACGCCCTCTCCGACGAGGAATTCCCTCTCCGTGCCCTCTCCGAGCCCCTCAGAGAGCTCTACGTGCACCTCCTGATTTTCCTGACTATCCGTCTGTCCGTCCGTCATTTTACGGATACCCCTTGGCTGTGATTGGTCCGTATTAAGAACCGCTTGCGTCAGGGGCGGGGTTGCCGTGATAAACAGGACGAACAGAATCCTTTGACCACCATTGCTGTAAGATTTTACAATTCATATTTCATCTAAAAGGTACATGTAAATCAGCATCTGAATTAAAATGTGACGAGAAATGGGCAGTGTAGTTGCTGAACATGTGTGTATTTTATTGATGAAACGGCTAATTTGTAAATTTGCTTCGACTTCTCGATAACCTAGGTAAATAAACACTCGACGATGACTTTAAAAAAAACGTTGCGCCACCTACTCTTCTGGCGGTGAATTGTTTTCAGCACCCACAGCCCTCGGAGTACTATAAATTCAACCAATCCGTCCGACTCCGTCCGTCCGTCTGTCCGTAACTGAGTCGAAGAAGTATAATTCGGCCTTAACAGGCATCATTGAGAGTGTGGCAAATTTACATATTGCTCTACACTGAGATGTACTGCTATAATAGGATTGCCAATGAAAATGTTGGTATGACATTGGCTATAAAAACAAAATGAAATGTTGTCCCAATCCCTCTTTTTGCCTTACTACTCCTTCGTGTTCTATCTTGTAAAACTGAAATGCTATTTTAAACCTTGTTTTGTGGACATGTGAACAAGCACAGGAAAGTACATTTAAATGTATAAGTCACTTCTGTTCATGGCTGTCTGGTTGCCTGGTTGTCTGACTCAATTCACTCTTACCTCCAAGCATAGAAACTTGGTTAGTGTTTTCCTTTATAGTCATTGAAAGTTAGGTGGCCAGAATGAAGGAGAATATGAAAGTAAAATGAAGAACAGGACATTAAAGGACAGAGAGAAGAATGCAGCTGTTCAGGCATGAGATCATCTCTTGAAATTATTCAGGAATCGTGTCTGGATGCCATGGGGACTGAGGCTGTAAATGGAACTGCTCTTGTCACTGCCGAGATCCTTTTTGAGCACAGAAAAAAAATCGATATGGCAATTTGTCAGACCCTAAAGATAGGACTTTCCTATCTAACTGCTGCCAGTGTGGTATTTTTCCAATTTCCTCCATCAGTTAGGTGGTGATATTTGGTTAACTGCAAAATATCTGATGAAAATGTAGACAAAATACAATTCAATTTTCACAAAACTTCAGATGAAAATGTACATACATGCCGGATTGGAAATGTGTCTATTTAGCATTACAAATAGATTTTAGGGTCAGGTACAGGACTCGTTTGAACACATTTTATGTGTCTGATACAAAAGCTATTTTATTCATTACTGTATTTAGAACTGTCTTCATGCACACTAAACACATTTCTACAGCCTGCTCTTTTTTTAATAATCTTGGTTTTTGAAGCCCAGATTCCCACTTGGTTACGAAGTAAGATGCTCCTGTATTGACATTTGTTGAGATTGATGCTGGCTGACCCACAGGCTCCTGATTCCCATCACCTGGAGCAGCCCTGTGCATTTCTATTTTGGTAACCAGCTCAAGCACACAATCCAATTACATGGAGGTTACTGTGTGGCTCTTTGGAAGGGACCTGTCTTTAACCAGCAGGGAGAGAGAAATTGCATCCTGGTCAGACTCTGCACATTCAATTGGGTTATTACTCTGCCACAGTAAATTATTGGGCTGTTCATGGCAGGTGCCACAAAATATCTTTATAATCTGCTGACGACTCTGTCAGCTTTCTCTGTGGCATACCCCTGTGACTTTTAGCGCAGTGGTGTTGTTGAGTGTGTTGTATAGGAGGTGGGAATACTTTCTTTTTTTCATGGTTCTTCAAACAACGATATTGTGTTGAGGAACTAGGCCATCTGAATTGTTCACTGATGTTGAGATTAATGTTTTGATATTCTGCTCACATCACCCGAGTAACTAAGCAGCTTTAACACTAGATCAATTCCAATAACACAGTGTGCAACAGAAGAACAACAGAATGCAGTGCTGTGGTGGTTTTACTTGTCACTATTTCTATTCAGGCACTGTTAGATCCTGGTTATCCATGACTGATTAGGGCTAAGTGTGCTTGTCTCCAGTGTATGCACAGATGGTGCTCTCTAACATTTAGATGTAGAAACTAGATTAGACCATTTAATTAAAGCAATTCAAAAACATTTCATTGAATTGAAAATATTTAGTAGTTTTTTTGTTGTTTTCTTATTGTTTTCGTTTTTATACTCAGCAGCAGAGATAAAATCAAGCCGACATGGCTTCTGTGATGTAGAGGAAATCGGATCTTTGAATGAAAGGACAGGCTCTAAGGGAGGTACTCAGCCCCATGCCTTTTGGTCAACACGCTGCTCACTGGGACGTTTCCTCAGCAGGCTTTTCAAAAGGGCTTGCTCTGCAGTTCTCACTAAGGGCAGTACAGTAGGTCAACTGCCGATAGAGTTACAACCCCTCTTTTGTGGAGGTGTCGGACAAATTAGACCCCGCAACTGTTTACCCAGCCAAATGGGGACAGCTGCATCTCCCTACCCCCAACCCCACCACTAGCGCCACTTCACCACTGACTGTTCTTCCCATGGGGAGCCATCTGCAATTGGTGAGCAAGCAGGGAGATCAAATGGCAGTTGCCCAGTTTTACCTCAGTTGCCAGTTGTAATGAGAGTTCCATGATTCACTACATGTTGAAAACCTGGTGAATTGTGTGCCTGCCAGTTAGATGTGTAGCAGCCTTTGCATAAGGTATTTTTATGTCACCCGAATCATGTAAGCTAGACTTTTATTCTGCTTTCTTTCTTACCCCATGTTCCAATGGGTCAGTAGTGACTAGCCAATACAAGTAAACAGTCAAAATGGCAGAAGTAAACATTATTAAAAGGATCACTAGACCAATATATTAAGGGTCTACTCTGCATTGGACAACTATTGAAGATCCTGTTCAGTTTCTTTGAGAGTAGAAATTAAGACAACATAGTAACAATTACCTAAGACAGGAACACAACAAAGATACCACAACCAATGGGTTTCAACTCATCTGTCCACCAGACTGCAGAATGTTTTTCCTTAGTGCACTAGTGGAGGTCATCCTCTCTTTAGCTCAGTTTATGAGAAAATCATTGACAGAAACTATTAAGTAGGTTGTCAGTAAATGTAAATTTGTTTCAATGTTATTTTCTTAAACTGTAACCTATATCTACAGTTCTGCCATGGCAACCAGCTCACAAAAATACTTAAAGTTAGTTAGGTTACGTTTTAGACTATGACTGATTAATTATTCCATAACCAGTCTGCCACAGAATGTTGAGTCTTATAGACAGGCTACACCCACCAAAGAGACAGCCTAGTCTTTTAGTCTGTTTCTTCTGAGGGTGCATTGAATTGGTGTGCCGCGGCCTTTAGGCCTTGTATATTATCCGGTGTCCTCTCCACAACCGGGTCATGGAGATTATTTGACATGGTTATTTTTTGTTGTTCTCACTATTCTGCCCCATGTTTGCAGCACAAAGAACATAATCAGAATTCAGCTCTCTGAGGGTGTATTGATCTCACCTCCCTGGTTTCTCTGAAAAGTCTTTTGTGATGGGTTTGTTTGCTCCTGCAAGTCCCTTATCACAGAGGGAGAGGAGCACTACAGATGTGAGTGTTAATTATTTACTTCTTGGATTGGAGTTTGCGTTGGAGGGGTTGTGAGTGGCCAGGGGTCTGCGATGTTCAGAAAGGGGACAAGGTCCTGGCCCCCGCTCAGCCCACCCCCTGCAGGGCTTGAAATTGCAACCATTTAGGTCACATATGCTCCAGGAAATGTGTTTGCGACCTAAAAATTTGAGAGCATTTGTGCGAGTGCAAATAATCATTATGGTGTAACTTGTTTTAATTTCTTACAAAACGCTCGCTAATTAGTCTACTACTCAGTATGTGCCTGCTGTGAGCTGATACATTGACCGGTTCACCGTTCTATCCAATGTTTCATAACCAATTCAACGTAATCTTTACGTTCTAAACTTTAATGCAGATTTTAGTTCGCCTAAGATTAGCCGTCAGTCAAGTCTCACGAATTTGCTGTGAGATTCAAACATTTCTCACGCTCTCACGCAACACATTGTATTTCTCACGCCGAGAAGCAAAGGGATAACTTGTCCTACTAAAATGTATGGACAGGGTGCAGGCATACTGAGGATTTGTCTGCCGTGTTGAGAACTGTCTCAAGTTATACAGTCAATCAAAAACAACCCCCCTGAAGCCCTATAAATCTATAACATAATTTGTTGTTATTTCGGTGCTCCTTAATATTCGGAGGGTGCTCCTAACAGTGATTTTTGCTGGTGATTCTAACTTTTTCAAGTTGGGAGCACCAGTGCCACCAAGTAAAAAAGTTTATTTCAAGCCCTGCTATGTTCTGTGAACTGTGAAAGACAATTGTACATTTGTAAATGGATGTTATTTACAGTCATTGTAAGTATACCAGTATCATCAGCAAACAAGCCAAAGTCTGTAGTTGCGTGTGTTTTGGTGGGTGTGGTGGGGGGTTGTCAGGAGACAGTCAAAAGGACCACCTGTTCAGAGTTGGGGAACTTGGGCATACCAAGCGTAGTTGTTTGAGCATGGTAGGTAAGCCTTTGAGATTAGAATCGTTATGTTGTCAAATAAATCAATGGTGTATCTTAAATAAGGTTGCAAGGGGGCGAAAAATGCTCTGTAAATTTCCAAAACTTTCTATGGGAAGTTAATCTGGGGAAATTTGAGGTGGAAACTTTCAAAATTAAAGGGATTTAATTGGAAATTTGGGATAATTTATACAAACTATAATACATATAAACACAGTTTGATAATGTATCTTTTATTTAATTTAATTTATAATTTGAGTAGAACCGTAATCAAATTTCATTAACGAGAATTGTTTGAATGACTTTATAGTCCTTGGGCTCAAATGCATAGTGTGGCTTCAATACTGTAGTATTGTAGTTGGGCTACTTTTTTTGCAAAGCTCGTTCTGTCTGCATGCTAGGGTGACAAGTAAAAGTCCATTCATCATAATCAATGTTGTGTATCAATATGTTAATATGAAAATCCTTCCTTTTTAAATGAAATGTTGTGGGCAAGTCATATTGAAAAAGAGGTAGGCAACAGCAAATTTATAAGTGCAGTAAATTATTTGCAGAATAATGCAACTGCTTCAGCCAAATTGAGAGGGCTCCATCTTAAAATGGACATGGATATTGCGCGTGGCTTAGACCGTTTTTGAACAGATATCGGGTTAATGTTTTGGCCTGCCTTCCCTGATGTAATTTTATTTGAAGTGGAATCAGTGAAGCAGTCTTCGGTCTAAGGAAGATGGAACAGAGAAATGATACCAAGAAATGCTGCCAACGTCTCACAACATGCTTCAAAATGTTTGTGAGCCTGTTAGAACGAGAGTCCAGCAGCAAGACATTACTTTTAACAGCTCTTAGTTATACTTATTTAATCTATATGAATGTAAAATTAAATTAGATTTATTTGTCTCCCAAAACTAGACATATTTCACTTAATTTCATGTCACTGCTGTTATCTTCAGTCAAATGTTTTTGAAACAACAAAGAATTCTGAGTTTTCATTGTCCACTTCAAATAGCATGTCTTGTTTCAAACCTCTGAAGGTGAGTGACAATGGTTATCTGCAGATTTGTGTGGCGAGAGAGCCGGACCTCAAAACAATTGGGCCTCATTGTTCGTCAGTCAGGATTTGGCCTTCACTTTCTTATGGTTGCCATAGTAACCTTCGGAAGGTCTTAAGATATCTGAGCTAGGCCATTGGGATTCCCATGGATCTTGCCCAGTGGTTATATTATTGTGTTTGTAAGGAAAATTCATGTAAATACTATTTTCAGGGTTGACTAGACTGCAAATTACTTGGACTTAACCTTGGACTGGAAAAGTATCTGCTTCTGCAGCCAATTTTTTGTAGAAGTGTTATCACAGCTAACCCTGTTTTTCTTTTTCCTTCAGGGCAAAAATGTGGGTAAATGGGAAAGGAATACCTAAACCGTAAGGATTCTGTAACCCCTGCCCTAGTGCCCCAACCGTCTGAGAAGGTGTCAGACCTCATTGAGGCAAACCTGGGCCGTTGGCACTAAAATGTCCCTAAGTGGTGGCACTGCAGGCGGGAAAGGTGTGGACTCAAATGCGGTGGACACTTACGACAGCGGTGATGAGTGGGACATCGGTGTAGGAAATCTAATTATTGACCTCGACGCCGACTTAGAAAAAGACAAACTCGAGATGTCTGGCACCAAGGACGGAGGGTCCATGGCAGCACCGCCAAGCGCTGTGGCAGCATTGCCTGACAATATCAGGTTTGTTAGTCCTGTGTCTGGCCCTCAGGGCAAAGAAAGCAAATCCAAATCTAAACGCAGCAAGAACTCTAAAGACAATGGTAACAAGGCCTCAGCTGGAGATGGGGCCAAGAAAGAAATTTTGGGACGAACCCAAGCAGAGCCAACGGGCACAGTGAGTAGTGCAGGAGCCCCTGCCAACAATTCCACCACTGGCAAAAGCACAGAAAAGGGTGGCAAAGCCTCCCGAGGAGTGCTTAGTGGTAAAAAAGACAAGGAGGGGGCAGGTGGGAAAAGTAAGAAAGAGAAAAGTGAGGGAGGCCCAGTAGTGGCAATAACTGCTGCTGAAAAGGAGGTTGTTTCTCAATCCCAAGCTACTATGGGGGGTAATCGCAGTGCCCCCTTTGAGAACACACAATCGACAGAATTGGCTGGAGCCGATCAAATGGGGAATAATGCACTTGAATCTGTTGGGATAGTCCCAGCGTTGACCATTAAAACTGAACCAGAGGAACTGGAGAATAGTAATAATGAATGCAGAACACTGAAGAAGGTGAAAAATGAAAAGGTAAGTTACTTTTTTTATTTGCTGCTTTGGATCATACTCGTTGATGTTTTGTGAATCCAAAAGCAATTAGCTGAGCTGTGAGCTTTAGTTGTTGTAGCCCAAACATTGTAGGCCTTCCCGAGGGTAAGAGTGCTGATGAGTTTATCCTTTTAGACCCTTTTGGTTGCCTGGTGTGGCTGGAGTTATATTTGAAGGTTGTAGATGCATCATTAATCAAATCATCCACCTGTTATTTCTCCTTTATCCCTTTTGAAACCATAATATCATACAAGATCAAGTAGCTGGACTACAACAGGGCACATTGTGCCTCTGGGGATTAATCTTGGCTAATGTCAAAGCATGTTTCTCTCAACATTTTATGAAAATAAATCAATGAAAGTCCTGATAACTAGTGCTACTTTTGGTTTACTAATAACTTGCTTTGCTTTCTCCCATCTGAACGGTAATGTTGTTTTAGTAAAAACGAATGAACAGTTTCTTAAATATTTACCCACACATATCCTGTCTCCTTATTGAGCTGGTTCATCAGTGTGTGTGTATTGTGCACAGCAGAGCAGCCTTTTCATGGTCATGCAGTACAAAAGCCTGCAGTGCTGGGAAGTGCTGGGGACTGTTTTGTCTGTTGTTGGGCTCCATTCTTAATCCCACAAGCCCAAGTAATGCCTGCTGGAACTGGGTGGGGGAGGGGTGAGGCCAGAGCGCGCCTTGGCTTTCCCTGCTGCGTAGAAAGTGAAGTGTTAGGGGGAAGGGCTGAAAGTAGAGGCCAGTTTGACTCCTTAAACCCAAGTTCCCCATGTCAGGAATGCTTCACAGTATCCTCAGACAACTCAAACATGGAAGGAAATCTAAGGGCAAATGCAACCAGAAAAAAAAAAAAAATTGAACAAAGGAGTGGGGTCACCACTGGGTTCAAATTGTTTTTTGAGTCCATAATAGTAGCCTAATTTGTCCTGTGGATGTTTTCCACCTTCAGATGTTTTATATATAATATGCCTAATTTCTTTCTAATTTCTGTATCAGGACATGTGGTAATGCCTTGAAGTATGTTGCACATGAATCTGTTGTTCATGTTCCATGAACTTAAGCGCTATCCGTGCCAAGTAAAATAGACAACACGGGCTAATTTGGATTTTTCATAGTTTTGGGCATAAGGCATACTACATTTACATTTAGTCATTTAGCAGACGCTCTTATCCAGAGCGACTTACAGTAAGTACAGGGATATTCCCCCCGAAGCAAGTAGGGTGAAGTGCCTTGCCCACAACGTCAATTGACACGGCCGGGAATCAAACTGGCAACCTTCAGATTACTAGCCAGACTCCCTCACCACTCAGCCATCTGACTCTATATACTACTAATAGTTGTAATTTTTGACCAGGCCTAGATTTTTTTTATGTGATTGTCTTACTAATCATCCCAAATGCAGTTTTCTTATGATTAATCACTCAGACTCTTAGCTAGTGTTTTAGACTGTGTTCTTCAGACAATCTCTGTCCTATGACAGAGACCCTAAAGCATTGGCTCTTGGTGCTGAAATAAATCATCTCTGCTCCCTCAATTCCAATACTGCTTCCCCCTCCCCCATCCCTCTCCCGCCTCTCATTATACAAGCCTGGAGAAGCCAGGCACCCGTCAGCTGCCTCAACGTGATGCTGGCCTTGACGAATGGAGCAGCTCTCATGGAAAATTACATTGGCAATGTCAGTTCAAAAGAGGAAGGAGTGAAAAAAGGCTGTGCTTAAGAGTGAAAGAGCATGGCCCCCACTCAGTGTAGCTGCTGATGTGCTGTTTGGGGAGAATGGGGTCTCATGAGAGCTTGCTTGATTTCCTTTTCTTGCCTGTGACCGACTGACTGGTGCTATTGTGTTACAGCACATTCCTTTTAACTAGTGCCAGGGCTTTAAAGGGCTCTGAAAGGAGATGAGTGGGTTTTGAAGAGAGGGAGTACATAGAATGTCTTCCCCCGACAAAAAAAAACGAATTCTCGTCCCTGTGTCGTTAGGTGTTTTCTTTGCAGGTTTGTATTCGTACACTACCGATTCCACGATCCCTTTTCGCATATTTTTTTTTTTTACACGTTTGACAGAATGTTTGCTTGGTCCTGTTGGGTTGCTTTCCCATGAAGCACTTTTTTTTAACCTTGTGGCCACATATCTTTTGTCTATCTCAATATGTTGAAACTATTGCCTAAAGGCCTTATTGAATTCAAAACATTTCACCAAATGTAAGCTATTTCAACTAGGGTTGCACATTTTGTGCGTTTTCCTTAACCGATAGTTGAACAAGTTAACAATCAATAATCAATTATTCATTTAAAGGTTGTGTTGGCAAGTTGTGCGAAGCTAGCTATTAACTTCAATTCCAAACGATTCGAACCATAATATCCCACTCCCTCCCTTCAAAGCCACTCCCACAAAACTATAGTAACGCACATTGAGTGCGGGGGAAGGTAGACAGACAGATGGCTCGTCCAATCATTAGTCAGGGTACGGCTTAATAATTGGTTGTGTTTATTACAGTCTTGCGTCGCCCACAGATGTTGGATTAATTTCATATTACCGTCAAACCTTTATATGTATTAGTTGCTATCAAGATGTTAAGTTTATTTAGGCAAATATGACTTGAAGTTCCCAACAACATTGCCTACCCTGCCTTTAGGAACAAAAATACAAAATGCACATAGCACAGATAATTTTTACGAACAGCCGGAGTTCGCTAGCTACTAGTAGAAGTGCAACTGTAGCTAGCTAAAGTTAGTGCTAGCTGGTGTCCTGTACTATCCTCAACCCTGTTTGTCACTGCCTGACTGAGCGAGCAAAAGTGTTTTTCTGTAGGCTACTCGTGCTGTTGTTTATTTGGTTTCAGGACTTTGCAAGTGATTGACGTCCTTTCACGGTTCCAGGTGCTCATCCTCTCAAGTGGAGAGAGAATGGAAGACCGTTTGAGTTCTGTGGACTGCACAGCTCCACAGTCGTATAGCTTTGTTATTCTTAATTAAACAAATCCAGTTAAGCATACCTAGTACTCAGAAATGGGCCTATTTAGAGTTAGAATGGGACTTAAAGTTGATCCCTCAACATTGCCAAAATCAAAAAGCCTATAGCGCCATGATAAGACCGGGTGTCTATTCATCAATGGCTTCTATAAAAATGGAGAACCTCAAAGCCCCAGCCAGTATCTCATTGATGTACCTAACCCTTTCCTTTCCAATATTAGAGATTGGTCTATGGCCTATGGGTTTTTTTCATGTATTTTTCCAACTTTTGCAGTGCTTTGCCACGGACCGTGCATCTCTGCTTGCATGTCTACACTCTTCCATGTTGTATGTTTTACATTAAGTCTCTGTAAACGTCAGAAGTAGTTTATACAACCGAACGATAAAGCCGAAAACAAGGCTCCTCCATTTGTGCAATACTGGTTGTAAGGATGCGGAACATTCATACCGGTGTATTTCTATACCGTTCATACCATCCACACCTATATGGAACCGACTTGACGTTGAAAAGGTTTTTAGATCAATTGATGTGAAAACAGTGGACACAGATTTTACAAAGGAGACGGACAAGATACAAAACTTTGCAAGAGCCAAAAACTCTTCTCAGAATTTGCGAACAATACCAGACTGAACACAGTGTCGTTAACAGACAACAAAGACATGCTTGTTCTAGAAACTAGACTGACTTCTAGTAATGATTCAGAAATCGACAAAGAACTGATGAAAACATCAGAAAACAACATACAAGATGAATATGCTTCAAGCATTTATGGTGATGTTTTCCCAGTTTAGTAGGTGTCCTCTCAGTACATATCTTTGGACATGAATAGTTATTTAAAACATTATGCTTAAATAATAAAACGTTTCTCCCACCTCTTTATAGTTTACAAACTAGCGTTGTCTGTAGTGGTTTTACTTTTGTGATTTTGACATTCTGTTGTTGTGCATGTAGGCATGTTTTAGTAGAAGTAGTTTTTATTTGAACTGAGAAAGATCAATTGAGGCATTTTGCCTATAGCTGCAGAGATTCTTACACGACTGCTTCTGCCATTTTTAAACAGTTGCCCCTGGGGAGCCCCTCACTACTTCAGCAAAAACACTCAACACTAATTGTTTTCCACATGTCTGCCATTAGCCTCTGTCTCCAAAACAACGTTAACGGCTTTGAGGTTACAGGCAAAGCACAAATACAGGTCTCTAAAATGGGAGGTATTAAAGGAAGATTTTGAGGGACGGTTTGTTGGCCTCCACTCTGGACATATGGTTTAGGTGGTTGTTGATCTAGCTGTGGTGTTGAGGATCTGGGATTGACGGTCAAACATCTTGACAAAAAAGAAGAGTAGAGCTTCGACTCTGACTTCCATATTGCAAATCTTGACTTTGTACTTGTTTTGTCTCTTTTTGGACACATTTTATTCATTAACCTATATCTTTTTATTTCCCTAAAACACTTGATGCGAACTGTTAAATACCTTTGTTCAGGTTCCCTTGCATTTTACAGAAGCAGTTTGGAATGTAAAATGGATGCAATATTTTCTTATTAGACTTGGGGAAAGAAGGGATTTAAAAGGGTAGAATACTGTAGTTTTGGTGGGGCCTATGTGCAGCAAGTTTACAAAAACAACCTACAGGGTTCTTTACATTGTGTTCAAGAAATGTGTTTTGCCAATTAGGTCTTGTTTCCTCTCCAACTTTCCAATGAAAATCTAGTCATTCGAGTACCACTCGGTGAACAGAAAGAATTAAAATAGACTCAAAGTTTGAAAAGCATTTTAGCTGGTTGACTTCAGTACATTGTGTCTGCCTATTACAGAAAGGCTGAAGCATAGGTTACTCCCCATCCCCCATCCGCCATCCCCCACCACAGAGCAGAAGCTCTGCTAGTGAATGGTCATGGCAACGCTGCGGGCCACTGAGTTTATAGTCTTGTCGGACAGTGTTCCAGGAAATCCTCGTCAAGAGTCACGAGAGACCCTTGTGTGGAAATATTTAATATTGGAACCTGGTCCTTTCTGGCCATAAACAGTGTCTGTAGACATTTAGCGGTCTCCTTGACCTTAAAAAAATGCTGGTGCTTGATTTGTGCCCTCATGCTCTTTCCTGAAGGCTCCTCAGTGGTGCAAGTTCTGCTTTTGTACACAAAGGAAAAGATTTAGCCCAAGTTACTTTTAAATGGCAAGATGTTTCCACCAAACCTTTTTGAGATGGAAAGTGTACAGTCAAGCTCTATCTACAGCCCTGAATGCCCCTGCCAATCTGCAACTATGAATTCCAGGCAATGCATCTTAGATGTTTAGACTGTCAACAAATTTACAAAAAACAGGATCTTCCTCATTTAAATGTGTAGGTAGCAAACAGTTGTTTATCTGGCTCTGGTACAATCCTTAATCCAGGGCATTTTGAAAAACAAACATGACATTTTCTGTAATCTACATTTACTCAACATATGGACTCATTGTTAAAGGAGGCTGTTCCAGTTTTTTTTTATTTGCGCCTAAAGGTGTTGCAATAAACTGTTGACTTTCACAAAGCTTGTTGAAGAGCCTATGAACCTTGCCACATCATGCTGGGTGTCCACATGCTATTTTGTTCCTACTGTATTACGATAACAAGGTGACTTTGGCAGGAACATTGCAGCACTGCAGCTTTCAAGCTGAAGGATGGTAGTTCTTTGCCAGCATTTTCTTCCATGCTAATTTGGCAGTTGGTCCCCAAATTAACAAAATAAGCCTTTTTGTGACCCCTTTGTTCCAAAATTGTGAAATGTTAGACGAACAGTTAACTGAAATGGAGTAGGCTCACTATATTGATTACTCGTCTTTTTTTCTCAGGTAGGTTATTGAAATTGTTCTGGAGTGTACACAACAGTAATATTCTCATTAAAATGGATGGGGTTGGCTACATGGACACAAAACATCTTGAGTAAGTCCTGCAAAAGTGATCACAGATCTGTCAAACAAAGCCCTGTCGTGCCTAGTCTTTCCTCTCCCTCTACTCCTTTCTCTCTTCAGCTTTGTACAAGGCGTGTGTGCATTTGTGTCTGGATCAGGGCGCTGCGAGAGAGGCATGTTGGGGGAAGGGTGAGAGGCGAGCTTGCACTGCTAATTCAGCTCATGAAAGACTTATGCAGCAGGAGCAGCTGTCTTCCATTGTCAGCTAGCAAATTTCCAACGCGCCTCATTTCGCCTCTCAATGCGTGAGTAGCAAGAAAGCAAGGGAGGGGGGGAATAGGGTGGAACAAACAAAGAATCAAAGGGAAAAGGGAGAGAAAGCCAAGATTTGAGATTTTGATTGCTTCTTGTATTGTATGTATTTTTTCTCTTTAAGGTTGAGTTAGGTATAGGGTTAGAAAATGCTCAAGTAATAAACAATGAATCTTATCCTACCCCTGCTATTCATGGGGAAATAAAATGGCTGTGCTGTGGCGAGAGTAAAGAAAGGGCACATGAGTGGTAGAGGAAGAGTGTGAGGGGGAGAAGACCTGAGGTTAAGGAAGGAAGGAAGGGGGAGGAGAGGACTGTGTTATGAATGGTTGAAGTCTTTAACCCCCTACACACTGAATAGTTTGTTTGTGGTCCTTCAGCTGCATGGGGCTGGTGGAATGAGAGGGAAAGGCTGTTGAAAGGGCTAGTCTATTAAGGCAGACACAGTTCCAGGCTTACTGAATCCTTGAGGCATGTGGTCTGATTAGCAGAACAAAACCCACACAGTGGGGAGGGGCAGACATGGCTCTTTCCATTGCATGGAATGTTCTGCCTTGGCTCTATAGGGAGAGCTGGCAATACGTTTACTCCTGAACCTGTGTGGTAAACCATATTCTGTGACTCTAAATATAAAAAAACACGTTACCTTAAATCTCAAATTAAGTCATGTCTAAATAGTTTTTCTTTAAACTTAATCTATAATTAAATCAGAGGCTAGTTCAAATATACGTGGTACATGATGAAATGCTGATTATGTTATCTGCTAGTGTTTATTTATCACCCATTTCTCTTGAGGGACTACTGTATAAGCCGTTGTTCTCCCACTCTGTCTCAAAGCTCTATAATTAGTCATTAAACGTCAGATTGAAAATATCTGGTTTCAAACAAGATTAGCTTAATTTAACTATTTGCCATTTATGCTTTCTGAGAAAGAGAACCCTTGGTCTTTTACTGTTGTCTAAGTGCGGGTTCACACGTAAAGGTCACTCTAATCAATGTTAGAATGATACATTTGTTAACATTTTCCAATTGGTCTGGTTTGCGATCACAAAGGCCAAATTCTAACGGTCCAGAAATGAAAAAGAAAAGTTGTGGTTAGAAATGTAGTTCAGTTATTGGTCTTACAGTTACAAACCGCATTGAGGGGGTTATGCTCCAGGATTCGGTTGAACCAGACTAAGCAAGGCTGGTGTGAACACTCCCTTCTATTCTATCCAATTGGTAAATTCCATAAACTTGGCTCCCACTGAACCAGGGTTGCAAATGACCTCACATTTCGCCCTCATACTGAAACCACTACAGACTATTTGTAGAATGTCAGTGTCTCATAGTATAATCAGTGGTAAGGTGCATTGACAATTGTGATAACATAAGACCATTTATTGGTCTAACAACATTAAAGTGACATGCCTGTCTGTCCGTAAACAAACCACAATCTCAACTAAACTTGTTCCCATTTTCCATGAATGACGAATGTAGTCTATAGTGTAAATTATTCTTAAGCATTATTGCAGTGCAGTTATTGAGTGTAAACTAGATCATATGCAGCTTTCTTAAGGGCTTGATAGACCTAGTGGCCCCTCAACACAAAGTTAAAACCAATCAAGTAACCAATCCATGGTCCATTGCAAAGTCGATATCTTGCAGTGTAACAGGTGCACCGATATCAGTCTTGAGCTGTGGCTTTGTGGTTTAAACTTATTTTACTCTAATGAGGTTAGTGTCACAGACAGGAATCCGTTAATGTGATTAAAAGCATTCTTAAGTACAGTAAATAGAAAGTACACAGGTTTGTGAGGCGTGCGATTTACTTGCAGATTATTGTAATGGGAGTAAAATTGATATTGTGTTGACTTGAATCATGTTAGACAGGGTCAGCAAACCCATTTAGTGGCCTTCTGGTCCTCATTAATTACCACAAGCCTTATGTAATGGCATTGTCTGGATAAGTTGTCATGAAACAGTTACAGTCAACCAATTTATGCTTATTGAAGAAATCATACTCTTAATAATAACAATCATCTTAATAATGAATAAACTGTGAACGCTAGCCTCAACAGTAATCCTTGTGAGCATGTCCAGGACATCTTTGTTCCAACAAGAGGAATGTTGTACAAAGTAAACAGGCATATAATTAAATTATCTGTATTTCATTTCAGGAAAGTACACAACATTGAGATGTGCTATACCAGCAGGAAATTGCTAGTAACAAACTAGCTATGTGCAGTAGCGTCATCACCAAGGTTTTGGGCTACCTCAACTCAGTACAAATTAGTCATGTCAGTGTGTGGGCTGAAATCCAATGTCATTGGTTTGTCAGGTTAAGTGTGGTGTCTGTTTTAAGTTTATTTAGATACTAAGATCTTCCTTCAGGATCAATGAAGGGAATTGAGTTATCTCATTACACTTGCATATGTGCTCTGTTGTTGCAATTTAACTATGAGCAGTCATTAACCTACACACTTGTACACTTCCATCAAATACCATGTCTCCAAGCACAATCATTGCATCTCCACAATATTGTCACTGCTCTCAGGCACATGACTGCTTACCTGTGCAATCACTAGGCAAGTCTTTTGGGTGATTTAAGGTGATATGTCAACCCCTTGGTGCTTGGGTGATTAAGCCCTAATGACTTTTCCATACCAGTTGTCTTTATTCGTATCTTTGTATGTATTTAGCTGGGAGGCCAGAGAACAAAGATTTCATGGGGCTTTACTCCAATCTGGTGATAAAACACAGGCTAATTGAATATCATTTGATTTCCCGAGGAATACAAATATATTTTTAAGATGAAAATGTATAAGTGACTTCGCTGCTTCCTCTGGCATCTGTTTGTGCTGTGTAAATTCTTTATAGCTGGGAAGTTTAGATCTGAGATGAAGGGATTAATTTTTTCTATTCTAATCCATGTAGACAGCTAGGCCCTTGTGATCATTGCCACCCCTTCCCTCTCCACTCATCTCTTTGAATACAGGGCCTTTCTAAATCACCCTAAAAAGGGTTTCCAATGGGATTATGCAGCTGATGGAAATGAAAGAGAACACTGTCTTCATTGGGAGCTGTGTCAAACATTTTGGATTACAGTGCAAGAGTGTGTAGTTAAAATTATGGGATTTTATTTGGAGAGATCATTACTAGTGCCTTTCCATCCACATTCAACGAACCTATAACTGTTAATGTAATGACTGGAAATATTATTATTTGTATTTATTTTTTAAATGGGTTGGTATTTACTGTCTAACATTTATTTTAATTTAGGGATGGACTCCCTTTAGAGGCTCCCTTTAATTGCTCTTACTCAACAAGGTCTTTTTCATGTTACTTTTCATTGTTCTTGTCTAGGGCTTTGTGATGCTTTTGTTTTGACCTGTGTTTTAAATCCAGTTCACCATTTCCTTTAGTGGTTCACTTTCACTTGAAAGCCCAAGGTGAGGGTGTGCGGACCACTAACACCACTAACAATTTGCTATTCTCCCCAAAAATAGAACCGTGTGCCATCAAATGCACTCCTCTCCTACCTTGAGCTTGGTAAACTACAGCTGAGTATCAGCTAGCCTTATATCCTTTTCAGGATTCCCATTTCCACACATTTTTGTAAAAAATACAATAAAATGGCTCTTGACATAAAAAAGTTTGCCTTTTCCTGGCTTAGTGATATGGAACCATTTGAAAGGTCCGCTGGCCAGTCAGTGTTTACCTGAGTTACATTAAAGCAGTTGGTAGTCTCCATGTCACCAGGGTAAACTTGGTACGTAAATAAGCAGAGTGCATTAAACGATGGCTAGTAGAGGAGTACAGATGCAATACAGGGGTCGACTATGTGACACTCAGACTGTTATGATTGAGACTGGTGGGTGAGCAAGAGTGTGTGAACTATATAGACAGTAAAATTCTTCGAACAGTAAGCTACTGCCATACTCATGCAATAACATGTTTACACAACCCAGGTGAATCGCAATCTGCTTACAGGTAATATAGGTTTTTTCTGCAAGACCAACATTTTGAGGAAACTTTTTTTAAAGAACTCTTTATTCATAAGTGCAGCATTGTCTCCTTGTATTTGCTGCTTGATGCATTTCAAGCAGCCAGAATTTCACAACACAGATTAAGATACATGTAGTTGCCACAATCTTTGAATGTCACTTCACAAAATAACATATGTTTCTTGTCGTTTTTATGCACCTTTCTTCAAAACTTGGTTGTGTGCCATGGAGTTACAATGTCTGAGGTGCTAGGAGCTTTGATTTTCAACGTTGTTATCTTCCTCAAAAAGATGGGTCCACTTCAAAGTCGTAGCCTGGCATAGCCAGACCCAATCGGAAGCTGTCAGTTCATTTGAGATTTCCTGTTGGCGCTGACAAAAGTGCTCCTGGATGCGATTGAATTGAACAGTGCAACAAAATGTGATTTTAGTTACTGAAAATGCCTCAACATCAGTCCTCTGTACAGTCAATGAATTATTATGATCATCATATCAGGAAAAACAGTTGAGATCTGCCGAAGCAAATATAAAATGAGCTGTCAGATTCGTACGGTTCCCAGGCTATTAGTCATCTTGTTAGAGAATAACTCAATGAAGACTAGTGAAATGTCCTTGAATTAATTAGCCCCAAGCTTACCATCTTTTTAAATAAGAAAGGCTTGTCAAAATATTTTTGTGTCTTATCAATGCACTTTTCCCCACTCCTGAACTGACCTTGTTGTCCGGACATTTTAAGTAACACATGACAATTTCTGCTGATTTACCTTTTCAGGTACCTTTTTACGAATCCACAAAAATCCAATATGATTTTTGTGGGAATTGAGGAGCAATATGAGTGGTAACTTTTTGTGTCCATTTGTCTTTTGGTAATGCTAAATGGACAAACTGATGTGGCGTTTGGTTTTGCCTTATAGAACATGTAGACCTTGCCCAGAATGTGCTGGGCTCATTTGATCATGTACTGCCAACAAATAGTGTCCCATTATTTCCCCCACATAATTTGTTTACACAAGTAATCATTTCCTTCAACTAAGAAACGGCATTCCAAAAACAGATGGATTTGCCTGGCAGGATGTGAAAGAGCTTGGATCAATGAAGGAAAAGTCTGTATGGTAATGAGATCGTCTTATAAAATAGGCTAGGGAGTAACTCAGTGGTTGGATTATGCTGAGCTCTCAATTATGTGTTGTATGTGGGGCCTCTTTCTCCACCTGCAAAACAACATTATTTTTAATCATATCAATTAGTTTAAGGTATGCCTTAAATAGAGCTTGAGCGCCAGCAGTTAAATGTCTTCATTCATATCAAATTAGACTTTTTCCACTGCCAGAGCTAATACTCACAAGTTCCTGCCGATTGGTGGTTTTTGGACTAATAAATCATGGTATATCAAGAGGAAAATACTTACAACTGCAACAACTGCAACAATCGCAACACCTTCTGCCTGTGTTGTAAAATCTCTTCATATAACCTTTTTCATATTACACCACAACACATTGTCAACAGTCACTTACCTGTGCTCCCTTTAACAATTTCTCACTTGGGATTGTTGAACAGCTGTAATACTCAGTGCTCACCCCTCATCTTTCTCTGCGAGTTTGCCAGCAAGGTCTGGTGCCAACCACAGTCTGTGCGAGATTGGTTTACACAGACTGTGCACCGACAGTGCTCCCTGGTAAATGGAGATGGCGGCATCGGCTGTGCCCATGGATAGCAGCTGTGTGTGGGGGGTGGCTTGCATGGCCGCCTTGCCTGTTTATTTTTATCAGGGCATTAGCAGATTAGGCACTCGAACTAACGAGGTCATCAAACTATGATGGCTGGGCTGTAGACTTCTGCTTAAGGGACCAGTAGAGAGGAAATGGGAGCTTTTATATTCCAGTGAATTAAATTCACTTTCACTCCCTTGACATCTCCTACCGACCTCACTGTTCCTTAATGATCCGAAGGGCATGCAGATGTAATTTGTTTAGTGAGATCCCCTACCAGTGGTCCATGACGGCCTGCTGTTTTTGAACTGACACGTTTGCATGTGCCTCGATTATGCAGCTGTCTCTGGGATTTCTGAGGCCTCCATCTGATATCACAGACACATGTGCGTTGTCACTCGGTTAATCTCAAGTACCCCTTTGGTGAATCTAGTCTTTTAGTTTAGATTTAACAGCACCATAGTTCATGACTAGCATTGTGTTTAAATTCAGATTTTCTTTAGATCATGAGGTCTGTCCTGCCTGAGTTTGAGGTAAAACATTTAATTAATTAATCCAATTAATTACTACACCATGGACCTCACCACTTTTCAAAGTTAGAAAGAGCTGGATTTTGCAGACTATTCCCTTTTATCATATATTCTTTAAATGCTTCAAGGGTGCTGAATGGACAATTGTTGTGCTGACTACTCAGTGCTATTTGGTGCAGTGTGTGCTTGTGTTAATGCAAAGGAATGTGAACCCATAAATCCCAAGTTCAGGAACTACTTGAAGTGAGTATTAATGTTTATCAACTTATGTGAAGCTTAACATGACTCAATGGGACTGTTTTGAAATGTTGGGCTTGATTCCAAGCAGCAAGTCTTGGCTAGTTTGAGAGAGTGAACAGGCTTATGTGTGTTGCCACTATGCTATTTGTAGACACCACCCATCCTACTCAAATGGTATGGTACTCCCCCAACTCAAGACCGCATCTGACTTTTGATTAAACAGTTCCAACCTACTTGGAATAGAGTGGAATAACACGAGGCCAGACTGTTGTTTTAAGTCACTCTATATAAATGTTATATTATTATTTCTTCTGTACACACACAAAACGGTCCATAGCACAATACAAAACATGGCAAAAGACAGACAAATACAAGGTAAAACACATACAATAAGAAATTAGTACAACAGTCAGAGTTCCACAATACATAAAAAGAATGTTCAGATATTAGTGTAGACTAAAACGCCAATGGTTCCACAATCTCGAAGTGAACCTAACCACACTCATAACAGGGTTCTCTGGTGTTGCAATGATGTTAATCTACACATACATCTGTACATGAGATTCCTGAGTACAGCAGGACAGGCAGATACATCAAAACTTACAAACATTTGGCTTCTTATAGTGTGAAACTGTCATTGTTGAGTGATTTTTTTTACAGATTTTGTGCTGGTTGGCACGCATTACTTTAGCCTCCATTTTAAAAGTGAAATGCAGCTGAAAGTCAATGGCATACATTGACTGGCAAACACACATAGTTCTAGTGAACCTATGTTGCAAGGGAGCATGTTTAATGCACTAACATTTCTCAATGCAAGGCAAATACATTTTTGCACTTTTGATAAGTATACTAAATGTAACCCACCAGTATCAGAAAAATAATCAACAAAATAGTACACACACTAGGTGTAGGTTGTTATTTATTTACTTTTAGTCATTTAACAGACACTAAATGACTAATGGAATAATGTAAATAATTTGATGAGCAAAAGTTTTGTCAAAAACATTGTTTCCAAATTTAGTCTCTGATGGGGTGAAAGAAGATAAATATGTAACCTACTCAGACTGTTAGCCTGTAGGCCAATATCATTTTTCTGTTAAGTTTGTACCTATACCATAATTACTCAGTAAATATAGCCAACTCACTTATGTTCAACTAACACAAGGGTTTCTTCTGAGTGGTTTGAGAAGGCACCACCCACAGGGAGCCTCTGCACAAGGGAAACGGGCAAACACAGAACTTCTATAAATAGTTTGTCGTTGTGGTCTCCTGAGAAATATCACAGCCTGAATAACAACTTGTTTTCCATGTCTTATGTGCAGGCGATACTTAAACATCCATTGTGCGTAGTTGGTTGTGGTCCTCATAAAAATGCTAGTGCTTTGTATTGTTTTAAACTGGAGTGTCCAGTGCCTTCAGGCTGCCACTGTTTTGGAAAAAAATGAAAGTATATTAAGGACTCAAGGACATGAGGATGTATTTATGAGGCACCAGTAGCAGACTAATTGTCTATTCCAATGTAACTTTGCACATTATTAAACAGCAATTTTTTGGGTGAAGAGTTTGTGTCAAAAGCCCTATGGTATGGTTGGCTTGCAGGTGGATAGAGAATACATGAACCTGTTACTTTGATTAGCACATCACTGCTTGTTTTTTTCTTTTGTATTTGATCCACCAAACATGTCTGTCAAAGCTGTGTTCACATCAAGATATAAAGGGAATAATCATTGGGTGTTTGGATGGGAATTCAACTGGGCTGAGCTGTCAGTGGCAGCTCCAGAGTTTGGTTGTAAGGTCTCCCTTTTGTGTGAGATAAGGTTTATTACTATGGAGGGCTGGGGAGGAAGAAATCCTCTGAGGCTCAGCATGGCTTATCTGGATTTCTGCTCCCAGTTCAGCCTCTCTCTTTCAGAGCCAGAGTGGGTGACCTTGACAAGAATGTGGCTTATTATTGTAATAGATACCGTTGTTGCTGAATGACTTGCGGTCAGAGTAGGAGGCTATGAGGGGGGAGGGGTAGTAGGAGGCTGGGGGATGGAATATCCAGTATTTCACTACACAGATGGAACTTTGTCAAAACGTGCTGTGAGATGCTAAAATTCAGTTCAATTCAAATGTCATCAGTTATTTGTTTGACTTGAACCAATAGCAATCTGCTTGGAACTGCCACACTGAAACTTAAAATCAGACAAGGGAAATATGTCCTGTTTCTGATACAAGAATGAGGGAGGAATGGTTGCAGGCAATTTCCCAGACAGACTTGCCTTTTGCCATTGCAGACCTTTCTGATCTGCAATGGACTGTAAATGCAGTTTTCTGAGAGAAAATACATATTTCTGCCTGGGGACTCTTCATTGCTGACAATATCCAACAGTCTACAAGAATTTACACCTACCCCACCCCCACCCACAGCCTTGCCAGCTAGCAAACAATACTAGGCACAGGCCCAAGGCAGCCAGCTGCATCAGAATAATGAGTAGAATTGAGGTGGTGGGGGTTGGTCGGGCAGGGTCAAGTTAGATCTAGCTATGACAAGAGGCCAGTGTACCAGAACACCTGCTGATATCAAGCCAGTTAGCCAAACAGTCAGCAAGACAGTCTGCCTTCGAAGAAGAGGATGTTCAGCAATCCTCAACCATCAATATATTTCGTGAATTCAAAATAGGCCACGTGATGATCCAGTACTTGTTATAAAGGGAGAGCAATGATCACTAAAAATTATTATTATTATATATATTTTTTTACTTACTTTACCTAGTAGCTAAACCTTGACACTTGTGGCTATTTATTTGATTTATTGACTCAACAACCCTTTGGCACAGTTATCTTTAGCTGCTGTCTGGTCATCCTTGAAGGACCCTCTCTAATATTCCAAAAATGTATTTTGTGAAACCGCTTTCTCTACTACCTGATGATTCAATGAAGGTTTATAATTCAGAGTACAGTTAAGCTGTAAGCTTATCCAAACACCTTATCTCAGACAGTGCCCCCCAGGGATTCAGGCTCCTCTCTACCCAAATATCTTGTCATGGCCACACAGTATTAAACACTGCTGCTTCTTTCGCAAGGTAAAGCACAGTTTTTTAGGGTCATCAAAGTATTGTGTACACTTAAACCGGCAAAAGTTAACATAATAAAATATATTCAATTATGAGCAACCGTGCCCCCAGTTCTTGTTTGAACTTCCTTGCTTTCTTTGAGCTGAAGTTCGATTGACAGTGGTTTCCCAAAGTGAGTCAAGGAGAAAGGCCTGCCTAGCCTAAGGCTGGAACTGGATTGCTGGAACATAATTGGCTGGAAAGCAGCGGTTCTCTCAAATTTGTAATTGACATTCCTCTGGCACTGAGCTGTTAGTGTTGATAAACAACTCTTAGGGCCTCATTAGCTTACACAACATGTTTGTAGAGGACAAAACATTTCTTTTTCACTGAAACAATCTTACCTATTGTACCTTTAGCCCGTTATTGTCAATGCATTTTTACGTTTGTAGTAGTTACATTTACATTTAGTCATTTAGCAGACGCTCTTATCCAGAGCGACTTACAGTAAGTACAGGGACATTCCCCCGAGGCAAGTAGGGTGAAGTGCTTTGCCCAAGGACACAACGTCAGTTTGCATGATCGGGAATCGAACTGGCAACCTTCGGATTACTAGCCCGACTCCCTCACCGCTCAGCCATCTGACTCCCCCTGTAGTTGCTGTTAGTGTTGTCACAGTACCAAAATACCAGTACTGTATTTTTCGGAAAATAAGCCGCACCCAACCAGAATGGTAGCTTTGTGTTTGTAAATCGGATTATAAACCGCACTGGACTATATGCCGTACTTGATATGGGAACAATGATACCAAGCAATGCACGCCGTTGTGTAACACTTCGAAAACAAAAGTAAGTCAGCGCGTAACGCCTGGGACACACTGGCTGCAAAGCGCCTGGACGCGCCGCGCCACGATCAGCTACGACTGAGCAAAAGCTGTTCACACCAGACTAGTGATGGGAAGTTCGGATCATTTTACTGATTCGGTTCTTTGAATTTCGTTCAGTAAAATGAACGAATCTTTTTTCGAGTCATTCGTTCATTTCAAGGGGGGGGACGGGGGGGACGACGACTATCCGTCCACTGCAAACACGTATCATATTCTCATGTAGGTTAGTGCACCATCAGATACTATTTTAAAAGAAATTCCTGCATTAAAATAATGTATCATGACAGTATGTATGATTTGGTCATTTCTGATCACACTAGCATTTAATTATCACGGCAAACAATTACACTGCACTAAACTAAGTGTAAATGTAAAGTGAAAATAACAAAACCAGTAGCTCAAGTCATCAGAATGATGACTTGAGCGAATATCATTCACGTCTTACTGAAACAGCGGCCACGCGAAAGGGAATGAGGAAACTGTTTCCTCTACAAAAAAATACAATGCGGGTCACGTGAAAAAAGGATC
This sequence comes from Osmerus mordax, assembly GCF_038355195.1. Taxonomy (NCBI): domain Eukaryota; kingdom Metazoa; phylum Chordata; class Actinopteri; order Osmeriformes; family Osmeridae; genus Osmerus; species Osmerus mordax. The sequence continues at coordinate 8,094,480 of NC_090062.1, read as the reverse complement.
CAAAGACTCGTAGAAAGACCGAGTCGGGAAATGAACGAATCGTTCGTTTCCTCTAGCTACCACTACAGAGCCTATGCAGGTCACGTTAAAAATGATCCAAAAACTCGTACTCGTACTCCCGACTCATACCCGAAGACCAAGTCGGGAAATGAACGAATCATTTTTGTTTACTTGGACGAGCCTATGCAACAGTCCCGATGCGCGGCCACGAGAAAATGAACGAATCACTCTTTGAGAGGACTCGTTACTCCCGAGTCCTTGTAAGGATTCGTTCGCATTACTCCGTGCCGGTCACCAAGCCTTTCAGCTACTCTGAGCTTTCCTTTACGCTGACATGGTACATAAACATGGCATTGGCTATATCCCAGCATTGATCCTTATCTATGTTGTCCTTGTAAAATTGTTGCTGACATACAACAACTCCCTGTGCTTTTCAACTTCGAGAATTCACTTGATGCTGATTTTAGAAATCGACTTGGGTGTTCTCTCTTGGTAGGCTATGTCTGCGTGTGTGTTGTGTGCGATTTCGCAAGTGTCTCACGAAAAAATTCGACCAGCTGCCGAAATGATCGCTGCAGATCTCAGGCAATCGCGGCGCTTCGCAGCCAGTGTGGTCGGTCCCATTTGATAACATGGGCGCCGAAAGAAAAAAGGAGGCGCTTCCAGTGTCACAGCCGATCGCAGGCAGTGTCCCAGGCGTAATATATGTTTTCTATTGCCCGGGAATTAACTATTTACCTTTTAGACATGTGAGTTCAAAATATTTCCGACGGTCCCCAAAGCGCAAGTTATTTTTCAGAAACGGTAGCTAGCTAGCTTTAGTTAGCTTCCGGGTAAAGTTAGCTAGCATAATACTCGTAGAAATGCTACTACAATGCTAGCAGACATCCCAACATGCAAAAACGAATTTCTGGGAGGTGGCTTCTAGCCTGGCTCTGCCCTCCTACGTACTTCCGCTCAATTTAGATATTGCTTCTGTAGGTCTGGGAATTTGGCACAAGTCGATTTTCTCAAATACATTTTTTGTAGGGCCAATCAGCGAACAGAAGGAGTGGCTGAGAACAATGACGTTGATGTTGTGTGCTAGTTTGAGTTGTAGTTCAGTAATGGCAGTGGAGAAAGATGCGAGCGAAGCCATTCATTCGGTCCGTTGTGGCAACGCTGCCGAATATCCAAAAGTTAAAGGCGGAGCAAAAACAGTAGTTTGCTAAGTTTTGTTGGTGGCCATGATGTTGTGGCCGTCCTCCCCACGGGGTTCAGGAAAAGTTTGATTTTACAGCTACGGCAGCTAGCTCCGTTACAGTAGTGGTGAAGGAGTTGGCTAAGGCGATTGTAGCAATTGGTTATGGCAGATCAGAGTGGCTCTTGGCAGATCCAATAGTTTTAAACAGAGTACCCGCCTTCAAGGAAGTTAACGCTTGTCAATGGCGCGATCCCAGACCCTCTGTACAAATTAAATGTACGAGGGTCTGGTTAGGACCAGGCTAGGTGGCCCACCGGCTACGCATATTCACCTTATTCTGGAAGTCACGATGGGCGCGGCCATCCGCGTAATCTCATTTCCGGTTTAGTTACTTTCCGGTTTATAACGGTACTAATTTAAGGCTAATAGAGATGGACTGTGCAGTTCGCCGCTGCCATAACAGCTGGAAAAAAACGTAATCCGACCCTGTTTTATCATTGTTCTGAGCATGGAAAGAAGACGTCTGAGTGTTGTGGACCGACATACTTTGCACCGACCTCCAATCAAAGTTGTTGTGTAATAAGAGATAAACTAGCTACATTTTAGTATGTTTTAGTGTTCTCTTGTTCACTTGTTCCTTTCATTGCAAAACCTGATGTCTATTTAGATTGAATTCCTCTTGCATCCCTTTCTGGAGTGTCTTTACTATCTCTTCAGTAGGCTACCTACTTCTACATCTGTGCAAATCCCTTCAATCGCAATGCTCATTGTAGCCTCAAGCTACAATGTAGTTCACGTAGACGTGTGCTTTGTTTGCCCACAAGGACAGTTCATTTGATTTTCTTCCATTCATGTTTTGGAGTAAATGCCAAGATTCTTTTTGATTAGTAACAGGTGAGCTGCAGCCCAAGATGTTGCTAAGGACTGAGAGATTAAAGGACAGTCAATTCAAGGCATGTGCCTCTACTATTTTGGGGGGGATGTCCTGTTATTTGATTTTACAGTTTTAATCACTTCTACAATGAGTTGTTGTGGCTTACAGTGCTTAACCAAACAAATGGTCGGTCTGCTCCTGTTTTTTTCCTCAATTTTAAGATAATCTGTATGTACTCCAGAGGAAGGCTATAATATAATGTTTTGCTATTTCTATTGTCAGATATCTAATGAACCAGCATAGCTCATTTCATCTTAAGAAGGCAAAATACAATCGTTAATTGATTAATAAATACAAAATACAAAATGAATATATGAAAATGGTCTCCATTTACCCTTCAATGCTTTGATCCCTCTCTCGAATACTTTGTTTAGAATGACAAACTGGCTCCTTAATGGTTTAGAAACATTCTAGGTCTAGTTTTATTTTTGTGTGTGTTTTTGAAAGGCTACAATTAAAAGCTGAAACCGAGAGTTGCCTGGAAACTGAAAGTGCCCTTTGCCAGCTGCTGGTATCAGCAAGTGTTTGTCTTTCTATTGTCTTCAGTTGTTTGGTAAATGTAACTAGAGGTTGCATCAAAGAAGTACCATCTCAGTGGGCAAAGGAAATGGTAGTAAAGAGACATGTATTGAATGCAAAATTAGATTAGAAAAAATTTAATAAGAATGAGGTTAAGCTACAGCCAAGTCATTGTGTTTTTTGTATCTGATTTGCATTTAATGTAGTAATTTTGCGGCCTAATTATCGTTTGCCATGCACATTGTAATGCCTCTAGATGAAATATTTGACATTCAAATCCTCTATTTGTCTTGTTTGAAGTTGATTGTATTTACAGGCTGTTAAGTAGTTCCAGGAAAATGTGGTTTTCAAAGATTAAGATTTCACTGGAGGCCCTATTTTGATCATGTAAACTGTCAATTTGGCAAAATAATTTCATGCCACCTCATGTATTTGCATGCGTGGTTAATGAGAGGGTTGTAAGATGTGTTGTATGAAGGGACGTTTCAGTTTACATATACATTTGCACATAGTTTTTGGTCCTAGACATCCTACACCGTCTTGTGGACCTAAGCGACAATGAAGACGTTAGTCTCTAATGCCCTGTGATGTACTACACATAGCTCCTGCTTCCTACCTGACTGCCCTGTAGCTGAACACCACCCAAACAGACAATGCAGAACACTGCAATGCTCTACTAATTCAGAACTCTGAATGTCTGGGCATGCATTCAAATGTTAACTTTTATTTCTATTCTTACTGCATAATTGTGTCCTGCCTATTATTTATTTTTTATCACCTAGCGTCTTTGTAGAATGGGATACTTCACTAAATTGCCAAGGTTTATTCCATTTTCCTTGTCTTCCTTGAGGGTTTTAGGTTGGGTTAGGTGCAGTTTTATGGGCATCTGTGAAGCAATTTGTGACATTGTAAAAAGGGCTATACAATATACACAAATATCTAAGAGGTTGCTGAATTCCACATCTTAAGTGGTCCAATTATCTTTTTTTACAATGCTATGGTTACTATATGACAATATTACAATATTATGTCTCAATTATGATTCAGGTCGGGCAGTTATTCTGAAGACTATCTGATTTAGCACTTCTAATGCTCATATTCAATTCACATTTTCCAACAAGGTAAATATTTAACTGGTTTGCCAAATTAAAGTGAGAAATAAATGAGTGACTCAATATGACACTACCTACTATCTCTTTGTAATACTTGCTCAAGCCTTGCACTTGGTTTCTTCATTCCTTCCTCCCCCCCCCTCCCCGATCCATAGAAATCTGTTTACTGTCACTGTGGCTTTTCTTATTTCTTAGAAAATGGCAGGGGACTGTTCTTGTAGGGAAGGCTTGCGTGACTATGCAGAAACCTCTCCAAATCTTGTGGGCTGGGGAGATTTCTGTATAACCAGACTGTAAATCCAGCCTTAAGATTTACAGCTGTTTTGTGCAGCTACAAATGCAGCTAAAGTGTCGAATGGAGGCTTGTAAACAAAAGTCAGTTTTGTAGCTCGTTTGCATGCGGATTCTGCTATCCAGATATGGACAAGCAATCCGCCACATGCTTCTACGCACTGGTTTTACAAAACGTAAGTGGTAGTGTGTTGAGAATGGGGAAACCTCAAAATAGAGAACCAGGGGCCTCTACACTGTCGTGGAGGAAGTCTCAACCACAACCATTATATTTGGATTATATGCTGAAAATATCTAACTTTTTCAAGATGGTTTACGTGGATTCAGAAGTTACCCTTTCCTGTCTACCTGAATGTCGTTAAGTTTGAAAGTAGTGTCATGAAATGTATGGTCACATACAGAGTAGAACACAGGGACATTCTGGGCAATTACATACTTTTGACATGGCAGACAACAGCTATGTAGTGGCAAAAAAAGGAAAAGAATATATCTGATACAAAACACAAACGAAAAAAAAAAAAAGCAAATAGCAAAACGTTTCAAATAGCAATATAGCAATACAAGAATGGCAAAGTTTTATAGATATCAAATGAAGAGTGCCGGTGAGTGGCTTATATTAAGTTACCCTTCCTAGAATCGGTACACCTTGTCGGCTAAATGTAGTATCAATGTGTCTATGGGAAGATCCACACCTAGTTTTTCAATAAATGGTGGGGGAAAGGTATGTAAATTAAGCGTTTATTCCACAAAGTAAAATCTGACTAGCGATAAGCATGTTACAACAATTTATTTTTGCATTTACAGTAATCTGCTGACAGTTACATTGATGTTTAGAACACCAGCATAGATTAAATGTTCAAGAAATTAATTTGTCCATAAAATCTATGAATAGTAATTTTTCATGGTTACATATTCATTTTGTAATTGTCCTACATTGAAGTCTAAAAACATGCTACAATTTCTGATTGCAGTCAGATCAGAGTATGTCACCTGAATTGACTGGGATAGTCCTAGAGCTATGCACCTCTTGGTATAAAAGATACAGAGGTATTTGTGAAGGCTTTGGTTCCACACCAGTCCTTCTTAGGCTTAGTGTATGCAGTCTGGGAAATCCTTTTCATTCATCACTTCCTGGAAACATGCCGTCCTGTTGTCATTGTTTTTGTTCTATGCAATAGTTCGTTTCCCATGGAGTGTAAAATGAAAATGTATGATTCCTTGTTATTACATAGCTGTGATAGTCTCAGTCCATCTTTAGTAAACTTGGTCTACAGTCCCAATAACCTAATAGGTTTACAAAGTGATTCTGGATGATGCATGGTTCAGGTCAACTCAGATGTAGACCTACACTCAGGGATTATTGCAAGATTAGATTGAAACACGTTGTTACCTTTTGACACCCAGTTTAAATGTATAGCTTGAGTTTAAGTTGTTGTAGCAGCATGTTGGAACTGGTGAGGTTTCAGGAGAGAACCGTGTGAAGGATGTTTGTGGTGACAGCTCAAAAAGCGAAAGCAGGTGTAGTGGCCTCACTCACTCGCTTTTTTTCTTCTTCTTCTTTTTTTTTTTTTTTTTTTTTTTTTTTTTTTGCATTTCACTGCATAGCTGTCACTTTGAAGGAGGGTTCATTGTGCGGGCTTGTCGACCGAACACTGCACCTCCTATAAGGACTGGGAACAGAGCAGGTTGACAGCTCGGATGATTACGTGTCCTGTCCCATTCACTCAGCCTAGCCCACAGCTTGGCCATGTCATGCGTCATAAACTGACACAGAATGATTACGATGTCATTAGGCCCCAGCTCATTGCAACTTCTGCCACCTTCATTTGCTTGCTTGATCTCCAGGGTTGTCAACAAAGATTTATCAGAAGCCTATATCCTTTCAAAATGTTGGAAGAAACTCATCCGGTCTACAGCATACATTCTTTATTGAATACAATATAGGCAAAAACAATTTTTTATCCCAATATGTATGGTTTGTTTGTGTCTTTGAAAATGTTTAGATTCTAAACTTAAGAACATCAAAAATGTTAGGCTAATTATTTCTGTAGTCTCAATCTGTAACGGGATGTCAGTTGAAATGTATTCAAAACCTGAATAGAATCCATCATTGGCAAAACACTATTCCCAATTAATGGATAGTGTTAGGCAGTGCTATTGCTTTTTTCCACTGCTAATGATCTGAAGCACTTTAATATAGTCTGCTTTGAATAGTGAGCTCTAAGCCTTATTCCACCATGGAGCTTAATTCAGACTGTCTGAAAAGACCCCCCCCCCCCCCCCCCCCGTGCTTGCATGTTTGTTGAGCGCATACCCTTTTTTCCCTCCGCCATCTCAGTGCCTCTGAACAGGTGGACTCAATTACTGGGCCCTAACAGCCCCCTTCCCTCACCACAACTAGCTTCTTAATTGAGCAAATTAGTGAGTGATCAGTCCATGAGATGATGTGGTGTCAAGATCTGACTGTGTGGCAACAGAGGGGGAGAGCTTGCAGAAGGAAGAGGGAGCATTCACAACTCCCTCACCTTTGTAGGAGTTTGAAAGGGTTCAGTGGCCTCTTTGCTAACCAGCTCGTGGAGTTGGGGGAGTAGAAAGGTCATGCAAGCGCAACAGAGCTCATTTTGTCTAAACTAATCTATGCATCAACTTTACCTTGACAGACTTGCATACCTGGGTCTCTCCTATGCATTGAACAGTTTTTCACTTCCTCTTTTTTTGGCATTTCCTCATCAAGAATCTGCTGACACATGTTTACATTGTTTTTATTGTAAGACAAGCATCTAATGTCGTCTTTTCCATCTCGCCTCCAGATGGACTCTCCAGTGTCCACGCCAGCCCCTCCACCTCACCACCTCATGACCGCCGTGGGCAACACCGAGATTGCCTCGCCATGCGAACAAATCATGGTTCGTACACGCTCCGTGGCTGTGAACACTACGGATGTGGCGTTGGCGACGGAGCCAGAGTGCTTGGGGCCCTGCGAGCCAGGCACAAGCGTTAACCTGGAGGGCATAGTGTGGCAGGAAACAGAAGACGGTAAGTGCAATCCAAGGTTTAACCTTACAAGACTGAGATTATTTGCGCTCATAAGACTGGGGACAGATAAAACTGCTTTGTTGGGACTTCAATGTAAACAAGAGGCCATTTTGTGTCGTCTGGCTCATGAATATAAATTAAAGCAATTAGGGCTGCAACAACGAATCGATTAAATCGATTAAAATCGATTATTAAAAGCGTTGGCAACTAATTTCATTATCGATCCGTTGTGGCGCGATTATTACGCCACTCAATATGTCGCGGAGATGTTTGAGTATAAAAAAAAAAAAGTTTAGTTGAGCGCGGAGCGGAGGTAGAGGAAAGGCCATCGGAGAGACGTTGTTGAGTAACGTTGTTCTGAAACACATGGCGGAGGCAGAGAAATCAGTACGACCCAAGTCATCCAAGGTGTGGGAGCATTTCACACTAAATACATCGAAACAGTGTGTTAATTGACCAAGGTGAAGTTAGTTTCATATTCGACATTCGTCTTACATTCGGAAAACGCTACTTTGCACCATTGCGTTAGGGACCGGGTGAAAACAACCCATACCATTTTGAAAAATGTTGACTTTTAGAATATTTTTAGGAATATAAAACCTCAAACAGACACCAGAGTATCTTAACAATGTCTGGTATACTTCCACAGCCTTTACTTTTTCAATGAAGTGTCAAATAAAATGATAGAAAATAACTAATCTTTGAAAATAGCTTAATCCTCGCAAATATTAACTTTTTTCAAAATTGTGTCAAAAAATCTTAAATATACACCAGATTATTCTAATAAAGTCTGGCCTACACAACCTTTCAATTTTCAATAAAGTTTTAAACAAAACTCAAATAAATTGCTCATCTTGGAAAATAGCATTACATCCACGCTAATATTAATAACACTTTCAAAAGTGTATGCCTGTTTGTGCACATTCTGAAGATTTTTTGCACTGTCAGCTGCAGTTTTTGAATAAAGGGTTGGAAATGAATGCTTTAAAAAAAAATCCAATTCATCGATTAATCGAAAAAAGAATCGACAGATTAATCGATTATTAAAATAATCGTTAGTTGCAGCCCTAAAAGCAATTGATAACCCATTGGATCAGTTTACCTGTGTTTAATATAATATCAAACGGCTTTAGAAAAATATCTTAACTCTGACAGATACAATTATGAGGGATAAAAGGCAAAGGTCTGACATCCTGAACATTTCCTTAATGGCATTTCCAGAGCAGGTATTTAAAAATCAAGCAACAAGGTGAATGTAAGTCAGTTTCTCAGTGGTCTTAATTTTGTTTGGTTGAGGCATACATAGACCATTTTCAGCAGTATACCTCACAACACAAACCTCTACTTCTAAGCCAAGAAGGAATAACTGGATTCCCCCCAACAATGTTGTTTGGTCCGAGTGAAATAAAGATGCAGAAGTCCTCCCTTTTGATGTGTTTTTTTTTTTTGGTATATCACTCGCAGGCCCAGTTTGTCGGTTCTGAATAACTGGCCTCATTTTCAGTTGTGCATGCAAAATAATGCAAACACCTAATCTTCAAAGAGACTCGTGTTCCATCGCTCTGCAGGCACGCTGGGTACAAATCACCCACGCAGACACTGTGACTGCTGGTCTTTTCGCAGCCACTGTAGAAAGGTCCCTGCCTCATCAACATTCCCACAACACAGTCTTCTTTCAAGTGTTTTTCTTATTTCTCTCTTCTTTCCCTCTCCCTCACACGCTCTTGCTCTTTATCGCTCTCTCTCACTCACATCGCTTTTTCCTCTAGCCGTGGGCACTGTCTGATTCTCTCTCCAGCCTGTGCACCAACTAGTCTTTCCCTCACTCAGTCTTCAAGCCAAGGAAGGGAAAGCAACTGCAGGGTGGGGGTTGGGCACGGTGCAGGCGGTAGACAAGGCCATGTCTGTTAATGACACGACTGTGGCAGTGAGCCAGCCAGAGTCTGTGTGCTGTCTTTTTCTCTGCTTCCCACAGAGAAAGTGTGTCTCCTCCTCCTCTCTTTGGTGTCTTTCTCCCTTCCTCCCCTCATTCTCTCAAGCAGCTATTTTGGCTGCTGAAAGAGGTAGTGGTTAAAGTTGACAGACCCCTGTTTTTTCATCTGCCTCTACCTGGTTCAGCAGAGTGATTGGTTTTAAAGAGTGAGGGGGCAAAGGCACTCTTGTTCTGCAGGTGTGGAGGTTACCACAGTGCTCAGAGCTGTAGAAACATAAGGGTTGTCAGTGTGCACATCCCCTCGTTTGAAGCCTTTTTTTAATCTTCTGAAGCAGATCTATATCACAGTCGTTGCGCTTGGAAACCTATGTGCTTTGTTAGAGGAACTTCCCTTTAAAAAGGCTGGTTAAAAATAGATTCCATGGCATTGTTACATATTTAGACTGAAGGCCGTAATCATAATACATATTGGGGGGACACATTCCCCCCCCCAATATTCAAATCTGGTCAAAATGTCCCCCCCAATATATTGATTTATCAGCAATGTCTTCCTCACTCATTTTCTCACTCCACTCTGTTTCTGTTGTTGTGTCACATTTCGATGGTGCCACTGAACAAAACAATGATTGCCTGTTTGAGAGTGACTTGTAGCACACACCATTATCAAGGGATATGAGCCAGGGAGCGAGCATATTTGGAGTTTGTTCGCAACTAAACTTTACAAATGTATGTGCCTTCCTGGTGGTTTGAATTTAATGCATTTAAGTTCATTAACATATTTATCGATCATTCTATCAAGCAATTTTCTTATTGCTATTGATGAAATGTGTATCACAGGACATATGGTATATGGCTTTTGTTTTTATTGCCCAGGACCTAACACAATTAGTAACACAATTATAGGAAAGACCCTTATTATCGTCTACCTCTTTACTATGAGACACTTGAGAAGCGCATCTCTTATGTTGTCAAAGCCTTGAAACTTACAAAAACCAAACAAGGAAGTCGGGGCTAATCTATTCAGGCTGCTAGGAGGATCGACATTATACAGAGGCGCCACTGCCATTTGAGATGCAACCTAATTAGTAATGATGCTCAGCAGTCCTCTACCCCCTTCTGCATGACAAGACTCATATTGAGCTGCTTAGGCATGCGATGTGGTGTGTGAGTTCTGTCGAAGCTCATTCAGCATGCCCAACAACAGCTGCTACTTTACCTCTGCCTTTCGCCCTTGCAAAAGTAAACGGACAACAGACTCAAGCTAAACATCAACACCTCGCCAAGAAGTAAAATGCAGAAATACCATTCCCTGGTAAATTCACCTTTTGCCCATGCAACAGTTAGCATTCAAGAGCCACAAAATTAACAATTTATTCATTGTAATGTACCGTTAAAGCAGTTGACGGTGAAACCTTTTGCAATGGATTTGACTAGCAAATGTCGACCTTTAAAGAGTCGTATGGATCTGCATGCGAATCAATGAGATTTCATTGTGTTTCCTTGTATTCTGGAGGTCTAATGCATTCAACCCTTGACAGGAGGAAACTAGTAAGAGACAGGGAGAGAGATCCTGTCACGTAAAAAAACCTTGAAGCACATGAAACAAAGACCAGGGGAGAAGCAGGGTTGGTATTTTAAGGCTGAGCTTTGACACAAATCCCTCAGCACAAGTGTGGCAATGTTGTCGTCAGTGGCAGCTCGGGGGTTGTGGGGGTGGCAGCAGCGAGCCAACCCGTCTCAGGCTTAGCATGCTGATACCTCCAAATGTCATCTCTAAAACGCTCGGGAAGTTTATTGCTCTTGAAGCGGGTCCCAGAAAGCTCTGGCTCAGGGAACACAGAGAGGGCCCATCTAGCCAAATACTCCAGACCTATGCCAATATCCCTCTGCCTCCCCTTCCACCCTATGTCATACCCATCAGCAATGCATGCCAGCTGTTCACTAGTGGGTCCTCGAGGCACTGTAGCATCTTAAAAGATTAATAATACAGGCTGAGAATTGTGACATCAGTGTTCGCTTTATATTATGCTATATTATGTTGTCAGTGGAGAAAGAGGTTAATATCATACTAATGATTTCTTTTAACCGGGACACTTGGAGAGTAATATTTTAGCCACAACTGACTTTTATTTCAAGCTTCTTGTCAGGTTGTTGGAAGGGAGTACTTTAGTCTGAAGCACAATGCTGGCCATGCTTCCTTGCTCTTTTGAACACCACCTGTCAAAGGCCTCATTGAAATGTTTTTACAAGGGGTTCTACCTTCTTACAGCAAGCTTGCTTTACCATTATGCCCTTGAAATATGGAGTGAACACTGACAAGTGGCCTGCAGCTGTCGACACAGGCCAAAAAGGAAAAATAAAGTTGAGATATCTAACATGAACAACCAACTTGTTCTAACAGTAAAGGAGATGTCCTAAAGAATGGAAAACTGAAATCCATGCGCCACATCTCAATGAGCCTTGTATTCTTTCATCTAGCATTTGAATAATGCTCCTTAGACAAACCCTTCTTTGCTTTATCACTTTGTCATCTAATTTGAAGGATAATGCTCCAGGGTCTGTTGATGAGGGACAGTGAATTTGCTCGTCTACATATAAACCCTTTTCTTCAGTGCTGTAATCATATTCCATGTAAATGAATATCAACAGTACACAGTGGTCCTACTCTCTTCAGAAATTTCACTGCCGTATTTAAATAGGCTTCTTGCTAAAAGGTGTTAAACACTCCCATGATTCATCAACATGAGCTGATGTTCTGGATGAATACAAAGTGCTTCTTATAAGTGCTGCTTATAAGTTCTTATGACCAAATGAAAAAAAAAATACTACTGTGCAAATTTCACTCCACCTGATGCAGTTATGTCAGTAAGTTCATGGAAAATACAGCTCCAGTAGACTATTGGTTTTGGTATGTGGATATATGACTCATAACCCATAAGAATGTCCCTTTCTCAACACAAGTCTACAGCTCATTTACCCAGCAGTCACTCACAAACTTGGAGTAAAGGGTCAGCAGCTTCAAATTCATAATGAATTTTGGCCTGGTAGGTAAGAAAATTGAGTCGATATGAATCTCCACGAGCTCTGCTTCCCCTCAGGGTATGTAACTACAATTGTGGAGAAACTGAAAATGGCAGTGGATTTTATATAAATAAAAAAATAACCTCAGTAATTTAAAATGCGAGGACATGTCAAGATGTCAACATTGTTTTTCCACAACATGTGCTATCCTTCTTGCAAGCAGTCATCCCGTTTCTCTTAATCATCATCCATTTTTCTACCTACCAAGCATAACAACTTCCAGCCCAGCCCCCCTCCCCCCTTTCAGTTCTCACCTCCCATCGCCACGGAGCCTTGAAGAACAGAGCTCTTATTACAAAATGGCTGGTGTGAGCACAGTGCAATCTCCACAGGGACACCGAGCACTTGCAAACCTTATTAGTAGCTCGATTTACATCAGCAGCTTGCGGTGTTGCAGTGTGCGTAATGATAATTAACCTTTGCTGAAAGTGCGATTATGTTGTTTATGAGAGTGATTGCTTTCTTGCTTAAGGTTCACAAACAAGTTATTGTTCGGATAAGCTATTATGCTGACTTTATGATTGCCAAGTTTTCATCTTCTATTGTATGTATGTATGATAATGGTGTCATACATTTTTAGTTGTAGAGACCTTTTCTTGACTGAACACTGAAATGCTGTTAGAAATATGCACTTCTTATGCTTGATCTTCTGCCGTACATTTGGCACTATTTGTACATACCTTTGGATAATAACATCTGCTAAATTAATAAAATGTCAAATGTCATGTAAACACACTTGTTTTGTGTCCAGTAAGCCTAAAGGGGACAACCATTTTTATTTTACCACAATGGTCAGGGAAAATGGTACAAACCAACAGTCTCATTGAGTCTGAGCAGACCAGAGGTCAGACACTGAAACCCTAGCCTACAGCCGTGACCAGCAGCAGGGGACATGATTATGTAGCCCCAACTGGAACCTAATGAAACACATTGTCAGTAGGGGGGAGCCAGTGACCCATGCAACCGGGTACAACCCCCATCCCCTTCAACTGGTTTTCCCTGCCTTTAAGGTCTTATTAAATAATAGTATTCAAGGGCGCCTGGTGGAAGAGGGCCGCTGTGTGTTCCTCAGTGGCATTTGAGAGGAAATGAGAGGTGAAATTACAGGCCAATTCCCCTCATTAATGTTGGCTTCACTCAGTCGGCCTTAGCGACCCTAATGAGGTTGAAAGGAAAGGGAAAGGAAGGGGGATGTCTGAAATCACCGTTGTGCCTTTTCTTACTGGACTTCAATTTTAAATACATTGTATCGTTTTGTGAAACCCAGTATGATCATTCCTTCTGCAAACAAGTTTCAAAAATTTAAGTGAGATCACTCATACAAACATCCAAATTCATGGGTTTCTTTGTGTATAGATACATGAAGAATCATTCTAAGGCAGTGGAGTTTCTCATCAGAAATGCTTGTTTAAAAAAAAATGGAAGATCAGCTTCAAAGTAGAATTGTGTTTTCTCATTTTAGTAAAAAAAAGTGTTGGTATTTAGACTGATATAAAGCTTGTAAAACATATATTTTTTCAGCTTGAAATTACTGCAGTCTGTCAAGGTTGAATTTCATGTCAATATTAAGACAGTGTCATATAGTCCCTGTATAAAAAGGCTTCACAGAGGTATAATCCTTTTTAAAGGTGGTGCAAGACTAAACTCAAAGACCTTCCTTACTAGTACACACTTATTTGCAGTTCACGCCAGTCAAAAGGGCAAGGACCAGAGACGTCCAGTCATGTTTACTGTCTAGAGCAGCAAAGTGCCAGTGGCCCAGTGTCAGCAAGTTCCTGTAAAAGTATATAAGTGCCCTATGCACCATAACGTGTTTCACACAAGAGGCAGTAGTTCAGTGAAAAAAAATTACACTTGAACTTAGTCTTGTCAGGGTAAGAAAAGCTGGAGGAGCTTATGAACTAGCCTAGTGAGGAGTGGGTGGGCAGTTTCCTGAGCTACTAAAATGCAAGCCGGAATGGAAGCTGCCAGCCAGCATTCTTGAGCCATTAGACAAGTTACTTCACTGCAGCCTCCGGTTTCTCTGCAGTGCTGAGGTGGCACTCTGAGATCACCAATGGAGAGAGGTAATACATCTAGATCATTTTTATAGTGAGACCACTTGGTATTTTCTAAAGCTATGTTGCTCCTTGTCATTATTTAGTGCTTGTATTGAAAGTCCAAAGTTTGTTTTATACGGAACAGTTTCTTAATGATCATTATTATGTAACGAAGTACATTTGCCTATCATTGGCATTAAATCCTTAAGCAGCCTGCCCTGTGATGTTTGAGAAAGATCCATAATGAGATTAAAAATTGCTGCTTGCTGATCCACTTAGAGCTTCAATTAAGTACCCTTTTTGAATACTCCATGATTAAATAGAAAATGTACATTAACTGCATTAACTAAAAAGTATGTTCACAAATGCAATTCATGGGAGGCAGCAGATCTCTAGTAGAGGAAGAAACAAAGTATAACATTTTTGCCTTGTTATGTACTGACAATCTTGCCAGGTCAAGTGTCAGTCTTCGCTGGTAATATCTTTACAAGTAACCTGGTGCTGAGCCAAGTTACACTTGTGAAATGGAAATACAGAAGCCAAATAGTAGCCTAAGCCAAAGATACCGTACCAGCAATGTCAAGGATATGTATCAGATTCAATCTTCACTGTGCCAGCCTGCTGATGCTGTAACTGACATACATTAGTTTAACTTCTGTGTGCTCTACGCTGTGCTTCACTGGCAGAACTATTAAAGCTTGACTTGAGTTCTACAAAGTGAAAATGGACCACAGACCTAGTCCCTTTAGACTTTTTTCTTTCAAATAATTAAAAGGGGCAGAATAAAAACTTTACAGATGGTAACCCACCATTTGTATACTGCTTACTAATATAAGTCTGGTAGACAAGCAAAATCTTTCATTCAGCTAACAACTATTGGTATAGCTTAAATGGGATTTGAGGCCTACTGCATTATTGTGTGATTTAAGTGGTCTTATAGACTGTCACATAAATGAAAATACTAGTAAGCAAAGCTCAGACATTGTTTCGTTTTTTTTCTTATCATTTACAGGCATGCTGGTGGTTAACGTCACCTGGCGAAACAAGACGTATGTTGGCACCCTTTTAGACTGCACACGGCATGACTGGGCTCCGCCAAGGTAAGATTTCTCTCCTTGCATGAAAACCAGGAAGCACCAAGTGTCCATTGAGACTCAAATATAGACTTAACAATATGCTGAACAAGTGAATCATATGATACTGCAGTGTAAGACACATCAGGTTGTTGGATTAAAATCAATAGAAGTCTACCTTACCACCATGTTTTATATTTTATTTACTGTTCTTCAACGATGGTGTTGAATTTCCAAGAAAAAAAAGAATTTTATTTTGCAGACTATCATCACTCACTGCTCTCACTCTATACTTTATCATACCAGCACTTAGTTGCCTGAACTTTTCATTAAGTGCATCTCATTAATCTGTTAATATCAGCCCTGAGCCTGGTCTATGCAATTTAGGCCTATTTCTTGAGGTGCTGGTGTTTTTATATTTATTAGAAAAGTATTTTCATGTAACAGTATGTAACATTTGACATGTAACATTTAACATTTGTAACATTTGACTCACAAGCACATCTACTTTTTCTCTTTTTTTAACTTGAAAAATAGATTTGTCAAACTTAGTAGACTGAACATAATCATTTTCCTGTTTCAGATAAGTAATGAGTCTTAAATCTGAGCCTCTGTCACCCTACTGATGTATTTGCATCTCCTGCTGCTGTTGAAATTGTTTGTCAAGAAACTCAGGGAGGAAGCTATGACTCATTGCAGCCTAATGTCTATTTGTCACAGATTACTAACCTTCTCTGTTGCTCAGAAAGATAATTACATTAGAATTAAAGAGACATGGGGATATGAATGAAGTTATGATTACAAGGCAGGTGTGAAGAGGCCTCGTTTTAGCATTTCATTGCCATGAGTAAGGAATTGATGTTGTTTTCCTATTTTTCTTTGCACACTGTTGTACTAATACTTATTAGTTATTGTTGTGTTGCATGTTGTCCTAATGTTCACCTGTAAAACAATTAGTAATGCATTTGATTATAAAGAATTATTAAGTCATCACTCCATTTGCAGTCATTCTTTGTTCATTCATGTATTATACCAATGTATATTTTTCACGCATTTAGGTTCTGTGAATCCCCCACCAGTGACTTGGAAATGAGGAATGGGCGAGGACGAGGCAAGCGGATAAGGCCTAACAGCAACACACCCATAAATGAGAACAGCAATTCATCGGACAACAAGGGCAACAACAGCAATAAGACCCGGGCCGCGTCCAACAGTAAGGGCAGACGGGGCAGTCAACCCTCGTCGGAACGCCGCACGCCACCCAACAGCAACACAGAGGATATCAAGGCCAGCCCCTCCTCAGCCAGCAAGCGCAAGACCAAACCCACCTCTGACATGGAGCCCAATTCCAGTTCAGAGGACACCAAAGGCAACAAGCGCATGCGCACAAACTCCAATAGTGGAGGCGCCATACTGCCCTCTGTCCCCATCCCTTCTATTAAGACTGAACCCCTCCCACCACCCCTAGACCGCAATTGCCCTTCGCCAGCCCTTATTGACTGCCCACACCCCAACTGCAACAAAAAGTACAAGCACATCAATGGTCTCAAATACCACCAAGCTCGTGCCCACAATGATGATGACATTAAGCTGGACCTGGATGGGGATAGTGAGTATGGGGAGGATTCCACTCTCCATCCTGATCCAGGAAACTGCAATGGAGCCTCCATAAGCCAGAAAGGCTGCCTCTCTCCGGCACGGTCGGTCACTCCCAAAGGTAGAGGCTTTGACGCACAGAGTCAGTCCCCATCCCCCGGCAAGTTTGGCTCACGGTCAGCCAGTAAAAAGAAGAGCGGTGAAGCAGACCCAGAAGCTGGTGGAACACCAATGGAAGGTTGTGACGATGGGCCTTGTCTGACTGATGAAGCTAGCAATGATGGAATGGAGGAAAAGCGAGGCTCAAAAAAGTCCAGCAGTGGCGTCAAGTCTGACAAACTTGCACAGAAGACTATGAAGACATCCAGGCCCCCCCCACCACAAGGCACTGTAGCGTCCCAGCAGCTATACTCCCTCCAGGCCTCACCCTTCTCTGCAGGAAACCCCAATGCTTCTCCAGGGATGTCTCCAATGATGCAGGGGGTTCCCAAAAGCCCCCAAATGAAAAGTACTCAGCCTAAACCCCCCAATATGGGAGATCCTTCCCTGAACCCTGCATCTAATGGCTCCAAGGACAAGAAAAAGAAGGACAAAAAGAAAAAAGATGTTGGGAAGGAGGCAGATAGCCCCAAACCTCCAGGGAAAGGCGGGAAACCAGAGGATGGAAAAAGCCCATATTCTGAATCCTCCGATCCAGGAAGCAAAAGTGACGGACTCCTCAATGGCTCCTCTGACCCCCACCAGAGTCGATTAGCTAGCATCAAGGCTGAAGCTGATAAAATCTACAGCTTCACTGACAATTCTCCAAGTCCATCCATTGGAGTGGCCAGTCGAATTGATAGCACAGGGATGCCACAGCCCTTAACACCACTCCATGTTGTAACCCAAAATGGTGCTGACAACTCCTCAGTAAAGACCAACAGCCCAGCATACTCTGATATATCAGATGCTGGAGAGGATGGGGAGGGGAAAGTAGAAGGTGTCAAAGTCAAGACTGAAGACCAAGCCATCAGGGAAAGCGCCAAGAAAACCCTATTCCCCAACCAGACGTCCAATAAGGATTCCCCTTACTACGCTAACTATGAGACATACTACTCGCCAAACTACACCAACGCCAGTCCGGGTGGGCCCAACCCAGGAACACCAATGGCAGAAGGTCAGGTCAAAGTCAAAAGGGAGGAAGATCAGGACCAGGGGGAGGAGAAGATAAAGGTTGAACCACATGAAGATCGCAAAGCTGACATCATTGCTTCTAGTCAGCCACAACATCAACCCTCAGTAATCCAGCAGCGATCCAACATGTACATGCAACCACTGTACTACAACCAGTACGCTTACGTTCCCCCATATGCATACCATCCAGACCAGGCCTATCACAACCACTTACTGAACACTAACCCAGCCTACCGACAACAGTACGAGGAGCGGCAGCGACAGGTGGCCGAGCAACACAGAGCAGCAGAAAAGAAATCAGATGCCATCATGAAAGAGCGAGAGGTGTCCATGAAAGAGGAATGGAAACAGAAGGCATCCATGCCTCCTACCCTCTCCAAAGCCCCAAGTCAGTCCGATTTGGGCAAAGGACCTCAACCTCCAGGCAAGCCTAGGGATTCCCCTTTAGAACCTTCCAAGTCCATTGGAGGCATTAAGGGAGAAGACTCAAAGTCCCAGCAGTCCGAAGGGCTAAAGATAAAGCTGAATGAAGGGGGACACCAGGGGAAAGAGGACTCCAAGCCAGGTCTAGATTACAGAGGACAGACGGGAGTAGAGCAGTCAATGTGGCACAGACAGGTAAAATGTCTTCTTTATCATATTATCAGAGATGCACATGTCATTAGCACAACATATGTCTCACTAAACATTTCTAGGATCCTGTATTCATGATGTTTACCCTATGGATATTAGGTTATCAGTTTTTAGACCTTTATATAGGATTGTATCATTTCTGTAGGAAGGCAGCCCATTTTAATGCTTTAATATTGTCTACCTCAACTAGTACGCTGAGAACCAGAAGCCCCAGCAAGAAGATGACCAGCAGCAGCAGCAGCAACAACAACAACAACAACAGCCTCGATGGAAAGACGAGAGGGACAGAGAACGTGAGCGAGACAGGAAAGGAAAGGACGATAGGCCCAGACCCAGCGGTGGTCCCAAAGAAGAGGGCAAAGAGGGCTCAGACCCTCGTGCAATGTCTGAAGAACACCGGGGCATGAGTAAAGACCCACGTGGCAATGCCCACATGCAGTTCTCATCCCCCCTGGCACAGCACCAGGGGTACATGCCCTACATGCACGGTTACCCCTATGGCCAGGGCTATGACCCCAGCCATCCTGGGTACAGGGGAATGCCCTCAGTAATGATGCAGAACTATCCAGGTAAGAGATTTGATGCTATATAAAACCCACTGTTACTCACATTGCAAATGGAATTTACTCCCCCAACACACTTCAATTTAGTTGATAGCCTTATAGTGCTGTAGGTCTCTGAGGGTGTTATGACCCAATATTAAAACCAAGACGACAAATGAGCGTGAAAGCAATACTGACGAGCAGCACAGTAATCTGTTACTTAATCCATGGACTTACTCCAGCATTTCACTTTCAGGGTCATACCTGCCTGCAGGCTACCCATTCTCTCCTTATGCCGGCAAGATGGCCGCAGGCGAGGAGGGCGGTGACAAATCCCGTGCAAGCCCCACCGTGAGCAAAGCAGCCTCAGACTCCAAAGCCCTGGATATCCTACACCAGCATGCCAGTCAGTACAAAAGCAAATCCCCCACGGTGGGTGACAAGCCTTCCCACGAGAGGGAGAGAGAACGAGAGAGAGGAGGTGGAGGGGACCGTGACAGGGAGAGAGAAAGGGAGAGGGACGTGGACAGACCTCGCTCCTCACCCTCCCAGCGCATCATGCCCTCTCATCACCACCTCGGCTACCCACTGCTCACGGGGCAGTATGATCTGTCCTACGGCACAGGTCAGTCTTGAGATGAGCTCTGATCATGATACTGTTGTTGTTTTGAAGGGGTTAAAGTGTTGGAAGGTCCCCCTCCAAGTTAAAGTTGGTAAAAAGGTTTCAAACCTTAAGAGGTCTGCAGATGTCGACTATCTTTCCTTCCTATTCATTTTAAGTTCTGGATGGTAGGTCATTGGAGATTTCCACATAACTGATACAATTACTACTGATATAAATACTGATATAGGAGCTATAACTGACATACAATCATGTTCCACCTCGCACAGGTCTCTCATCATCCGCTATTGTTGCCAGTCAGCAAGCTGCAGCCCCCTCCCTCTACCCACCGGCACGGAGGTGAGAACGGTAAGGCCCATAGCCAGACAGACAGATGTAGACACATGAACAATAGTACCCATATATTAACATATTAGTTGGAAGAGGCAATCATCAATATTAAGTGCATTCGGAGAAATTCTCAAATGACAGGCCTTTTTAGTCTTTGTCTTGACTAATATGCATTTAGGAAACTGGGCCACAGTTGTCTGAGTAAAGTACACTGTAATGAAATGTAATAGATCAGAGGAGTGCTTATATACACATTTATATAATAAAGAAACTATTTATGAACGTAGACAAGAACTGTAAAGCAAAGACTGAGATAGAAACAAGCGGCGGGACGACACAAATATGCAGTGACACACTTGTAAGCAAAACAACAGTAATCTCAATGACAGATGTGCTAGGGCGTGGAGGGAAATGCTGGCCAAAAAGGGTCCTAGTCAGACATGTATTGTTGTCAACCCTGTAGTCTGCAAAAAAAAATCACCCAACCTTGTGAAAAAGAAACGAAGCGGTTGGTGTCTCAAAGCGCCCATCTCTGTCTGCTGACGTTATACCAGTCTCAGCCGAGGCTCCCAGAGCACTGAGCAAGGTTCTAAACCAGCTCTCAATGCACCAGAGAACCCACCTCAATATTCAGTGCAGCACTTGCCCCCTTCAGTTGTTCATCCGAAACAGGTCTTTTGAGGACAGCAGCTCAATACAGTGGTGATGAGGAGAAATTGTAGTGTGATACTATACAACAGTCACAGCGCTATCATAGCCTGCACTGGCCTCTAGTGGTAGAACACATTCTCTCATTGTTCTGATTATGATCCTTATGGATGTGGCTTGTATTAGAGAAGGCAATGGTCTCATACTCTAAGGACAGGGATATTGAGTTATTTATATATTGTTTGAATAGTTATTTAAATCTAGCCCTTTAAAAAATGATTGCAGAATATATATTTTGTATTACTGTTTACTAAACACAAACAAACTAGTTATAGATTTTTTTCAAAGATGTTTTCGCCTGAAATGTGTGATTTGGTTTATAATGAGCCACATGGAAACATTGGGAATATGTTAATGGGGGTTTTGATCTAAATATTGTATCTATGTCTGTTTGTTTTGTTAATATAGGGAGACCTGACCGACTCACCTCAACGCTGCAACGATTCATGTGACTGGATCACATGAGCGGAAGTCCGTTCCCAGAATCCATTTTAGACATCAGTTGAATGGTGTTTCTATATTTTTAGTTCTCTGCCGGGATTTTCTGGCAGAGGTCTTTTTTTCTTTTTCTTGCATCCCCTAGCATCTCTTAACTCGTTACTCCCCTCTCCCAACCCCAGACTTTAATAGGACTGATACACTCAACCAAGGTTCCAAGCCATCACTCTCTGTCAACTAGGCAGACAACCAACCAACTGCTGATATCTTCTTGTCTTTGCACTGTCGACAAACACATGCAAAAAGAAACTTGACTGGCTGCCTGAACAGCTAAAAAATGTTTTGACTGCGTTGTTTTTTTGTCATGTGCAGAATATGGCAGGGGATTGGGCTCGGGTGGCCGAGAGAAGGGGGGGGGGGTCAAACAAAATAAAGACTGACAAAAAAGTAAATCATGTTGAAATGATTGAACTTGATGTCCTTGGTTTGTTGCTTAAGATGTAAAAGTTTATCCTTACAAAATACAGGTTACATGTTGAGAAAATAGTTTGGAAAATACAATCCACAGACAAAATCTTTGAGATTTTGAGTTTGCATTTTACCTTCTACTTCCAATGATTCTTCATTTGAAAAGTATGATAAACTCAAAGTTCATTTTTCAGGGAATAAGTCATATTAGAGGAGATTGCAGTTCACACAATCTAACAATATCTAGGGTTTTTTTCTTCTGTTTTACTGACATGTTTATTGTTGACTTACGGCATGACTTTTTACCCTTTGGTTATGATTCCTTCATGTCCTCTGTCTCAGCTGGTATCTCAATCCCAATACCCTCTTCTTACTCTGAAACACCAACATCCTCATACACATCCACACCAACACACTAGTCAAGATGGCACTTGACAGTTTGAACTCTGTCTATGAGTTAGAGACCTAAAGCACTGAGCATTTACAGTCCTGTAGCTCATGCTAACTTCCCATTTGTGCAGAAAGAGTACTGGCCCACAATGGCAGTAGTGGAATCAAAGAATCAACAAACAGAAGAGGGGAGATGGAAGCAAGCAATGGAAAGCAAGAAGAAAAGAAAAAAAGGACCACTACAACCAGCTGCTACATCAAGGATAACAGCATCCTGCTGACTGCACCACTGTTATGGAATACATTTTCCCAGCCTTGTGTTTAGTAACTCCACCAGACATGGAGCCGATATAGATTCAACCATGCCTGGATGGCGTACCTGTTGAACTCTTGATAGATTAAGGCTCCAGAGGACGTACCCCAAAAAACTGATTCATGGTCATGTTACAGCAGGGCTCCTCTACTGGAAATCACTCGTACTTACTCCTCTTTTAACTTCTCACATTATCCATGTTCAATTGCAAGTCTCTCCTCTAATCTATAATTATCATTGGTTCATGGGCTGCTGCTTTTGGGTGTCTTTGAGAAATTATACTTTTTTAATGGGGAGATGGTATATTTAATCTACTTGTCATCAAATTGCAGGCATTAATGCCATAGCGTTGCCTGGTTTAGGTGGCTGTGGGCAAGCTTGGTAAAGTGTATTGAGTGCTTTAGAGGTGTATTGGGTTCAGAAATCTCCACTTGGGAAGGGGAAGGGTGGGATGGAGTGGGCTGTCTCCCATACATGCTCAGTACGGTAAAATACAGTACATTGAAGCATCCAGCAGGAAACTTTGCCAGTTGAATGAGCTTTCTGTGGCATTGGGGCCACATCTTAAATGATCATTAAACCTTATCTATTAGCCTTTTTAATTAAAGTGGCACAGACTTGGTAGACTACACATATTTTAACATCATGCGCTTAGAGTAATGCTTAGATATCTGAAGGAGCAGTATAGTCAGGTGGCATATTCACATAATTGGCAAGACTGTTCATGTTACACCCCTGAAACAGCATGACTTACCCCAGAAAGATTCATTCCAAGACTACAAAAAGTCTGGGTGTATTTCTACTAGCTTGTCTCTGTTGTCAGAGTGATTATTAAACAGATTGATTGTCCAGCCTGTAAATCTGAATGTGACAGTGTTTTGACATGTAAGATCTCCTACTGTAAATAGTAGGGTTATGGTACATAGGCAGCTGTGATATTGTCCTGTAAATCAGTGGAGTATAATTCTAAATGTACCTGAGAAGGTGGCAGAAGAACGTTTCTCTACATCAGATAAGGGATACACTGTATTTGGAGGGTTTCCTTATATGTTCTGTAAATGTCCAACTCACCACTTTCCCTAACCGTAACCATGTTTAATATCAGATTTGGTTTGTTGGTATTTTGAGTGTCTGTAGATTATCTACAGGGGCAACCTCAATTGAAGTATTGTCTGGATAGGGATTAAGATATTACCTGTGAAATTATCATATATGGTTTAGACAAGTGCAGTTAATCTCAATTTAAGAAAAGAGAAGTTGATTTGTAGGCGAAACAAGTTGAAAATTAAGCATCATAAAATGTATGGAAAAGCCAAACGTGTTTATTCTCTTGGCGAATGACAAGAGAAATTGATCACTTTATTTCTCTACTTTGTCATTACTCCTTTATATAAAAAGTGGCACAATAATTTTCTCATTTGGCTCCTGCAAAATGTAACCTAAAAACTAGGAGATATTTTCTGATGCCATTAAGGGCCAAAACGGTGCATGTTACAGACCCCTCCACCCTCCTTTCTTGGTCCTCCCAATCACGTCTCTCGATACCCCAAATATCAGTCTTCGGTACTTTCAAGGATGTTTACAACCCCTTTCTCTTCTTAGTGAGGAACTTAGCACTCAGCATCCTCACCAACTCTACTCTGTTTTCCCCTCACCCCCCACTCCCCCGTTTGTGTAAAGTGTACATTATCATGGTTCTTTTTTATACAATACTGTAACTTGCCTTGTGCAATTGAGGCAAACAAATAAATCTTTTTATGAGACAATCATATCTGTTATTATGTGAGTGGATCCCTTCGTATTTAAAAGAGAGAAACTAAACAGCTGTGCTAATTATATGCAGCTATAATTATTGCGAGCCTCTTTGTACTTTATACAATATGCAAGTTATTTAAAAATGTTCCTGGGAACACCTTATGACTAAAGTGCAGAGCTTTCAATTGTCTATTTTTGAGCAAAGTGTCATTCGCGTTCACTGCATTTAGGTAAAATAACCACTGGGGGGCAGTCTTAATGTGTGTATATGTGATCCTGAGAAACGGTCAGGTCATACAAAACAGTCATCTTTTGGCCTTAAATGTGACTTCATAAGCTGAGCCAATGACTTGCTCCTTTAACTGTGATAGTATTAATCATGATGCACTTTAAAGGACAGTGCTTGCAAGGAGTTACTTTTGAGCATAAGGTCAATTGCATATTTTGAAGAGAAGCCTTAGAATTCATGGCCATGAAAATCCAGTCAGATTGAATACACTGTTTTTGAACAGCCTGTATCAGTATTTAAAAAAAACAGTGAGACTTACCTGATACTGAACCACAATGTCTATGCAACACAATTATTTTCACTTGCAAGTTGCAATTTTCACACTATGCACAAATGACCTCTTGTTCTCTTTCCAAAGTGCCTCTATTGGAAACTAAAGCTCCCACACAGGGCGGTGTTCTGTGTCCGAGAGCAACATGGTGATGCAGTGGCAGAGAGATTATGCAAGGGATGATTTTGCCGAGTGTAAATGTGAAATCTGATTATCCCCTATGCTCTTTGGAGGGAGGACAAGGGGGGTGGGGGATGGCGACAGGGGTTGGCTAGAGGAGAAAGAGGCGACGGGGGAGGAGAGTGAATAGAAATGTGCTGAGGCAATGGCTTATCCAGAGGACAGCTCTGTGCCAACACTGTATTTGACAGGGCGTCGCCGGGACGGACACTGCAGAGGGAGGCTCTCTCCGGGACATCAAAGGTGTTCCGAGGGCAGACTCCAGGGGGGGGTTCATGGGATGCACTATCTATGCAGCCAGCCCTGAGGCCCTGACTGTGGACGAGGCCACGGGCCAGGACCCACGCCAGCACTTAAACCAGCACCACCCACATGGTACCTGTAGCCAGAGGATAGCAGCCAGCAGAGCCAGGTCAGTCACCTCCAACTGTCAATCCAAACTTTGTCTGCCACAACAAAGCAGTAAACATACTCCCAAATTAATTTCACTATCGGTATGTAAAAATCCCTTAAATCCTAAGATTGTCCAGAGGTTGCTGTATATGAACCTGAAGAGTAGTGGAGCCCCCACTCAGAAGGTGTTAGACAACCTGCCCTTGACTTTTGTATCCCATAGCACTATTCCCTCTATTAGATGTATGCAATAGTGTGTGAGTGCATGCAAACTTTTAAAAATTGGGCTGCAATTCCATTTAATAATACATTATTGACCTTGCCTCAAGACAGTCTTCCTACATAGCTTGTTGGGATATCTTAGCATGAGTCATTTGTTTTTAAGTTTACTTAATTTAACCTTGCTTTGTTCCATGATTAACAGCCTCACGCTTTGAGCATGAGCGTGTGTTGTTGACAGAAATATGAAACCCGTCTCTGACCTCCACAGAACAATAACCAAAGGGCAAGTTCCTCACCAAAAACAATTTTCTCTGATGGTACTATCTCTCATAGACATTACAAACACTTTACAACTTTGACCAGTGTTTTTCAAAAGGAAACTCCTAGGCTTTTCCCTTCATTTCAACTCAATTCGATTTGTGGTCATTTCAATTGAAAACCTGCAGCTACTGTAAACTGTGTGGCAAATGATTGCAAACTTTAAGACTTCAATTTCATATCATAATAGACCAATAATGTCAGAATCGTTTCCCTCTTGAAAAATCTATATGCCTACTCTTACTGGATTTTTTTGTTTTTACAGAAAAGGGGGCACACATAGTAATCTTATGAAACCTGTCTACTGTAGTACATCATAATAAAGGGATTAAGTGGCTGCCAGTGTACAAATAATGGAATTCCTCTATAGTGGGGCTTTTCTATGACAGAACGAAGTGTTTAATGCCTCTGATTTGATACAAACAAATAGGATGCTTGAGAACTATATCTAAAGTTTATATATTTGGTTACATTTGTGTATTTTGCAATGTTTTGAATATAGTTATTATAGCTTAGCTTGTCTGTCTATTATTGCCCGTGTCTAGTGGGTTACGCTACACTGCCTATATCAGACGTGTTGATAACAAGCCATTATCACCACTTTACGATAATCCGTATGTATGGACCGTACAGTCTGGGTGAAGAGGTGCCACGTGAGAAGACTAGTTTATTTGCGGTGATTCAGCACCAAGTCACAGTGGACGAAAATAGCATAAGTAGCCTACCTGTACTGTATACTATTAGTATTTAATCCTCTGACCGCAACTACACGGATACCACGCCATGTAGGTTGTAGCTCAACCCACCTTGATTTGTGTGGGCGCAACAAATTGACTCGATCAGCTTCTGGTTGTGGATCTCAAGGCGCGAAGAATCTTTAGAATTGTGAGTGACATATTGTAATGTTCTGCCTATTCCTCGTGGATATTCATATTTCTGTGATTATGTACTTCCGTTTCCTCGAAAGTCTGTGCATCATGAAGGATGATGGCTATCTTGTCGTCATAAACGCGTAATTTCACAGGTAGGCGATGTTGGCGGAGGACTAGACAGATTTAATGAGTTCGCTGTGCTGTTGTTTCTTTCATACTTTTGACCTATTACGACATTGAAAGATACCAGTTTACATACCTATCCTATACCAGATGCTGGATTCGCTCCTCATGTAGTCTATCTGTCATTTTTAGCATTGACCGTAGATAAACAGCACTTGGTTGGATCAATGGTTTTACCATTTTGAATGATCAAATAGTAGCAGCAGTAGTTTTTTTTACTTCAGAAGTTTGTCAGCATGGAGAACTGTGTAGACAGCAAATACATTAGCTACCAGGAGTCCCAAGTGGATACAGCTGATGTCTGAAATGAATCAATGGACAGTATTAGAAAAGGCCCAGACAAAACATACATATGCAGAATTTGTATTGGAATAATCTAAATCCCAAATATATTGCAAAACAATGTTTAAACCTCTCTGTTTGAAAGGTGCATGTTTGTTTTCAATTTTAATAGACACCTGCCTAATTCTCACCCTTTCTCAGCTAAACAGGTATTATTGTCACACTGAGACATACTTTTTTCTAGAAGGAGCTGCTAGGCAACCTATTGAAAGCACCACCATATCGTGTCTTTCCATGACAAAGAACAAACCCGCAGGTGTTCACAGCTTCAGCCCATTAGTTTTCTCTACCAAGGTGAGCAGAGGTCCAAGAAGGGAACTGTCCCTCGAGGATGATAATCACCACACGGCAGGTGAAAGGAAACTCAAGTGACAGCTTTTTTCAGTCATTTATTAGGTTACCTTACATTCAGTTTTTGGACACTGAGAAACACCAAAAATGTATGTAGCTCATAGTGTGTGCAGAAAGGGTGAAGTTCACATAGATTACATTCCATAGCTCAGTTGAGCATATAATGTAAGATGTCATTTTGAAGCTGCACTAATCTTGTATTTTATGACCTTGTGATTGAAGTTTAGTATTCAATAAAAATGTTTACCTCCCATTTCCCCGCTATTGATTATGGTTACCTAAATGTGGACCTTGTAACACTTCTGAAATCTTCAGTTCCCCAGGATTTGTTTACTCTCATAAAG
The DNA here is from genome assembly GCF_038355195.1 of Osmerus mordax. Taxonomy (NCBI): domain Eukaryota; kingdom Metazoa; phylum Chordata; class Actinopteri; order Osmeriformes; family Osmeridae; genus Osmerus; species Osmerus mordax. The sequence goes on along the minus strand of NC_090062.1, from coordinate 8,066,546 downwards.
GGATGTGGAGTAGTATTGCAGAGAAAGGATAGTGATGATCCTAAATGAAGCTCTCTACTTCCTGTCTGAACCTTTTTGAGTCTTTCTTCTTAGTTAGTAAACTGACTCCAACATCGTGCACCTGTGATCAAGGGACCATATGTCAAGAGCTGTCCAGGTGTGTGTGTGTGTGTGTGTGTGTGTGTGTGTGTGTGTGTGAGTGTGAGAGAGAGGAGAGAGAGACAGAGAGAGACAGAGACATATCCATTCTCAAGTTGTCCACAACCCTAAAACTCTGAGCTTGTGGATTTGAGGGAGAAAAAAGAAGAGACAAAGAATACGACTATGTTTGGCCCAACATCTTGTCTTATTCACACTGCTTCCATCAAGTTGCAGATACATATCTCTGGCCTGGACATGCAGTTTTGTTCCCTCTGCCATAGCATCATTAAATAAAACACCCTTGTAACTTGCATAGGGAAAGGTTATATGTATATGTGTCATGTAGTTGTAAGCTCTGGATAAGAGCGTCTGCTAAATGACTAAATGTAATGTAATCTACGTGTTTATGTGAGGCTGTACAGACTGTGGCAAAACAATTCCTTGGTCAAGGACGGTAAGCAATCTATTCATCTGTCCAGGAGGAGCACTCTATCAGGTTGACTGATACTGTGCCATTTCATTTTCTTTCTCTTTTACTCTGTACACAAAAATACTTTTGAAAGAGTGAAGAGGAGGTGGAAGGAAATATGGTGCTATGCACCTTTAACAGAAGTCCCAGTGGCTGCCCAAAGTGGCTTAACAAGATTAGGGCTAATTGGATTGCAGGCTGTCTTGTGACGTCCCAGTAAATGTCTAAGAAGGACGAGAAGGAGGAAGAGGGGAATGAAGGGGACAAAGAATGACGATTAACATTCATTTGTATGGAGGACAGTCAGCCTGTGGAAGGACAGGTCAGAGAAAGGAGAGAGAGAGAGAGAGAGAGAGAGAGAGAGAGAGAGAGAGAGAGAGAGTTTGTATTACTATTATTTATAACAAAGGTTAATTTATAAAAACTTCTACAGATACCACTACTCCTTTCTTTTCATTGTGATGGAAAATGTGTGGACCAAACATGCTATGGAAAGACATAGTTGTATGTAATGGTCAACGGGTATCAAGCAAGGATGTTACATACATTCTGTTACACATTCCATTCCAGTAAGAGCTGGGTCTATAACAATGTTTAAAAACTGTGACATACTTGAGGTGAGACTTTTCAATTACCTTGTAAAATCATGTTGTGCAAGTGAAAACGAAATAATTTTGGTCTGGCTCAAGTTCAAGTCTGCTTTCGGGTATAGTCGATGTTGATAATTGTCCCTGATACTTTCAGTATGCCTTTCAGGGCATATTCACATAAACTGAGTCTGCAAATAAACATTAACCAATTAGTGGTGTTTCAACCTCTCTCTTGAGAATGGATTATATCATTGGTGCCTCAAAAACAGGTATGCCGCCAGGACTAAAAGCACATTTTGATATCATATCCTTGTCCTGTCCTACACTGCAACTATTTTTTGTTTTCAATGGGGCCTTCATTGTGGGACATTTACAATAAGTGTAATGCACTTCTGAAGGATTTACCTAGGCTCACAGCAGGGGGCCAGGTGTCTTCACCAAATTGAGATTTTTCAGGGAAGAGCTTTTTTTGGTCAGTGGGGTCTAAAGGGTGTCATTTTAGAACATTTTTTATCACTTTGATTAAAATAGCCGTTCTCCTCCTATTCTAAAAACAACATTCAGGCAGTAACTGAAACAATTCCACTAAATATATGTGATATAGAGAATCTCTCCAGGCAGAACTTGAGAAACTTGGATCAATGAACATTCCCCCAATGGTAACACAAACTACTAGTTAACCGACTGTCTGTCTTAGCTATTATGATACTTTGGGGAAATACAATGTAAAATATGCTAACCTTTGACTTCTAGTAACAGAAAGAGCCTTGTATCTGAGACAAATAGATATTGGCCAAGGTGAGCAAGTTCTAACAAGTTAGAGCTAATAAAAGGAACCTCGAATTAAGGCAGAGAGTGGTGACGAGTCAGTGGTTCCTCTTGGGAAGACCAATTAAGAGATTTTCGGTCACACCTGTAACTATACAGAGTGGGGGATATCTGCTGACCCTGTCTCAGCAGGAAGTGCTGTGTGTGTGTGTGTGTGTGTGTGTGTGTGTGTGTGTGTGTGTGTGTTTGAGGGTTAACAGTACAAGCAGCTGTATGACCTTTATTTAAAAAAAACGTGGAAAATAAAAGAGAGACTGTTTGTATAAGTCTGTGTTGTTGATTCTTTGACTTGTTTGTGTGTTCAGGCCCAAGACCATGACTGAACACCAGGAGCATAATGAAGAGACAGGCCTCTTGTCACCTCAGGACCTGGAACCTTCCAAGGAGGAGGACTCTCATGGACCACCGCAGTTCAGGCAAGCTGTGAACACACGCTACATTTTGTATTCCACCTGAGGAGGACAAAACAACACCACAGCATAGTGAAATCATATACACACTCCACCAAACCTGTGGTCCACTCTGGACCACAAGCTCAAACCCCAGACGTTCTACACATGTAGCCCTCTTACTTTGTTTATCACTGTGATAAAAAAAACACACCCTGTACATTCTGTGCTTGGTCATGGGGTGAAGCCCTTTGGGTTTGGTTTAAAGATGGGGTATTTTTTGTTCTTCATTATCCTATATGTGATGTTAACAATGGTTCATTCCCCACAGATGCATCCATAGAACAGAATTACCCAACAATAAGTACAGAGGAACACGTATCCCTAATCACATAACATCTGCTTCTCTACTGATAGCCAAGCTAGACAATGTAAGGACATTTCTGGCGTACTGTTTGTTTGTTTACGTGTCTTGGGGCTCTTTTTTTAACTTGACTCCATGTGATGGGCCTTGTGTTATCTGTGTGTGCGTGTGTATGTGTACATGTGTGTCAGAAAGAGAGAGGGCCTTACATAATACGGATTCAAGGCAGTAACATTATAATCCCAGGGAATCTGTCCTGGGATTGGATATGGTGCTGCATCATGATGCAATGTGCATTCACCTCACCACTCTAAGGGAGGGTGTTTCCAGCGATGTTGTCCCTGTGTCAATAGTGTGCCATTGGCATGTACAAGTCATGAAAGTGGAATGTATATCTACTGTGTATAAACAAACACTTTTTAAAAGTATGTTTATTTAGTATGCCAAGCACAGTGTGATAGCAGAGTTTTCTTAAATCCTTACAAGATAGTCCTTAAAACCATTGCCATTAAGATGTGTGAGCATTAATATGTACCTTTGAATGTGAAAACATTAATAGTGTGGATATAAATCTCCAAGATTTGAACCTCTGTAAAGCTAGAGTGAAATGTAATCCCCACAATATGGGGGTGATATCCAATCGACCAACATACATGTTTTGTAAACATACATGATATACAGTTGAAAGTGTTTTTTGCCATTTAGGATTTACCTCTAGATATTCAGTGATCAGTAATATAATTGTAATATCAGCAAAATAATTTTTTGGCGTCCTATCTCCTACCACGTTCCTCCTAACTAAACAGAGAATGAGGTTGCCTTTTATACCTTTAACTTCTTCCTTCAGTGCTGTTTTTTCTTTCTTCGTTTGCATTATTGACTGTATGGGTCTCTCCGCTGGCAGCCGTTGGGACGTATTCACTTTCTAATTTAAGATTCCTCTGGCTTGTAATTAGCTACACTATTCAGGGCCACTGCCAAGGACACCTACTGTAGGGGTAGAGACACACACAGTCACAAGCATAGAGACACACACACACACACACACACACACACACACAAACTCTCGCTCTCTTTCTCTCTTTATCTCTATCTTTCTCATTCTCACATGCTCATTGACATACACCCACATTCACACACCACACTGCAGGCTCAGTAACACTTCCCCCATCTCACATGAAGGTAAAGGGCACCCGTTCATGACTCTCCAGGTCCAGTTTGTTTTCCATGCCTCAATTAGTAATAAGACATTAGCAAGTGAGGCTAAGCGGGGGGAGCCAGTTGTCTGATCTTGGACCATGGCTTTATTCAAGTAAACCCCATTTGACTTTAAATCTCTACAACGTGTGCTTGAACCGATATAGATTATATAAGATTTTTCTTTTTACCCGGGAGAGTTATATTTATAACCGTCTTCCAACAGGATCAGACTCACATATCAACATCTACCAATGACATTGTAATTTTTATACACGCAGTGACTGTTGTCTGAGGGGAAATTCTGAATTTACTGATGGAAAATAGATGTCATGATCATAAGTGTGGAATTGCTTGCAAGCCTACATGGGTGTTAGTGTGTGCAATAGAGATATCTGTCAGTGCCTATTGCTTGTACCGGTATGTATTTAACAATAACAATGCAACCTTGCCACAATAGAGAGGGCGCTAGATAAACTGAACCGCTCTGGGAGATCAAAAACTCAACAACTTCAAGCCCTTGATGCTCTGATGGGCTTCAGTGTGGTCACACCACCGTCACAGCAGGGTCAGGGGTCCCATGGTTCCGGCCCTCTGTCTCGACCCTGTCCCTTCCACCCAGCTGCACTGCTCAAAAGAAAACAAGAGGTTTGGAGTTCCCACACGCACACAGCAGGAAGTCACAGTGACTCTGTCCTCTCTTCCTTTGTAACCCATTCCTCAAGCAACCTCCTAGTTCACGCCCACATCTCGGTCCACTGTGCTTAGTAATAGGGTCTTAAATTGTGTGTAGGATTTGACCCTCTGTGGAGTAGGATTCTATACTTTCCTGTTTCTCTTTCAGTCTGTCACTCCCTTACTCTCTGCCTTAAAATATGTCAAGCATTTCTTTCCTGTCTGTAATTCCCTCTATCCTTATCTCTCCAATCCCTGTCTACCTACCAGAGTATTACTCAACCCTCCCTTCCATCCCCCTTTTCCTCCTAATATTCTTTCCCTTCACACTCAAACACACACTCTCATAACAGATGCTTGACCTTGATACTACCCAGCTGAGCCAGAGGAGTCTTAGCAATACTCCTGAGTGGATGCAAGGAAGAGAAGAGTCATGAGACAGGATATGCCAAGGAACAATCATGTTTTACTAGCGGAGTCTGAATCATGGTTAATAGGCCGACCTTGAAATTATTCACCAATAGTTAGCACCACTCTATGATAACAAGTTATAGAATGACTTGGCACAAAGGTGCCACTGTTACATTATTGTGAATTTACCTTGAGGTTATTTAGATATGATTGAGAGATATAGGGATGCTAGAGAGGAGATGAGTAGAGCATATGTAAGTACATACTGTGGGAAACGGACTACACATTCTTGTGCTACGAGAATCAGAACATAATAATAGCTATTTAACAATCTATAATATGTATTTACAGACACTTTTATTAATGACCTCTGCAGTCAAATGCTCTTTCACTGAATAATACCCATCCCTGAAGTGGGGTAAATGTGTGATATTGTTGAATTGTGATGCGTCATATGGCTCTTAGCACTGTAAATTCTGGAGCCAGTTCATAATAACAGAGCGCTGTTGTTAAAGTCACGACTTTACAAAGGTTTGTAAGCATTCCAGGCCCTCTGGGTTGATAGAGTGAGTTTGCCTATGTTAGGAGTAGTCATGAGAGCCGTGGTGTGATTATGTATGCCATTGGTGTGTGTTTTTTTTGTGTGCACTGTCTTAGTGGTCGAATAAACTTTATTTGCACTACGGTGTAAGTCATAACCTTCTTTAGAGACTACTGCTTGTCCTCACTTGTACTCAGTGGTGGAAAAGTTGAATACAAACGTATTTAACTGCCTCAACTTGCTCAACAAATCAGTTTCCTTGGCTAGTTAGATCAAGCTCTTTTAAAATGCACCCTCAGCAGTCTGTGTCTAGCCTATTTCTTTTTTTCTTTAATCTTTTTTTAAAAGAACACGATACAGCCGCAGTTAGGCTTGTGTTATCTTTTTGTACATCTGTATCTGTCTTTGCCATGTAAAGTTTGTTTTGTGTGTGGGTGTGCATTCAGTTCTGTACATTGATGTGTTGTATCTGTCTGGCAGCCTTGACCCAACCTTGAACTTTACCAACATTGTACTGCTATAAACAATAGATACACATAGACACACAGACATAAACACACACACACACACACACTGCTGTTTGATAGTATTCCAAGGTAAAACGCTCTGATATAGATAAGCGACTCGATCTGTTTTCACTCACCCATCCTAAAAAAATGATACAGATATTCTTTGGGGATACATTGTACTTTAACAGTGTCCCAATGCATGAAAAATGATGTTGAAAAAAAATGACCATATAATTAGACTGTGGTGACACACTTTGGCCTTAGCTACTGCAAGGGGTTTTGACAAAAGCTAATTGAATCACTCAAATAAACTTCATATGTCCTTTTTCTTTGTATTTCAGGATACAGTTGATTGACGACCTATCATATGAAGATTTAAAAAAATGTTACAGAGGTTCGGTAAGTGAAGTGCTTGTAGCATTACTTTCAAAGCTTCATCTTCATCAGCTATCTCCATTCTCTTTATAGTGGCATTGATATTGTAAAGATATGCACATTTGTTTAAAGGTTAATTATTTTAAGTAATTTTCTTTTTCAGATTCTTTTTATAATTTTTTACAATGGATTGTTGAATTCATGACTCAATGTTTTGCCCATGACCTATCATTTGGAAAACCTGTACAGACTAAAATGGGCACTGTTCTGTAATGCCTCCCCTTTACTTTAGAACCATGAGGAATTGTGACACATGAAGCCCAGGTTTAGGTGCTAGGTCAGGTAGGAATCTCAAGGGAAGATCTAAGAATCAACATGGTGAATGATCAAGCAACTCCTTCGATGTCCTTCACACTATGATAGAGCCAAGGTTTCATCCTTCCAAGCACTCGTCACTCTGCTCGGATCTAACATTAATAGTAGGGTCAGGCCATTAAATATGTAATACCCTGTGATTTGATTGTAGTGCACCTACTAAGCCTTCACCAGTTACACAACAGCCTAGAAGGTTAACCATTAACTATGTCACTGCTCTTCCGAGCCATTTCAGTCCATGCAGATTAAAAGACCCCCGGCTATGAACATTATTGCCCATAATAGTCAGGGCAGAAGGAGATCTGTACGCAGTATACCAGATACTGAGAGAAAGGAGCCGGTGGAGATACACTGGAGCAGGGTCCTTCACAGTAACAGAGCGAGGCGGCTGTGGTTTTGTGGTGGAGAGAGAGATGCAGTAATCGCAAAAGTGAGAGAGAGAGAGAGAGAGAGAGAGAGAGAGAGAGAGAGAGAGAGAGAGAGAAGGAGTGAATCAGGTTTTCTCAACCACGTATTCCTTGTTTTTAAGACGACTAATGAGAGCAGGAGCGAGGACTTGATGTAGACGCAAGGCTGTTTGTGAAGACAAGCAGGAAATAGTATCATGGTGTGGGGTGACACATGGTGAGGAGTAGGGGAGGGGAGTCACCCTGCAGAGTCATTTGAGCAGACAGAGAGAAAGAAGGAGGGAGGAGAGAGAGAGAGGAAAAAGCTCTGGCTTTCTGGCTCAGAAGGACAGGGTGTGTGAGAGAGGGAGGGAGTGTGTGGGTTTTTCCGTGCAGCAGTGAGAGGGGATTAGGGGATGTGTTTGTATGTAAGGAGGAGAAAGTGTGTGCATGTGAGTCAGTGTTTTAGTCTGCCGGTAAAAGAGGAATCAACTGCATGAAAGGAAGACCTCAGTGAAGCTAAACTGACATGTACAGTGCATGTGTGTGCATGCATGTGTATGTGGTCTACTTGTTGAGGTGTATGTGTGCGTGCATGTGTAGGTTAGCTGGTAGTCAGTAGCACACCTCTCTGTCATAGAACGTCAGTGACTGACTGCCATCTGGGACAGTGTGTGTCTTGCAGCGGGGTGCTCCACGCCATCGATGTGCGTGAGTGTGTGTGTGTGTATGGTGCCAACATGCTGAGTCTGGTGCAGAGCACTCGTCCTCTGAGGGAGAGGGTCGTGGCGGCAGCGACGGCGGGCGGTGTTGGTGGTGGTGTTGGTGGTGGTGGTGTTCAGGCACGGAGCCAAGCCAAGGAGCTCCTCATGACTCTGCCCTGTCCCTCTGCGCAGACTGTCAGCAAGTACAACTCCCAGTACCACAAACTCTTCCAGTGCGTGCCCAAGGAGGAGATCCTCATGAAAGGTACTGTTGTCAGCACCCTAAACATCCAGACTATTAGTTATCTAGCTGCTTAAATGACTTAAAGCAAAATATTTTTGAGCTTGTTCTGTTTCTTTTCAGCATAACAGGCTAATCTCTGTACCATTTATGTATCCTATGCTTTAACTTTCTAGGCTTATTTGTTATATTGTCCTTTACCTGTAACGGATTTTACATTGTTGTGTCTTTCTAAACTGGTTTTAGGCTTACAACATATGTGCAGAAATGTGCACAGATCAGTTACATGACAATGCATGCCATGTAAAATGCAGCAGACAATATTTGTTATTTGTTACTATCCAATGATAAAGTATCAACTCTATCCTCCTTTAATTAAGGAAGTTGGAACTTAAGACACTTTTTGTGGTAAAGTACAACTGAAAAGGTCTCAGGTTAACCACATCTGCACATCTCTACGTCATTTTGCACAGGAAGCACGGTTCTTGTTTTGCTTCATTTACTTTGTGGTTAGGATGGTAGTGTTTGTCCCTGTTAGCAGATATATTCAAACCCTAAATGTCTAGCCTTGCTACATAGATTTTAACCAAAGACAGTTTCTGGTGTGGAGTCAAATCAAATGAGTTTGTCAAGATGTTAATATGTGTAATATTTATTTTCTCCCTCAGTGTACTCATGTGCCCTGCTAAGAGATATCCTCCTGCAGGGCAGACTCTACATCTCAAGAAACTGGCTGTGCTTCTATGCCAACCTTTTTGGCAAAGACATTAAGGTGAGACATGACCAGATTGATTAGCCTTCTCTAATCAAACAGAGTGGGTTAAGTTAAAAGCGTGTTGTACCCGATACAGCTGTTACCAATCCAGTCACTTTGGATCGATCTCTTTCTGTAAGGAAGTAAGGATTGAAGAAAGGGTGCTCGACAAACAGGACCATAGACAGGAAGAGGAACCAGATAAACATACTGACAGACTCAAGAGCAGACAGGCAGGCAGGCAGACAGACATACCATCCATTTTCCGTTCGTCCCTGACAGATAGGTGTGTGTCTTGAAATCCAAGGCCTGCCAGTAAATACAGTAGTTTATCCACACTAACTTTCGTACCTGGCCTCATGAGGCTGTGTAGTAATAAAATAAATAATTTTAGGACCTATGGTGGCTGTTAAACAAACTAAAATCCATGGATCGTCCCTCACCCACACACATACACACAGTACACAATTACAGCATTGGCAGACACTCAAGTAAGGATTGCGTGTGTGTCTGGCTGTGTGTGTGTATGCATGTACTATGTGTACTGTCTATAATAACTGCAGTGTACTTCTGGATTACATGTTCTCTCCTTTGATTAATTGCTTGTTCCTTTCACTCTCTGAGTGTTGGAATGCCAACATCCCCTGACTCCCAGGCACAATAAGCTGCTTAGTTTGAGGGAATTCCTTGTATATTAACTGAAACCACAAATTTGTCTTTCTTTTCCTTTTATAATGTTTTTCTCTCAGATACTGCAATTATTTATGTCTTTCCTTTCAGTAGTGTAATAGTCTTAATCTAGCCTTTTTTTTGTTGCATCTGTTTCATTTACTCTCCAATGCCATAGGCTTATTTAAAGTTCAAGTACAATAGTGATGTGGTCAGGTGCTAAAACAACCTCTCTCCATAACCTTCCCTTTAAATTATATCTCTTTATTGTACCTATTAGCCTTACTTATCTTTTTGCTGCATCATCTCACCTTTGTGTTTCTTCAGTCACAGCATGGTAATGTGATATTGTTGCTCCTTTTGCCTCCTTCCCTTTTGTCCTCCTCAAGGTTGCCATCCCTGTGGTCTCTGTGAGGCTGGTCAAGAAGCACAAAACAGCTGGCCTGGTTCCTAACGGCCTAGCCATAACCACAGACACGAGTCAGAAGGTGAGCTTAGCAACATGGTTAGCCATGGTCACTGTGAATGGAAACATAGCTGACGCTCGTTGGAGTACTCTAGCTTGATGTATTTTTATCCGGTACAGACAGAAGTAAAATACAACAGTGTGCTATGCTAACGTGCTAAGCTAGGCTGATGAGAATCGAAGCACAATTCAGCAGTAACGAAAGGGTGTCAAAGTCATGGTCTATTTTGGTTGTGTTTGGTCTTCCACTTTCCAGTTTGTGGAGGTGTGTGTCTACATGCTTTTGTGCTTGTGTGTTTGTATTGATTAGAAACAGAGTACAGTATGGATCAGTATATGAACTGTAGGCTCACTCATAAAATATGAACTGACGGTTTGACACAAAGCATAAACAAAAGGCTATGTTTCTTATGTGTTGGTGTATGTTTATGTCACTGTGTAAAGCTCAGCCTACAGTTGTTTTCAATGATATTCCGAAAGTGATTGCATAGCTTTGGGAATTTATGCCATGAAGCTTTCAAAATGTTCTATACATTATTTCTATGACATCATATTTTAGTTTTACATATAGCTTTGCGTAGTGGAAAGATGTTCTATGCCACAGAGGTGCAATAAAGTAAGTAGGTTAAGTTCCTGCACCTGGGACAGGAAACACTTCAAGGTCACCTGAGATATGTTCTTCCAGTAAATGGACACCTTATGCTCAGTATCTTAATTTGCATTTTATTACCTTTTATCACTCTCACCTGTCTGGAAGTGTAACGTGTTTTATAAGGCTTGGCATCTGCCATTCACAGTTATTTTTTAAAGAGTAATGCTAAGAGAGTTGAATAAAATAGGTGGAATAAAATATAAGAATGTATGGCCCTAGGTTTTTCTTAGTCTTTTGAGTTGAACTGTGTTTATACTTTAATCCTTAAACTTTAGGTTATGGTTTGTTGGTTTAGCCTCAGTGAACACAGTAATAGCTTATTTCTTGAAAATAATTATCTTTTTTTCCCCAGTAATAGGATTATCATTTTTCAGGGTATGTGTATGACCATATATAGACATAACTAAACTGAGTCTGTGTTCCATATGTCCCACATACTGTAGGTACCTAGCTGAGAACATTGTGAACATGTTTGTCCAAATGTGTGAATAAAGTAGGTCAAATGTTTCATTTTCTTTCCCCACAGTACGTGTTTGTGTCTCTACTGTCCAGAGATAGTGTGTATGATGTCCTCCGAAGAATTTGCACACACCTTCAGGTCTTGAAACACACAGACAATTCCTTAATCCTTCAAAACTACATGTTACATTCAAGTAATATTCCAAATAATATGTAAACACTGATGCATGCAAGCCTCTTGACATTTCTTGTAATTCCCTCCACAGGTCAATGGCAAGAAGAGTCTGAGTTTAAAACAGTACATGGAGGAACCTAACTCCCTATCTCTGGTAAGACTGGATAGATAATCAAAAAAAGAATAGAATTGATAACAAAATGAAAAATGTCTGCCCAGAACACCAGGCTACTAGATTTGATTTAATTAGATTAGAAATACTTTCGCTGAGAGGAAATTGGTTTGTCGAAACCAGCAGAATATTATTGCCTCGTTGATGTTTATTGCAACTTTTGCAATATTGGCTACTGTTCCAACACTGTCAAACACATTTTAGCCTCTGGAAGAGGTCTGTGGAGATTCGGATGGGTTATGTTTATTTGTGATGTGGTCTCATAGCATTTTTATCTGTAGCCAGTTGTATCGTGACTGGTAAACTGTATTGTATGAATGCAGGCTTGTGATATATTCTAAAGGGCTACAAGATAAATGTACGATACTATATTGTCAGCACTAGTTAAAGGATGGAAGCACGTAGTAAAAGGAAGAAAAAGGGACGGTACTGTTTTTCATTTATTTTGATTTAGTCAAAACATTGTCCTATTTTAATAGTTTGAAAAGCAAGGTAGTTTGAGCTCATATCAATCAGTGAAATTATTGATTAAACACGTTAACAAAGGCTCAGACAGGTCTCTAATGGCCATATACAATAATATTATTAGCTATGACCAACAAATACAGCTGATCTTATCAATGGTCTACTGCTAAGGAAGAGGAAATGGAGATAATTGATCATGCAATCAATCTCCTTTTGATTAAATTACAAACTGGGGAGGCAATATCCAGAGCCTCGCCTTCTAAGAAGTATCAATAATTATGATCCGATTTATAATGCTATACTTGGTGGTTGCTTTTTGAATTGAGGATTCTTTGTGTTGTAAGTTAGACAACTTTTTTGGTTTCATGACCTGTTAATGAAGAACTTATGTTATTTTCAACTGCTCACAACATGACCAATGTACAGTACAGTGTTGTGTGTAACAGGATGGGTTGCTATGAAACACCCTTTTTTCTTGTCCTTATTCACACATTTTGGGGTGGGGATGATCTGATCCTTCATCGTCACGGTTGAATGCGTCTACATCACCCAAGAGATTTTTACATAGGTGAAAAAGCAAAAAGAACGTTGATAATGCCAGTCTACTTATCTGTTCTCCACCTTGTCCCTTACTGCAGGATGAGTTCCCGGCCCCGGATGAGTTCCCTGTGTCAGATGAGTACCCCCCGGTACTAAAATGGAGGAGGAAACCGTCCGTGGTGTCGGTGTCCTCGTCCCTGCCCGACCTCCTGGGCAACTCCACTAGCAGCTTGAGCGCTGTGGACACGCCCTTCCAGACCGATCAGCCCTTGGAAGGTGAGGAAGTGTCTCATTGTTGCAATATTGTTGGAGGATGAGGGAGGCAGTGTTGTTCTTTCATCCCTAAGAGAAGAGGTTCTCTGCTATTTGAGATTCATATGTACTGTATCTTGAGTCGGACATTTGGGCTGGTCATGCATTGATGTCAACAGATGGATTTTCTTCCGAAACAAAAAAACATCTCTCATACTATACAGGGCATCGCTCATAAACACAACACAACGTGTTACATCATAGACCTGGATTATCATAGATTTGACACAAGGTGATCTTTGGCAGACGTCCATTATGATATTGGTTGCAGGAGTTGGCTTTTCTGGATATAGACAGGGGGGGGCACATGTTTGTAGCATGGTCCTTTTTCTGTGTGTGTGTGAGCATGTGCTTGTTCATCTGCGGGTGTGTGTATACTTGTGTATAATGATGTGCCTAAGTGTGTCCCTCTCTTCCCTTTCCTCCTTTTCTTTTCTCTCCTTCCTTTTCCTCCTTATCTACACTCTCTTCCTTCTCTTTCTTCTCTTCCCTCTCTTCCTTCCCTTTGCAGTTTTTGCTCTCTTCCTTCTCTGTATGGATATCCCTCTCTTATGCAACAACATGCTAAGCTCCAAAAAGAGACTTGCAGAGACTATTAAAATAGCATGCCTTACTCCAAGCTATACTTGAGACTTCCTGGAACATGCCTGATATTCTCAATCCAAAGGGCATGTTGAATAATTCTTTTTTTTCTCTTCAAGATGGAATATTGATGATATTTTGGTCTGTAACATTGCTCATGATACTAAAAAGATCGGTTTTGACATGTTTAACCCTTCCCCTAGATCGATGCTCATTCATTACGCCACATTTTTTAATTGTTTAAGATGCATTTCTGATGATGTAACTGTCTGGTTGTGGGAGCAGTGTAAAGAAACACTGTATTTGTACACCGTCCAAAACTTTCTGCACAAATACAGTGTGATATAGACTGCTTTTACGTTTCAATAAAATTTCATGCTTGGGACATGAACCCATGGTTTACTTTAAGATTTTTGTGCCATATTGGTATTTTATTGTTATCGATGAATGCATAAAACATGTGTAATCTGCCCTCACACGCTCAAACACTAACTCATCAACTATGTGCTGTAGAGCGGGGTTTGCAGACAGAGAAGAGTTTTCTATCAGAGCCTGTACCAGAGCTTGGCCAGATGGAGTATCAGCTGCTCAAGTTCTTCATCCTGCTGTGAGTACACACACACACACACACACACACACACAAACACAGGCCACCAGCACATCTCAGGACCAGCTGCCTCACATCAAGAATTTCATGAATATAGTGATTTAACTGTTTATATGACGTAATTAAAGTGTATATCTCTAGGCTGGATAAATTGTGTAATGAATGATGGACATATGGGATTTCCTGGCTGAAAGCATTTCAAAAATAATGTTTTTTTTGTTGTGTTTTTACAATTAAATATTAATGTTAAAATTGATAGCTAAAAACGTTCTTACTCTAGTGTAGTTTTATTTTTGTAGATTTGAACTTTATGTTAATGACACTAGGTCATGCATATCCGAATAAGCAAACTAGTAAAAGGGCGCCACCTAGTGTTGGGTTGCATACTTTACATTTCCATTCAACTCGTTTGTTTATGTATACACAACATATATATATATACAGAATGTTGCATTTAAAAAATACTGGATGATTTCAATTTAATTTCAATATTTTGATCTTTTTCCTTTTCTTAGTATCATTCTGCTTATCCTGTCCTCATGTTATCTGGCCTTCCGTGTGTGCAGTCTAGAGCAGCAGCTCTCCTTCCTTAGTAATCCTACGTTGCCCCTTCGGGAAAGGTGAGAGTCCACAGCTGCACGCTGCTCTCACTCCCTAAACCTGGCAGTGGGCTGACATGAACTAGCCCAGGGTTTCAACAGCTGCAAAGGGCATCTAGGAGAGGAAAGATATTGACCTTATGTACTGAATTAAATCAGAGAAATGTATTGACTCTGCTAGTAGAAATGTATTCAAACGTTTGTGTATGGTTTAATAATAAATGACTTGATTGTTTTATTTTATATGGAAAGCCTAGTTTTAACCCTACATTTGTGGCCCCCTCTTCCAGGTAACCACTGCTCAACTCTGTGATCCACTCTGCAAAGAATTGTTTAACCTTTATCGACCCAGGAAATGTTGTTGCCCATCAGTTTAGACTGGGCATCTGTATAGATTCCTACAATTAACTATGAAGACTCCATGATCAACTTCAAGACACATTCCACTCTGGCATTGCTTCCAAACTATGCAAACAGACTCCTTATTTAGTTATGGTTTAAATACTGTATAATGTGATAGTCTTACAGTCATGTTTACTGTTGTGCGGGCCTCATTGACAGTTTACAGAGACCATAAAAGAAAGCAAATTACATTCAAGGATATCATGAATGAACTCTGAAGAAATCTGGCAAAAGAGTGACAAGGAAGAGGAGTTGAGGCCAAGATAGGGTCAAATTGGTTGATGGACTGACCGTGCTACGAGAAGATAGCTTGTTCATTTTTGACTCCCCTGCACTTTTCCCCCCTTCAGCTCAACCAGACATACTGTAAATCAGTAAGAAATTCATTATTCACAGACTATCAACTTTGCTCATGGCAAAATAGTTATTTTGGTGCATTATCAGGGAGTTCACAGTATACTGGTGGGTTTGTTTGTGTTGGGGCATTTGTGCACTTTTGCAGATTTGTCAATCAATCCAATTGAAGGCACACATTGAAAAACATTGTGTGCCAGGCAATGATGTTTATGTATTCAGTCTAGACTGAATACATAACTAACATAACTGTGTTGTTCCTGTGACAGGTGTGTGTTTACCAAAGAGAGTTAGATGAATGGCATGTTTCATGTAAGAAACATAATTTTACTTTAATGAAAGTAGTTTATTCTAGATGAACTATGCTCTCCTAAGTTCCTTGAACTTAAACAGAAAGCCATTTAAACCATCCACAGTGTTTATTTACATACAGTACCATCAGGGGCGTAGCCAGGACATTATTTCTGGGGGTGCCAGCTCTGGCCAGTCTTTTATTTGGGGTGGCACTTCATTGTCAAAAACTACTATTTTAAAACTCACACACTGCATTATAGGGTTAGGGTTAGGGTTAGGGTTAGAGCAGCAGTTTTCTAACGGTATCCAGTGGTTAGCTGCTAGTCTCCATTGAAGCGCTGTCAGAATGCAGGTACGTTGGTTTGCGTCTTGCGCTGTTGATGGGAATATGGGGCTTGTAGCGTGAGTGACAAATGACAATATAAGACGACTTTATAAAAAAATACTAATGCATTTTTTCAGCTTTATACCGTTTCTGTTCAGGAGGGTTTAATTTTTTATTTTTTTCATAAATAAGTGAGGTTGGGGGGGCCGGCAGGGTGGCCATTCTCTGACCAATGGTGGCCGTGGCCCCCCCTGGGCACCACGTGGCTACGCCCCTGAGTACCATGTTTTCATTATACTTTAAAGTTAAAGCACCATATTATGTGACAGAATTTGCAATCCACTCTGATAATGCTATATATTTTTTCCATGAAGAGCCCAACTTTTGAATATTAAAATAAAGCAAGATTGTCAAAGAAACAATGAAGCTATGTTTAGTGGAATTTGTCTATGTGCTAAGTAGGTGTGCTTTAAAATTTTAGACACACTGACAACTTATTTTCCATTTAAACAACACATTGCCCTGGTGTGATACCTGTCTGAGATCAGTCCATCTTCACTTGCATTCCTTAAAAACATACATATACATCTGTGAAATCTTTGACATGACTGTGGCAGTTTTAATAAAAAAAGCAATTTAATCCAATGGTTTATGTATTTATCTCATTGAGAAGGTGAAAACACAGGGCAAACAAATGGGCAACAAAGGGCATTCACCATTGAAAGAATATATACTTTGTATACTGAATGCAATTGGGAATTCATTGTATGCAATTATAAAACTGTTAGATGTGTGAGTGTAGTTGATTATGTTTTGTTGACTTTTAGCGTTTATGTTATTTATGAGACCCAGTTCCATTCCTGACACTTTCTTCTTTCCACGAGATGGAGCCACATATTTGAATGAGATAGAATGAGAAAACAGCTGCTGTATGTTGTTCATCAAGGCAATAAACCCCTATTTGTGAAAAAACTGATAACACACAGCTGTGTTTTTCAGCATGTATTAATTGGTTGATTTAACTTTTAAAATACAAAAGTATTGAAAGTGTTGTCAACAGATAATGGCTGCAACATGTCAAAGAGCAGCATTATCTCAGCTTCTGCGAGATAATGCTGGTCTATAGTCTCCAGAGTCTCGGAGGGGTACAAGCGGCACGTTCTCCATCATCGTCAAGTTCAGGTAGTTATATTTCTGAGCTGCTAGGTTCTAAAACAACATTTTAGTATCAGGACTTGATTCTGTTCCCCTCAAGTGGTAAATTGCAGCACTGTGCCTAAAAAATCCTTAACATTTGCATACATAGCCTTTATGGCGAGGCCACAATAAGTGGTCAGTGTAAATTTGTTTCTAACCAGAATATCAGGAACCACTAACTATTATGAATGTTGTTCTCAAGTGTCTTTTTTTTCGCTAAATCAGCAGCAAAATTTATGAAGAATGTTTGGAAATAATGCTACAGTGGTTACTTAATCAACATACCCCAAAATGAGGCTACTGTGGATAAAGTACATGACAAGGTGTGAACACAACACAAGCGCATCTAGCGTGACTTTTCATGGCATGACGGGTGGGTCGGGATGGGAGGGAACAAACAGAAATGGACACGTTAAAACAGACAATAGGCCTGTAATGAAACACCGAAATGAATAAGGATTTATATATACATTTAAGCTATAGTGATGTAGCTCGGCAGGGCAACAACTGGGATGTAGGAAAAGAACCACTATGTAGCCTACTATTAAGACCAAATGTGATTGACTGGTAATAGATTGGTTCCCACTGTCCAATCAAGGGAAGGTCCAGGCCAGAGAGGGACACCTGGTTCTGAGGTTCCAGTAGTCATGCTGCAACACTCTTCTTAGCTATGGTTGGAATGCTGCCAGATAATTGTCTAGGAGAAGACAAGCACCCTAGGTTGACAGGCAAGGCTAAAACTGGCTACTTTGAGACCAAGTGGCCATCAACTTTGAGAGGAGCATTATCATGCTCATCTTCTAATCTGAGTCCCATTTTAGATAGCCTCAACTAGAGTGGCTCGATACAATTTCATTTTGACAGCTTCATTTTATGTCTCTCCCTTTTATTTAATGTTCAAAGAATGTAATTATTTGTTATTTTGAGTTTTAGTTAATTTTGTGTCTTGGCATCCACTTACCATAAGGTTGGCTACTTATGCTTAGAATATATGGAGTGGTGGTGGTTGAGGCAGTGTAGGGTAGAGAGGTCAAATTGAAGCAGATGGACAGAAATACAGCCAAGCCTGTTCCTCCTGGGGGACATCTTGTGAGTTCTGGAATGTTCCCAAGATGACCCTTGCCCATGACGGTGTGAACATGAACATTAAGAGATTATGGTTACAGTGTCGGTCTACAGCACCAATAAATATTCTCCAACTTGTTGGAATTTGGGAGGAAATCATTTGATGCAGACATTTACATTAAATTATGAATCAATGGTTTTGACAATGCAGTCTTTACTAATAAACAGGATCAACACTGCATTTGTAGGATAGGCTGTAGACCTTCTCACATTCCCAATAATCAAGTACCTTACACAATTTTTAGGTAAATACATCTTTATTATTTACTATGGCACATTTACATATTCACCTGGGTTTTATGTGAGTAGCTACATGTAATGGTAAATCCAACAGCTGTGCTTGTTACCTGCTAGACTAGCTAGTTGAAATATTCACTAATATCCGTCTTCATACTCCAGGGATATAACATAAAATGAGGTGTTTATAATCATATAGACAGACTGACCTAGTCAACACACTGTTATTCTGTCATGCCTTGAGGTTATTTTTTGGTCAGACCAGATGGTTCAACATATCCATAATGTAGGTTGACACTAAGTTTATTGATATTAAGAGCTGTTTGGTGGACATAGCTAGCCTAATCTAAGGCAAGTAGGTCTATACTTCTAAAAGATGTTTTGAAATATTTATGTTCTGAAAATGGCTGTAGCTCAACTAACAGCTGGTGTTACTCTCGCAGACAGGGCTATTACCTATGGTATCAGACTTCAGAATGCCTCTAATGGCATTACTATTTGTGACTAGAAGACAAGTGTCTGCAAGCATTATCTTTTCAGGACTTTTGCAGATGTTAAGAGAATGCTGCATGTTCAAGTCAGTGAAGTTGCGCACATGTGGGTGTAAATGAAGTCCAAATGGTTTCAATCTTAATGTAGTTGGTTTCAGATGTTCCTTGCACCAACAGGACAACACAGAGTTCATAAGGCTGGAGGGAATTGCAAGTCGTGACCTGTTACAGTATTGTGTGCATGTGTGGGTGGCTTTTATCTAAATGGCAGCAGGATGGGCATGTGTGTGTGTTTACATGTTTTGTGTGGTACATTCCAATCTGACCCCTGGAGCAGATAATATGAAACACCTGAGATGTTAGAAATAACCTTGTAGGATCTCAACTCCCAGGAAGTATGCTAACCCTAGAGCTGTGATAAGATACATACCCTGATCTAAGAGTACGGGCACATCTGTCTCCAGCCAGACCCAAGAGGATTCGTTTTATTTAAAGAATATTTAGAAATTATAAGTACAAACATACTTGCATATATCTAAGTTGTCAATAAGTTTATTAACAAACAAAATCCATACGTTTCAGGTATACTTCCAATTGTGTAGAAAATTATAAATATTCTGAAAATGCCGTGAAAAAGCCAGTTTTAATCGAAAACCAGCGTTGTAAACCAGCGTCAGAAAACTGGAGCAAGTCAAACTATCCCAAATGATTAATATTGATAAATATTAAATACAATGTATTCTGAAAATGTATTAGACTCTCATTTAATACATTTAAATTTGATTTAAGTATACTCCGGGGGATAAACCCTGCAGACTGGTAAAACGGCAAAGATCCATTTGGCCAAGCTTAGTGGTCAGGTGTGTGTGGTGGTGAGTGTCTTTCTGCATGAATACAGGGCTCTTCATGGGGGGCTTCTTGGGCACTCTTTGGTCATATTTTTTCATGGAATGCCATGGTGCCTCTCTGTTGGATAGATTCAACCCAGGTTCATACCACAACCTAAAGGCCAGACTTGAGCACACATAAAACATCTGAACACATGACATTGTCATGGACATATGAAGATTTAAACCCAATATAGTATATCTGTCAATATATATCTAAAGAGAGCTGGACTACAGGGGTCGCTCTGCGAAAAAACCTCTTCACCCCACCAAATAAGTAAATCCCCATGCAAGTATAGTCTGTTAAGACACCCAATTGTCTACAGTTTTTGTCCTCAGTACTTTAAGTAGGGTATAGACAGAATTTTCAGGGTATTTTTATTATCACTTACCCTGAGTACCAGTGAAGGGCTCTACCACTAATGAACTTTTTTGCCAGGGTGGTGAGAGGCACAGCACTCTGGGTGGTTTATAGGTACACCAGTAACCCTTTTAAAGGGACGTCTGTCTGGGCACTCCTGGTGAAATACGACCGTGGATTGTATATGGGTGGGGGCGACCAGTCAAAACGGTCTGGAAGGTGGCACATCTCCAAGTGGAGTGAATACAAGAGCAACAGAGCCTTCACTCAAAGGGAGGGTGGAGGACCAGCAGTGCCTCTTCTTGAACCAGTTGTTTACAAATGGCTGTGTTTGCTTTTCCATTTCACATATGTAGAAATGACAGGATAGCTGATAAGTGACCAGTGTATATTAATTTAAAACAAATACACAAAAATCTATGCTATCTTGCTATGAAATCTGAATGATTAGTCACAATAGTTTAACATATTGACTGTGACTGTAAATATCTTAAAGTATACTTAATACAAAAGTGGATTACTTGAGTGCAATGTTGCATTTGTATGAGTCCTCAGTGCAGCCTGCCACTTAAATGTCTCTGAACTGGACAATCTCAGGCTGTCCCTGAGGTAACATAAGGTGTGCTGTCTGTAGAATATCACCCACACTCCCACCTTTAGTGTAGTTTCCACATTGCTCTTACACATTCACATCACAGCTGACAAGGTAAGCCCTTCAACCTGACACCAATATTTATACATTGGAAGGTCAAATTCTGATGGTAACTCTACAGTTGAGAAGAATAGCAACTCTTTCCAGTTAATATGGATTTTAAAATGTATGTTTTAGCAGTGAGTTGACTCACAACAATTAAAAACAAAATACTGTTGGGTCTGCTAGGAACAGCATTCAAGGTTACAACTTCCCTTAAGGGCACAACTGTATTTTTGTATTGGTATTCACAATGCTTTGGTTTAGTTTAACTGTGCTTCTAAAACATTTTGTTGCAATTAACTAGGGTTAGGGTTTTAGAGGTGAATTTAGAATTCAGTAAGATGTATATTTCTGAGTGTACCTTTTATCAAAAAGTTATTAAAGCAACCATCAGCTATTTTATAAATGTGTTTATCTGTTTTATTACAACTGAAAATACCATTCTTTCCATTAACATATTCATTCAAAACAATATTTGGCACTTTTGCTGTTGATGTTTTACAGGAAGTACTGTAGTATTATTCCAAAATGGCATAGAATAAATCCATTAATCTAATCATAAACTAGAATTCACCCGCAGATTAAATAGAGGTCTAATGAAACGAGCTGTTATCTTATTCTTTCAGACAAACATTCATAATAGTACTATGAATGTTTGCATTTAAACATGTCTTCAACATAAAGTAATTGTATAATAAACATTCTTTGTCAATTAAAGTTCATTTAACATGACCCTGAGTTAACATTCTTGTAAACAATTTTCTAAACAAGAAAAAGAAAAACATTGAGTGACAGTCTCCTTCTCAAGATGTACCAACTACCCCTCATTAAATATACGGTTAAGGATGAAATTGTTAAAATAGTTTTTGTAAGCATGCTGGTACAGTGTGTAAATGTTATGAATATGATTCAACTTGACAGAAGACTATTCACATTATTGAGCACAGCTAAACAGTACTACTAGCCTCCTTTGCTGCACTGAACAAGGACATTCTAAAAGGATACCCTTCGAAAGATTGAGGCAGCAGAGTACTGTTAAGATCTGCACAACAATATGACGAGTATAACTGTTATATGAATCTGAAAGATTAGTAACCTATTTTTAATACATTGGCTGTGACAGGGAATATCTTGCAGCATTGTTAATAGGAAGTGCATTCGTTGACTTATTGTAGACATGGGAGTGGCTGTTTGCTGTTTTTGACAAGCTAAAAGTTAAGGAAGAATGGGTAATGAAGCTCAACTTTTTGCCATTCTCTGGATCAGCTTGCTCCACTCAGCTCTCTTCTGCGTGATATAGGCCGGGGTGATGGTCTGGACCGGCAGCCGAGGTGACCCGTCTACTCTCGCCTTCTCACACAAGGCCTCTGCGTTACAGATCACATACATGCCACAGTCATAGCTGTTCTGCTGGGAGGGACAGGGCTCCTCCACGACAGCTATTTTTCTCCCAGTGCAGAGGAAGGTCTCCAGCTTGCTGGCGATTCGTCTGGCATGTTGTGAGTTGCTCCCACTCTGAGAGTCGTAGTGGGCAAAATGGCCACCATCACGGCGGAAGAGCAGCAAGCTCCAGTGGGACCCGCCGGCAGTCTGGTTGGAGTTGTCATTGACGGCCAGGAAAACCCAGCGCTTGGAGGCAAGTCCTAGAGGCTCTAGGAAGAGGGCTAGCTCCTCAAGACAGGAAGCACACTTGATAAACTGGGTGACCTCAGGGCTGATGAAAATGGTGGCTTCGCCAAGGCCTTTAAAACGCTCAGCAGCAAAGTACTCAAAGGCAAAGCCAATGACTTGGTCATTAAGCCAGTGAGGTCCATCTAGTAAGGCAACATCTGAACGTCGCAGAAGGCTGTCCTGGTAGCTCAACACCACTGGATCCATTATTCAAGATGGGTTGGGCAGACAGGTGGACTGGGTCAGTCTGGTGCAAGATATAGAGACAGTTCGGTTGACGATCAACTTTATTAACAAACTATAAGGATTGCATGTAAATTGTAAGACACAAACAAGTTAATTGCTGTGAGACTGCAAAATGTATAATCTATCACAGATACAGATGAGAATGGGATCATCTCTTGCTGGTAAGTACACTGTAACAGTCAGTTTTAATCGAAAACCAGCGTTGTAAACCAGCGTCAGAAAACTGGAGCAAGTCAAACTATCCCAAATGCATTCTGCTGCCTCATAGTCTCAAAACGATGCAAAATAGTTGGTTAAAGTTCTCTGGGGGATTTGGCATAGCGTTTTGCAGACCTAGGCTAACGTTGCTAACGTTGAAGGCTACATGCTCACCACTTTGTATTCATTTAAATGGTAATTCTAGTAAACTGACGTCCGAAACGCGTTCAACGCCACATAATTAATGTACAGTCTATAATGTCACATACCTTTTAAAACACATTCAACTGGAAAATCTACAAAAACTTCAACCTTGTCCTCTCATAGCAGTAGCAATCGTAAACCGCGTCTTTGACTGTAAACTCTTTGCGACAGTACTGCACGAGTGGGTTGTCCCTGTGTATTCTGGTCTGTCAAGTTCTCTGATTCGCGGGATGTTCACATTCATCCAATCACGTTAACGTATCTGGAAATCCTCCTTTGCTCATTATTTTGTCTCCGCCCATGACTAGCGTGAGCGCGCACTGCGCGAATGCGAGAGGCCGCACTGATTAGCAAAGGAAAAGAGGCAGTGGAGTTTTCATCGAACGTCACTGGGCGAGGAAGGACTGCTTTTAATTATTTTTTTAGGCAGAAAGAAAATTGGATGTAAATGCGTCATTCTTTGACACGGTCGTGAATTGCAAGGATTTTCTTCCGAGGTGGTTCTTTGCCGTAAGAGAAAACAATTATTCTTTCTTGGAGTCCAGGGAATTATTGAGTTGCAATTGTATCCAAGCTCGAGCTGCTTTCCCTTAAGAAGTCCTCTTTAGTGTCAGCGCACAGGTTTTTTGTTTAATATTCCACTGAGAAAGGTAAGAAAACTAAGTTGTAATTGTCACTGTCCCATACAGGGTATAGGGGCTTTTGCATGTAAAAGCTGAGAGTAATCGAAACCAGCAGTACGATTCCTATGATATATTTTTTAATATCATTCATCGCGCACTTTCCATGTAACCAACATTCAATTTACAGGCTGTGCATCGCAAACTGGCTTTAGCTTTACTTTGTCTGATTGCTTGGACAACTATTTGTGAATATAGGCTATCTTTTTGAGATTGCAGACAGCTACGTCAGCCAATTACTAATGAAAGTTCGCAGCATTATCGTTCAGGGTGATTTAGCTAAGTGTCACATTTCAAGCCACTTATAGTAAGAAATCTGTTTCAGCGACGAAGTTATCAACTTCGCATCTTGACACGTAGGCTATCATCCTGCGCCCGTCCAAATTGTACGACCAAGTTGGCTTACTTTCAAGAACTACCAAAATGTCCTTTAATCTTTCTGAGTGTTCAATGTCATTTTATTGTCCTCTACATTTTTATTACGAAGTGTAGCAGTCCACGCCATGTCATAATTCAATTCATAATTGTGCTCGCGCATGTGTACGGCTTTGTCTGGGGCAAGGAAATGTCTGCATGTATTATTTAGTGGAGGTCAGCCAGAATTGCTTAAACGTAATGCAGTGAAGGCGATACAGACTGCAAAGCATCGTGGAATAGTAGAGGAGGTCTAATGGGGTGAGGAAGCTGCTGAATCATGCCTGCCTTGTAGCTGGAAGGACAGTGAGACTGCACCACCGCATCAATGCCACTGTGCCATATTATTCAGCACAGTGCTAGTGGAAATATGTTGTCAGGGATGATTAATGTTGGTGTTTTGAGTTTGAAAAGTATTTTGGTGTCCAAGTAGCCAGCGACAATCGAGTATTATTATACAATCAGAAAATTGCAACCTCACACGGTAGATTATTTGAGTTTTCTAAATGTGAAATCTGTTCTGATCATACTATGGTTTAAAATAGGTTGTTGTCCATCCCATCCTTGGCACAGTATGGGACAGTACAGTACATTATAGTGAAGCAGAGAGTCTGGCCTACAGGAATGTGAGGAGGGGTCGGCACTTACAACTGCAACTGTAGGGTGAAGGAGTGGTGCCCAGGAGTCAAGCAACTGGTCCCCATTGAAATCCGACACTCCACTGCTTCGAAGTCGGCTGTTTACAAATGACAGGGTACTCTTTAGATCATATTGGTAGTAATGCTGTAGCCTCTTAACAATTACAGGTGGTTTCCCAGACACAGTTTAAACATAATCTTGAACTAAGAGAATCTATGGCAGGGAAACTAGTCATTATTTAGGCTGATTTTAGTCGCAGGCTGTTTATGATGTTCCCTGTGGTTGGTAGATAAATTAGTTACAACCACACACTGGACATGTGCTTTCCAATCATATTGTTGCCTATATAATGCTGTTCTTTTCAGCTGAATTCTAGCAGTGCCTGACTTATAGTTAGAAGGTAGGACTGAGATACAGATACAGTTTTTATATGGAGTTATTCTGTGGCTTCACTTTAAGTGGCATCTCTATGGGATGCTGTGGATGCAATATAGCTCTTACTCTGTAGAAGAAGCAACATCACTGCAGTTTTGAAATGCTCAATCATGAAATATTCATATGGCCTAAAAATAACCCATTATGTCATTCTCTTGACAGGGAACTTTGTCTGAGGCGATATAAAAAAGGAAATAAATTACGTTTTTGATACTCTTAATTGATATGAAGTACTATGGAAGGCTTTTAGAAAGATTTCCTAGAGACATTTACAATGATGAATCTGATATTTGTTAATAAAGAAACGCATCCTGTTTGAAGATATATTAGGGTTTATCGTTGGATGAGCTGTAGCCTTCATGCTGGAGCTAATGAGGCAACACTTGGAGAATACTGAATCTGCCATTGTTACTGACTGACCATTTAAGCCTGTTGTTTTGGTTGACCTTTTAATTCTCACACTGGAAAGGAGAAATGCTCTAAACACACTGACACTACTGTAAGTTCTGCCACCATGTCACTTTGTGGTATATCCAACTTGTTTAGCTAACTTGGGAAACAAAACACTTTTCTGTGACCAGAGCCTTCCACATCCACAATGGCCCACTGAGGGTAGTTCACATTCTGAAACCCAACGTGACCTCAAATGAGAATGACCCCGGTGGTGCTTCCTGCTGGACTGCTCTCTCATCTTTGTGTTTGTGCGCACCTGTGTGTGTGCGTGTGTAGAGGGAATCAATTAATGCAAATTCACAGTGGTGGACTCAGGCTATCTGAGGGGCAGGGGTGAAAAAAATAAAGGTCTAGCACAGGGGTGTTGTACAGTTCAGGGAAATAGGTTTGATATCAGCTTAGTCAAGGACATCAATAGTAAATGCAAGGGCAAATTTTCTTTGCAATAATTTGCATGCAAAAAAAAAAAAACTAACCCTACACCCCCCCCCCCCCCCCCCCCCCGGTCCATGACTGCAAAGTCACATGATTCTAGCGAACAAAAAAAAAGTATTTTTGCCCTATGATGGTATTGTGTGGCGTAAGTGATCGGCATGCACATGAAGTCATTAAAGTGGAACCTGCTTGTCTTGTGCTGAACAAAGACCCCCATTCAAAGGGCCATTACATGAGGAGGCTACAGCCTTAAAGGCTCCCCCCTCGCCACGGCATTTCCCCCCAATTACCCCATGGTGCTTGCAGTGGCTGGGGCTAGATAGAAATAAGTAGACCCAATAACAAGGAATTGTGTTTATGTATCATAGGAACATTTTGATTGTGTATCTTGCTTTGCAATGTATTAAATATATTTATTTAACTTTTGAAGTTTTAGTTTTACTTTACAGAAATGTAGGCCCTATCCCTGACCCAGCATATGAGCTAGTAACCTACTTTAGGTCAGATGGTGTTAAATACAAAGTACTTAGATTTTAGCATCTAATGCAGCCTCTGTAATGAGAAGTAGGCCAAGCCTTTGTGTTTAAATCCTTCTCTGTAGAGAAACCCATGTGATGATTTAGTTCATATGTTAAAACAATGACCGGAAAGCTTGAGGTATATGTAGAGAAAGTTACTTCTGAAAATGACCCTCAAGTTAATTGAAGCCAGTGCTTCATCATGCCTTGCAAATTAGCTTTGAGGTATGGCATGATGAGTTTCATAGATCTGCTAGGTTGCATTGAGCAGGCTAGTCTTCATAGTTTTACACATGTAGTGGAATAATACACATTACACTTGGCTGTGTACTAAAGTACAGTTACTCAAAGTATAATGTTGGAGAAGCACCTTGTATGGATGATGTTTGGAAGGAACACTGAGTGGCGTACTACAGTGTATAGGTGCCATACTCTTGAGGAATGTGGCAAATGGAATGTGTGTCGCAGAGTTTTAATACTCTTGTCTATGATCTCCTCATTACCAGAGGCTGTTTTCTGATCCTTTTAGTCTCAGAGACCTTCTCAGCCAAGGTGCTGCAGGATGACCACCCGCTCTGCTGCATACATAGTATATAGAGCAAGAATCATGACGGAAAAGGAAATGGGTTAGGTGTGTGTGTGTGTGTGTTTCGAAACAGCTTTGACAGTAGCTGCAGTGGGCCCACATACAGTGGCCCACACACAGGACAGGTCCAACGCTCATCTCCTGGCATGTGCTCCTCTGTGTTTGTACAATGCAGGCCCTTTGATGGGGAGGGCAATAGTTTAGGTTGAATAGTTGGCATTGCTGTCATAGTGTCATATTTTTGACCCGAAACACCCCCACAGTTTGTAGGACTTGATCGTTTTTACCCTTATAAACAAGAATATGTTTGACCAATATGGCCAAAATAATAGTTGAATAAATTGAATGAATTATTTGTTGGATTATATAGTATGAAGTACAGAACATTATGCCGATCCTGCTTGCTGTTTTCTTGGTTTTGGCCTTTGGGAATTCTTCAGCCCAGGGCTGTATAGTGTCAATGGGTGAGGCAAGAGGGGAGGATAAGTGGAGATTTTTGGTTTACTGACAAGAAGCAGATCGTAGTGCAATTTCTTTGTGATAAGGTTTAGGCCCTACTACAGTTCATAGTTCCTCCCCCGTAGATTAGCTCATACTGACTCACACACCTAGCCTAGCTACTGGACTTTAAGGCCTAGTTTCCCAGACATGGATAAAGCCTCATCCTGAAGTAAGAGAAAAATTGAATGAAGTTCTCCACTGAAAATGTTTTTAGGCTAGGACTAGGCTTAATACATGTATGGGAAACAAGGCCTACATTTATACCCTATTCTCTCTAATCAATAAATTCAATTGGAAGTATCTGGACATTGCAAAGATGCATGCATGTTGAATCATTGGCACCCATGTATTATAAGTAATACAAATAAAAAAACTTGTACTTGTAAACAGGTCAGCATTTAAAAAGTTCTGCCGTGCAGCTTCTCTGCTGATTGTTTAGTACTCTCAATCAGGCTACTGAAACCATTAGCGTCATTAGATTCTCTTTTTAGCGTCTGTTCACCTCAAACTGTCTGCATCTCTTATCCTCCCCAGACTGACAGACTGCCTGATGGACTAACAGATGTACTGACTCACTGATTGACTGAGTGTTAAGACAAATGTCTTCATCTTGGATCGAATTTTTGTAGATTTGTTAGTTTATCCCAGCTAATAGTTAAATTGCTCTTTGGTTGTTCTATGTGCTTTCCTACACCTATACTTCTGCTCTTTATCTGCAAGTGTACTGAACTAGAAAGTTCCATGTGTTATGTCAGGTGGGTCTCGTGTGAGTGTGGAAAGCTACCCTAAAATTGGGGGTCTTGAGGGGAAACTGCACTGCAAGGACCTTTTTGAACCCAAGTAACTGTATATTGGATGTTGTAGGCTAACTGTTGAAGCTAGGTGATGATCTCAGTAACTTTTCGTTTTCAAGAATAAGTTAAGGCTATGGGAAAAAAACAACCTTGATACTTGACAAACTAATCAGGACAAACAAGCCTCATAACTGTCACAAGAACTGCAACTCTTTCTCAGTCCTCACAACTGTCTTCCATATCCAGGTTGTACAGGTACAAGTCCATACTTTCACACAAGTGAATCTTACACCATTGTTGCCAGTGCAGGCCTTACCATATTTATCCACCCACCAGGGCACCACCCTTCTCCGATTTCAAAGTGTGACTGTCTGCTCCAGCCAGCCAGTCAGCCAATCAACCATCAGCCCCCATCCTCGTCTGACAGGCTCAAGATAATGCTAAACATTGCCCAGTAATTGGAGGTCACGTTTCAATTTAATGCGTTAAGAAGATGTGCTTACCTTGTGCTTAGCACTCATTCCCGGGGTTTGACGTTTACACTTTGTGTAGTAATTACTGCTATAACTGTACTGTAGATACCACTTAAGACATATGCATGATGTCATGTTGATGTTTAGCAACATTCAACATGACATCATGTAGACCTATTAATTCTCAAACAATATATGTTCAGTTTGCTTTGTTTCTTGGACCTTTCTAAATGCATTGCGTTCTGTCCAGCAAGAGAAATTACTTCAAAAAGGCCATTTCCTTTTGATGTTCAAATCAAATAGAAAAAACATGAATCAATCTCAGTAGATAATCAAATGCTGGACCCTGGCATTGTTCCATGTACATGAAATACCCCAGACCTTTTGAATGCCGGTCAAGCCTAAATTCCAGTTCCAAATCAGATTTTCAGGACAGAAGTGAATTACTGGTCTAGTCCTTGAAATTGAGAACAACCAAGGGACTAATGTCGGCACATACTCCAGGCGGCACTGGAGGCATCACTGGATCTTGGGGTCAGATGGCTGAGCGGTTAGGGAATCGGCCTATTAATCAGAAGGTTGCCAGTTCGATTCCCGGCCGTGAAAAATGACGTTGCGTCCTTGGGCAAGGCACTTCACCCTACTTGCCTCGGGGGGAATGTCCCTGTACTTGCTATAAGTCGCTCTGGATAAGAGCGTCTGCTAAATGACTAAATGTAAATCCTAATGTGAAGACCTGTTGGGTCTTCTGTTGGGTATCACTCAAACCTCAAGCCAGGGGTCTTGGGATAGAAAACAAATCAGATTTTGTAGACTCTTTGGTTGATTGGTTTTAACTCACTTAATTGTAATCTTCAGTTTCATTCTGTCCCAAATATTGTCTTTGTTAACTCCCTAGAAGAACCATTTTAAAACAATTAATTTTTGAATCAAGTCCGGCAGAGGCAAATGGTGTTGCCTTTGATTACATAGACAGTCCTCCCACTGTGTCATTATATAATGCTTCTCAATAGAATCATCCAGCAGCTAATTTGATCATCTTCAACAGAATTAATTGACCATGATGATTGGGGTTTACATCTAACAGTATTCATTCCCTCAGGTATAAAACTTACTGAGTATCTTTAAACGTGCTAGACTTGGTCATGACCGTTTCTGTCTGAAGAGTCATGAGCCATTTTTTTTGCTGCTCTTTACTGGAGGGTTTTTGTCAGTTTCTGTCTCTGGCACACTGATTTGGGAGCACCAACAGCAGCCATCAAACAGCATATCAGCAGTCAGCTATGAAAGAGATGAGGAGGGCGATCGTTTGGTGCTTGTCTTGCCTTGTGTGTGTGTGTGTGTGTGTGTATGGCTGTGAATGTGAATAGTATGACTGTATCTCTCCGCAATATCTCTGCCAACAAGTGGGTTTGGAAGCAGCCTGCTGGCCAGTAGTGCCCTCCCTCCCTCCTTCTGGTAGCTGCCTTGCCCCCAGGCCAGAGGTATCTGTGTGGGACCGTTTGGCCTCATGGCCACTTTTCTGAGGGGTAAATGGATTGTGCATAATCCAGTTCATTGGCATCTTCTAGCTTCCCAGTGTCTCCTCCTGCTTCCTTATTTCTTTTCTCTGTATCCCCCTCCCCAACTTTGCAAAACATTGCTCCTCCTTGATATTTTTTCTTGTAACATGTTTATTCGTTTTTTTCTTTTTTTGGCACCTTTTTATTTGTATAATAAAGCTTAGTATTGTTTGCTTGTTTTTGTTAAGATCTGGAGTTAAATGGAAGTGTTTTATGAATAGGGTTGTCTTGTTGCACTCATTATTGAACATACATGAATACAAGCACACTTTGACATAAATTGTAGGCAATTAAAGAAATTAGTGGAAACCTAGTGGGAGAGTGATTTAAGAGAAATGGGGATGAATTACAACAAATAGAAAGATGAGTCAACAAAATAGGAATTACCAGAATGTGACTGTCAAGCAGTGAACTCCTGACAGTAAGTGACAGACAGAGGCAGACATGTGGCAACCTGGTAGAGGGTGAGATAGAATGCCTGGTAGATCTGTGGTAAGTGTTCTACTTCCCCTGGTTTCTGACGGGTGTTTGTAGACCCACGTAGACTACGGCTTCTGCCATGCCGGAGCTTGGGAATAGATCCTGGAAGTTCTCAAGGAAAGCTCACATTCTGATGGACCCATGGACCCTCTGCCAGTTTGTCAATCCATAATGTTTCTTTACTAGAACCCGCCACTTTACAGGACACCTATGGCTTATCTCTGGCATTTGCAAGCACTATTTGTATGTAGAAATGCTTTCTTTGACAGTGTATCTGCCTGTTGAAGTTCATACTCTCAAACTTGTGTGTATAGTCTGTATCTAATTACAGATACAGGAAATTGAGAGCGCCATGTTTGCTATGATTTCTAATCTGAGAAAACAGCAACTCCATTGCACAATTTTCTAGAGTCTTCAAAAGTAGAAACGTCTTCAACCTTCTTGGAGACATTCCGGACAATAGACCTCCTGGAAAGGTTTTTGGACATTGACTCCTTACAATGTGCAGAAAGTGAAAACCAGACTCACCAACAAGGACACACTGTTGTTATGGAGAAGCCCCCTGAGTCACTCTTCCTGTTTCGCCCATGCCGGGGTCATTGTCCTGGGTGTGGATGCAGGAAGAGGGCTTTGCCATGGCGACCATGGAGGAGTGGTCTTGTTTACGCTCTGTCTCCCCAGCATTCTATTTTATGTTAACTTTCGCTAGCGTTATTAATAGCATTTCCTTTCTGGAACCTTTACTGGACTGATGATGGGGCTGGGGGTTTTGTGTGGTTGAAGTGCACCAAAATTTCTTTTGTGCATTAAAAGAATGTTCCCCCTCTACCAACACAGAACATGGTCACACCTCATTAAATATTGATGGTGCCTAATGATTGTGCCCTTTTATTTCATTTAATGCTTTCTGCTTTTATTGTTCAAAATATTTTCATTCATGTTATCACCTTTGGTGTTCATCTCAAAGAGCTTTATCCACAGTAGCCTAGCCTTGATGTTCTACAATTTACAAGGTTGTGAAAATTAGTGGTTGCGGTTTCTTTCTGCCTTCATATTTGACAGTAGGCTTTTTTTAAACAAGCACAAACACTAAGTTCTTATGCTTTACCTTTTTAACTTCCCAAAGACACCTTTGTCTGGTTGCATAAATTGGAAATTACCCTTATCCACTCTCCTATGTCTAAATGGGTCAGACCTTTTTTCCTGAACTCAGTTCAGTCTTGACAGAATCATCTTGTTCATGAGTTAGACATCAGATTGATATTGGTTAGACATGGCACAGATTGCTTTTTTCTTGAGTTGAATGCACAGTGATTTAGTGCAACTTGCTTCTATAGAATTGGCCTACCTTTTATGTCCTTGGATGGGTCCAGTGCACTGTGTAATTTACATCCTTCACCACAGTCTCCTCGTACCCTCGTGGAGCTACAACAATAATAGCTTGTGCATGGCTGGAACGAGGATCTTAATTTAGCAATGACACATGGAACTGTCAACCTGGCCTTCAAAACAAGGTCCCAGTCCTCTCAACAAGACCCATATTTTTTTGCCAGTGCTTATCCACACAGTTGTTCCACCTGTTCCACCTTTAGCGCAAAGGCTAGCATGTTCCTATTATAGAAAGAATGTAGAGGGATCTAATATAGCCCTTGTGTTTCAGTCAGACTTCCATCAGACATGATTATCTCCACAGTGTGTGCAGATGGGGATAGGAGAACTAATCTTTAGTTACATTGAGGACATTCAGGCTGATTTGACCTTCTGCCAGCACTGAAGAGGTGTCAATTGTGACCACATGCTACTGTAGCTGTGTTGGCAGTGTTAGTGGTGCACTGTTAAGTTGGTACGGTCTGCTTGACTCCCGTGGAGCTTAAGATAGTCATGATAACTGGGGTCCCCTCATTTGACCCATTCAATGTTGGTTGATAGGGACTCCCTGAAGCCTGTGTAGTGCCAACAATCTCATCCTGTTTTACAACATGGATATAACCTGTGGGCCAGATTTAAAAAATCCAAAGGAGTTGTTTTTTGTTTTAAATCTCTGAAAATCTGTCTGTCCTGACTTGGAAATTGTAACTGTCTTGCTCTTGGCTTGGAAGCGGTGGGTCTGGAGTGACATCCTCTCACTGACCCTGGCCTACTGACTAAGGTGTTTACAGCCACGTTGGTTCGCCTGGACACAAACAGCATTGCCTTAAAAAGCTTGTGTGGCCTAAGCTCCTTCAGTGAATCAAACTGATTTTTATCAAACTGCAAGTTTGTTTTTGACTCTTGCTCTTTTTTCTCACATAATTGCCAACTGATATCGAGCTAAACCTGTTTTGAAGAAAGATTGTTTCTGTTGAAGCTTGAGTTCTAGCCAGGCTTATGATATAGCCTAATGAAATCTTGTGGAGTCCACATGTTGTTTTGCAAAACAGATGGCGTACATATTCCTATCATGCAATTAATTACTCCAGCCTTGCTGTTGATGTGCTTCAATAATGTCATAGGCTTCTTGTACTGTATATTTTAGTGTAGGATCTACTTTTCAGGTCACTGAGGGCTGGGCTTATTGAAAGCAAACCTATCAATCTAACTTTCAAGCCTAACTTTCGAATCTACATTTTCCCTGGATGCAAGATGATGTAAACATTTAATTAACTTAAATAAACACATACTTGTGTGTATCCTGCCATTTCAAAAGTATTTTTAAGATGTCTAACTGCCAGACTAGTGTTTTATTGGATTGGCACTGTACTTCAAAGGCAGATTAAGTGCACGTTGTTGAATTTCTATTTTTTTTTTTTTTTTAGTTGCCGATATACATACATCTGCAGTATATAGCCTAGGCGATCAGTGCTCACTTTCTCGAGACTTGTCACATTTGCTAGGATTCACCAATATCAGCATTGTTTCAAATTTCTGTTGCAATTTGCAAGTCACAGACTATACTCTATGAGCTAAATGTGGCCCCTGTTCAGGATGTTTGAAAGACTACCATTTTCTTCACATGTGGGCTAAAGTGTAGCACCACCATCAACAAGCATTTTGCAGCAATCCTGTGCAAAGTATTACTTGTCAAAGTAATAGTCATACCGATAGGGCCACACAGGGGGCAGTTACCTAAACGGGACATGGTGCCCGTTGCCTCACATCATTTTCCTGGGTGTAGCCCACAAAGGTCTTTTCACAAGCAGCCATTACAGATCTAACTGTACTCTCTGCCACGGAAGGGGTGTATTTGTTGTGCAAATAGAGCAACTATATGTTGAACCACCAGTGTAGGGGAGGAAGATGGGGAGCGTTAGGAGTTGGAAGGTATAGTATAGACTAAGGAAAGAAGGAGACCTTAGTGAAAAATCCTTGAGCAAAAGAAAGATTGTGAGAATGTGAAAAGGGTGGAGAGAAGCCAAGGTGTATGGACCCAGAGCAGAACACAGACAAGGGCTTGAGTGATGTCCTCCTCCGTCTGCGCAGGTCTGTGGTAGAGTTTGATGGGCCACGGATTGACTGTGGGTAGGCTCTGGAATCTCTCCCTCTCTGTCTCTTGTGCTCCCTCTCTCCCTCTCTGTCTCTTGTGCTCCCTCTCTCCTGCTTTCTCTTATTCACGATAGCTTTTGCCCTCTCACTGGCTCTTTCTCTCACTCTCTGCCTTTTTCTTCTGTTGTGTTAACTCTACCGTTGGTCCAATTTCAGAAAACCAGCGTCCTAACTCCCTCTCCCTAGGTCCGCTTTGCCTCCCAAGGCAGCTATGAAGTTATCCTAGGCAGACAAACAAATACTGTGTGCACCAACCACCACTTCCATGTCATTACTCCAAAGACTGACCAGTGAAGAAACAGATACAGTTACAGGATACAGGAATAGGGATGAGTAACTAGGTCCCCCATATCCTTATGGATCTCTTACAGAACAAATATCATTGTCTATTTTGCAATGTTTAATTGAGCAAAGTAGACGGACACTCTGTCAAACTTCCACAGTTAAGCTCTACCAACTGACTAGAGCGCTCCCTATAAGAAACATCCTCCACAAACTCTGAAACATGACTGTTAGTTTCCTGCTTTCTTCCCTCTTTGAAGCTCAGAGCAGACGGTGTTACTGTACCATAAGCTGCATTCCTGCGTACTCATGTTTACATTTGTTTAGAAATAATTATGTCTAATTTGCATATGTTCCTGGATATTTTGTATGTTGGAGACTGACACGTCTGTTTCATTTCTGGCAGTAAAGGGGAGGCCACATGGTCAATTTGCAAGTCAAATCATTCTCAAAGATGAAATTATACCTTGAAAGAAATGTTGGCTTTGCAGTGTCAACAACTTAAAAATGTCTGACTGACTATTCTAGAGGGCTCCAAGCACACACCTTCTACCTCATTGAACACTTATAACTTAGGTAGCAGAATAATAAATGGTTACCTGTGCTTCTGTCTCCCTCTTTCTCTCTGTGCCCTCTCCCTCCAAACTATGTCTCACTCCCTCCCTACAAGCCTCCCTACAAGCCTCCTATCCCATGACCTTCTCCACCCAAAGCGGCCAAGATATTCAGTGTCTACGATGCAGGCTTGCTTTTGAATGAACTTTAGTTATGCAAGTCAAGTTAGTCACTAGCTCCCATTTTCATGTAGGCCCCCAAACAATACGAGACAGGACAGGATGTCACATTTTTCTATGCGTCTTTTTCAAAGAATCCTACTTCCTCTAACAACAGTTAATGGAAAATCAAAATAATTCAGTCTTAGATTACAGTCTAGTGGGTTCCTCTCCCTCAAGTGTTCCTTTCCTTTTTATGTGCTGCAGTAATGTCTTTTATGTCCAAAGTGCAATTTCCTCTCAGACTTGCGCTGTAATTGTTTGAGACCTGTTTCTGAGAGGCAGCGGAGCCTAGCATTGCATTGCCACAGAGCCATTAGCCATCCACAGACACACACTCACACAAAAGCACGTTTGGGCATTACGGCATATTTGGATGCAAACACAAACGACTGTAATCTATCAAAATAACAAACTATGACATTTGGAACTGTTTGGGTCCAGTTTGTGGGTCAAAGACTCCTCTGAAAGCGGATCAAATTTGATCCGTCAAGAAGCTCAATCATGTAATTCACCCCCCCCCCCCCCCCATTTGCTTCTCTTGTGTCAACATCCAGTGATATTTTTGAGGTATTTTTCAATATTTTCCATCTGCATGTCTGTTTTAAGATTTTTCTCCAAACTGAAGTAACCACAAATCTTACATCAAACTACCTGGATGTGCACTCAAAGAGAAAGGTCAATTCCTGGAGTCCACTTTATCCAACCAGACCAGATTACCTGAACATAAATCTTAACCTTGACCCCATTACCAATTGTCTTAACCCCCTAAGCAACTTACTCCTATATACTTTTGGCATTTATTTGAAATATGAAGTACATCCAACTAGGAGATGGTAATGGCAGAATACATTGCTAGAATAGTTTTATTGAATTGACTCTTAAGTGATTACAAGATGTTGTTCACCATTGATGGGAAGGGAAGGAAAGGCCATGTTCCCACATAACTGATCAGATTACCCTATAGTGTATCTTAAAAGGTGAGGAAACCAAATCTGTGCCTGGATCAGCACTTAGAGGGACAAGGAGAGGTCAGTGGGCGTACTCTCTCTCTCTCGCTCTTTTTCCTCTCTCTTTCCAGCTCTTTTTCTTTCTCAATCTCTCCCTCCCCCACCCTTGCGTTCTCTGCTCTCTCTCTCTCTCTCTCTCTCTCTCTCTCTCTCTCTCTCTCTCTCTCTCTCTCTCTCTCTCTCTCTCTCTCTCTCTCTCTCTCTCTCTCTCTCTCTCTCTCTCTCTCTCTCTCTCTCTCTCTCTCTCTCTCTCTCTCTCTCTCTCTCTCTCTCTCTCTCTCCCACCGTGTTCAGTCAGTGTGTCGTGTCACTTCCTTCGGGGCACTAACCCCATAGCTTATCTTCACCACGAGACCTTTTCTCCTTGTATGAACGAAATCACACACACAGAGACACACACACACTCCTTAGACGGGATGACCTCATGCCTCAAACATTCACTCATTTTCTCTCTCTCTCTCTCTCTCTCTCTCTCTCTCTCTCTCTCTCTCTCTCTCTCTCTCTCTCTCTCTCTCTCTCTCTCTCTCTCTCTCTCTCTGTCTGTCTGTCTGTCTGTCTGTCTGTCTGTCTGTCTGTCTGTCTGTCTGTGTGTGTGTGTGTGTGTGTGCAAGGACACCTCGCAAAGCAAGTAGCAAGATTGTCAAGTTTGTTTGCCATTCCGAGTAGATCATGGCTTCAGAATGTGATACAACAATGATCAGGTCTGTCCTTGGTCGGAAGGGCGTGCTAGACATGGTTAGGCTTAGTTCTGACACTTTGTCCATCCATGATGGCATTAAGACACTGCTGGGTGTACTTTTGTTCTTTAAAGCTTAAAGAACATATTACAGTATTTTGAGTAATGTCCTTGCATGGAGAAATACCAGGACGATAATCCCTTCGCCTAGTTGGTTTGCAAAGAATTTGCAAATAAATTCTACTGGATGTTGAAAGTTAATGTGGGCGACTGATGGACACACTTGACAAGTGATCTCAAGTCTTTGCTAAACTTATTTTGATGTTCATAATTCCCCATCTCATTCAGTAGAAAGAACAATTATGATAGGCCAAGTGATTGCCAGGGGCCTCTTATTTCCCAGGGGAAACCATTAGCTGATTGTCCCAATGTGGTAAACAGAGGGGCCAGCATGGCCTAGCCACATGCAGCACAACCTTAAATCTCCCCCTATCCTTTAAGCAGTGCATTGACCATCTGCCCTGTTGTCCACCGAGCCCAATCCTCGCCAGTCAGCCTACTAATACCATAGTGTGTGTGTGTGTGTGTCTGATCCACCGTTATGCAATTTAGTGAAGAAGACTGTGTGAAGAGAGATTGCTGATATGAGTAGGCCTTTGTGTGTTTGTGTGTTTATGTTTACACAACATGACTAATGTCAGTTGGCAACATGGTTACATTGGCCTTAAACATGGTGGGGGGTGGGTAATATTTGCTCCCTGGAAATGGGCATGAAGGCGCAAAGCATTGAATTTGGACCCAGCCAGAACCTGCTGCACTACACTTTGCACACCTTTAAGCTGTATTCCATTTCCTGTTTTTCAAAGCTGCCTGGTTTCTGAGTTAAAGTACCATGAAGGCTACATGTATTTGTACTAGGTTAGAAAATAATAGTAAAAGCTTTGTTTAAAACAACAACATTAATATCACAGTCAATTTGATAGATTGGTGTTTATAGAACCCCTTTAAAGAAACTACGGACTTCACATGAATTTGTTAAAATTACTACATTGAAAATCCCCCTTTTTACCCCTTGTACACAAAGTTATAGTCCACCTATGAAAGGCAAGTTGTGGATTTTGTCTGGGAAATGCCACTATTGACAACTTGTGCTCTATACAATAGAGGTCTCAGTTGGCTTGAACAGACACAGAAACCTGTTTTTGTAAGATCCACCTGAATGACATGGCCCCAGTCCAACAGATGTTTGTGTGAATTGGAGAGAGAATGCAACTGATATGTTTTTGACCCATTTGATTCAGTCATATCAGAATATATTGTACAAAACTTTGCATTCTTTATCCCCAGTAACAATATTTTGTGAGAGTTTAAGCACGTTTCTTAACAAATAGTTACATTTCAAATTACATTCATGCAAGTGACATTTTGAAGACAGCAAGACAGAAGCTTTTTTGTCACCAGCTCCCTAATAATCTCTGCGGCAAACACTGACCCCGTGATGGCCCTCTGCTGTGTATTAAGAGGGGGCTTGTGAATAGTGTGATTGTGTATTCAGGATGGCAGCTGCTGGCCTTGGCGTTGGGATGAGTTGCTGTGCAGTGTAATGCGGATGGTAATCCCATAGATCCAGATGAATTATCCCCTTTTATATTATCTTTCCTCTTTATGAGTGTGCATGCGGGGGCCTCTGACATAATAATTTGGTGCTTTCAAAGATTATGTATCAGGCACACTGTCACTTTGTGCAAAATTTCTATAAATATGTTGTCCCATGAAGTTGTATTTGTGTTTCAGCTTAGATAGATGATTAGGTTGTGTCGTGAATAGTGGTTGTTTGTTCAAGGAATACTCAAGCCAAGATGAATCATCTTATGCATTGGTCTCTTAACAGTATCATTCTCTCTCTGCAGTGATGTCTTGATGCGGTCATTCGTTCAGCCCAGCGAAGGACGTGCGAGTGCCAGGTGCTGCTAATGGGAACTCCTGCTTCGCCATGAGTGCTCGTGATGGCGGCGGCGGCGGAATTGGCGGCGTGGGTACCCTTGGCAGGAGACGGCGCTTCGAGGACTCGGAGTTCACCGTGCGCATCTACCCAGGCACCTTGGCGGAGGGCACCATTTACTGCCCTGTCAGCGCCCGCAAGACCACCACGGCAGCCGAGGCCATCGAGCGCGTCATCGAGCGTCTCCGCCTGGACCGCACCAAATGCTATGTGCTCGCCGAGGTGAAAGAATTTGGCGGCGAGGAATGGATCCTCAACCCTACCGACTGTCCCGTCCAGCGCATGATGCTCTGGCCCCGCGTAGCGCTGGAGCAACGCTCCTTTTCGGGCGGTGAGGACTATCGCTTCCTGTTACGCCAGAAGAACCTGGACGGCTCCATCCACTACGGCGGCAGCCTCCAGATGTGGCTGCGGGTGACGGAGGAGCGCCGCTGCATGGTGGAGCGTGGCCTGCTACCCCAACCGGAACCGCAAGGTGACCACGCCGACCTTTGCCGCCTGCCGGAGCTCAACGAGCGTTCGCTGCTGGACAACCTGCGCTCGCGCTTTCGCCAGGAGAAGATCTACACCTACGTGGGGAGCATCCTCATCGTCATCAACCCTTTCCAGTTCCTGCCCATCTACAATCCTAAATATGTCAAGATGTACGACAACCATGCACTGGGAGAGATGGAACCACACATTTACGCGGTGGCGGACGTAGCATACCACGCTATGCTTCAGAGACGAAGCAACCAGTGCATCGTAATATCAGGCGAAAGTGGGTCTGGAAAGACCCAGAGCACCAACTTCCTGATTCATCACCTGACCGCCCTTAGCCAGAAAGGATTCGCTAGCGGCGTGGAGCAGATCATTCTCGGAGCAGGACCTGTTCTGGAGGTAAGGATATTGGT
Source organism: Osmerus mordax (assembly GCF_038355195.1). Lineage (NCBI taxonomy): Eukaryota > Metazoa > Chordata > Actinopteri > Osmeriformes > Osmeridae > Osmerus > Osmerus mordax. The sequence goes on along the minus strand of NC_090062.1, from coordinate 8,026,085 downwards.
TTTGTGGAAGGAATTATTCTAGGAAAGCTAGAGTATTTAGGTATTGTATTTTGGAGGCAAGTGTGTAGCAAGTGTGAATTGTGGAATAAACTGTGGAAGGGCTCCAAATTGTGTCAGTAAAGGTAGAATAATTAACATAGTAATATTGTCATTATGAGGAGACAAGATATTGCTTGGTTGTAAGTGTCTATCTTCTCTATTGGATCGGGTTGCATTTCTTACACCTTTCCCAAGGAATTTGGAAAGTTCCCTCAGATTATTTCACTGCTATCACTACAGTATGTTAAATGACTTGGCTGCTCTGTAGTCGTAAATGCAATAAATGAAGTGATGTGCTCAGTTAGATATAGACTGCTGCTACTGTGTTCAACCTGGATTGTTGTTATAGCTGGGATGAGCTGTGTTTGGACTCGGCTGTCCTGTAACATTAGTTATGCAATGGTGCTTAGCCACAGCTGCCCCCATTGAGAGCTGCAGTTGCTCCTCACAGGCCGTTATGACGGTTCGAGTTCATCTGTGCTGCGATTACAATGTACACAGAGGATCTTTTTTTCCCCTGTGTGTAACAGCTTCAGAATGGTTACAGTTGAATCCCTGTAGTGTTTTTCCCTTTGTTTTTGTAAAAACAATTGGATTGGAAAGGCAGCAATGAATTTATGTATTTGTGTAGTAGGTGCAGGACTGAGAAGGTGGCAGATAGTTTGGGATGGATGACTCACCTAGCCAGACAAGTTGTACGACGCAACGCTTGTTGTGTTTTGTTTATGTGTTGACAGTTTGTCCTTCACAGAGAGGTTGTATGAACAATAAGTTCTGTAGGTTATTTCAGGGCATTCCGTCCCCCATTTCAAAACATTCCACTCATACCGTGTGGACGAAGAGATACCTGAACTTGTCACTGGCGAGAGGACAAACATCCTGTGTTACTGTACCTCTCTTCAAGTCGACCAAAAATCTGAACATGCTTGCATAATACCCAGCAACTACAGGTACAGCATTGTAATAAGATTCTAAAACCCTTTCTGAGATTTGATAAATACTGGCACACACGTTCAGATATTACTTAATTCTCTTCTGGTCAGCTGACACAGAGCAAATTTACAGTAATGTAATCCTATCATAAAAATGAGTGAGAGCCGAATTCTTCATTTAGTCTTGATTTATTTATTTTTATTTCCGCCAATTTTATATTTTTATGGGTTGTTAAGCATTTAACTTGTCCACTTAGCTAATTAAACAGTGATGTGAAAGGGTAAAATTAGATGAGATATTTAGTTAAATCTAGACTTGAATAAAATGGCAATGGACACCTAGGCTGTGCTTTGTTCGCTGTTAACTATACTTCAACAGTTTACACTACAGTTTCATTGAACATGGGCGTGTGCAAAGCAATGCATAGCTGCATTCTTTCTGGCATTCCTGTTTGAGGAATTCAGACTGGCACCAGTCACGTTGATACCACAAGGAAGTAAACTACTGGCCTTCCAAATGTTGATTTATAATTGTTTGAATCCTAATTGAAGAGTTTTGAAATGTTTATTCCCATGCTACAAAAATGTCTTCAAAATTTGTCAGCTGTCTGAAGTGTCACATGACAAATTACTAAAGCTTCCTCCATGGAGCAGCCCATATGACATTCTTCACACCTTAACGTTTAACCATTCGGGTGCCTGTCGCAGTAGCTAATGTGTAAGCACTGTGGGGTTGATCTCTAACGGGAGAGCAGCTCCTTGAACTGTTTGCACAGTGAGATTGTGCTTCTGGATGTTGGTGATTAATGCAAGGCAGGACAGGAACTGGCTGTAAGAAGTACCATCCTAACTTCACTGATAGCAGTACAGATATTTTATGTAGCCCTGCAAGTATATTATTTGTATTGTATTGAAGAAAATTATAAACAAAAAGAAGTGGCTTAAGACTCAAATTAAGTAACTTCTTAGTGTGTATTAGATTGGAAAAATAAAACTCAAACCTCGTGATCATACTGTCCCAGTGCTATTTCAAAAAACTTGAACTTGTCCACTCCGACTGGGGTCATTGGTCTCAGGATTTGAGTTGTCAAAATGCCTTACAAAATAAATGTTTTTATTTATACAATCGGAAAGAATATGCGTACAACTTGATGTGGTGTTGATCCTCCAGTGACATGTCTTTTTGAGAATCGTAAAGACATAAATACCCCTGCCCTTTACTATTCTTTAGATGGAACTTGTAGGACTGCTGTCAAAAGTTATATAAAGTCTCTTATACCGTTCTCCCTTTTAGTGCTGTAATGGGCCACTCTCCCACTATTTAATGTAGGGCTGAAGGGTTATGTCTTTCAGATCCTAATGCTAACCAGATACCTTCATGCTAACTAGCTTTTCAAGTTCCATCCACCTCTGAGATGAGTAAGCATATTGTTCTGCTTGACAGAAGTGCCCTTATGTAAGCAAGTGGTTTGACAAGTATTTCTCTTGGTACAAACCAAGTGAGCTCATTTGCTAAAATGCATACTAAGGAATGGCCACATTGATGTATGTTTGAGTTGACAGTAATTATGTTATCTATTTTATCCAAGCTGTGAGGATGAAGGCATGTTTCTAGACTGACTATAAAGTGACATTTTTACTTGAGATAAACATAGGCTAGATAAATGCCATAGCAGTATAGTACTTTAGCATTAAAGTATTGTAAGTAAACTAAAGAAAGATTGACATGTTCCATTTTCCCACAAGTGAAATGGTTGTATGGTTGTTAGTTGGGAAGCTGGCTCACCCTGGGCTAATTCTTGTCAGATAGAGTATATGTTATTGTTTGATGGAGGATATTACTGACTGCTTTTTTGTCTGGTTGGAGTTCTGCCAAAACACTGTTTAACTGCTAGGTTCTTACAAGCCCTGTCGCTGATTAAGTAAATGAGGACGGGAAACTGCTAGCAGGTATGTCTGTAGCACAACTTAGAATAGATGTAATGTTTTTGGTGGTGTGTGGCCATCTTTTAAAGCTTGATGGAGATGACTTGACCATCTTATCTCCCATATGAATGTGTAGTGACTGTATGTTACTGTGTGTGTGGGGAACAAAACTATGTAATCATATACTGCATGTCTGTAACTAATATAGCTTACATTATTCCTGGCATTAATTGTCTCCTGATATGGAAGAACTTGTTAAACTGCATAACTATTCAACGTTTTAACTAGAGAGAGAGACAGTAACTCCTGTAAATCTTTTTAGCCTTATGTTGTTTTAAAAGTTTATTTTTAAAACTGTACTATCACTGAGCACTAATAGCCTGTAAAATCAGTCTATTGATTAGTCATAGAAGAAATTTCCTTTTTTCTCTGTACTGTATATTGGCAATAACCATATTGTACAATTACTATTTTTATTCCTACAAGAGAGGAAAGAAGGTTCGCCCTCTGTCAACTATTGACCATAACATTTCAGATCTGAGCCCTTTTCCCCTTTGAGCTCCAGTTGTCCAACACTCCCTATCAGTAATAATAGCCTAGTTCAGGAAACAGTGCATCCTCTTTCTTCGAGATAACTAACATGTTTGCCAAATGCCACATACAGCCTAATACTTTGCCCCACTCGCTATTTTTAGTCAACCTGCCACGTCCTCACAGAGAGTAGTCTTGACAGATTGATAAGTGTTGAAAATGCTCCTTGTCCAGTGTTCAGAGAAGAAGGCTGGCCCTTTTTCAGATTTTGGAGATGGGGGGCCAGATAGGAGTCTTTTTAATCTTCTCTTTTGGGAGATAGACAGTCCCTGGAGGCCGTGTAACTACCACTCATAGTTCGTATCCAGGTGTCAGCCGGTTAAAGAGCTTTTGGTTTGCAGGTGTTCACTCACATTCAGGATGAATGGGAGCCACAGTTGTGGGAGAGCTTCCAAACAGGTTTGAGACCAAAGTGTAGATTTAATTAGGCTATACTGAAGATGAGCACCATATGAAGCAAGAACGTTATTATAACAACTATTTTAACAAATGAAAATAGGTAATCAAAGATTGTAGAATATCCTGTATGGATAAAAAATGAGTTACGGCTGTCTCAATACCACACATTTACAGTTGAAGTTAGTCTTGACCCATGTACAGCTATAGAATTATCAAGAAACACCCAAAACTCACCGACTCACTTGGTCTATGCCCACACACACACACAATAATAGACACGCCACACATGTCAAACCTCTACGCATGGCTGGGTGCCTTAAATGAACCATGACACTATACATCATGAGCTATTGCTGGGCTATCACAGTAAGGTGGAGGACAAAGACTAGTCTACTAATTGTTGTCGACAACCTCTCTTGCCCAGTGTGTTTGTGTGTGCGTAGTGGGAGTTTGCCGTTAGTCCGAATCTTTCGACCAATCCTTGGTCCAAAGAAACACTCCCAGAGTGAGTCAACCCAGGTCAGCAGCTTTCATCAAAGCTCTCCTTTGGATGGTTGGAACACATGCATTCATGTTCACTTGCACACAGTCCTCAAACATGTCTTACTCTCTCTTTCTCATCCGTACATAACAGCTGCTCACTCCCACCCAAGTCCCCCTGAACTGCCATAATACTGGTATTAGTGGGTAGCAGGACCCCCCACACACACACACAAACACACTCCAACAGGGCAGGCTTAGCAAAGACGTAAGGGATTTACTGTTCACTGTAAGTGTCGTTTTACGTCCTCCTGGCCCCAAAAATAGACAAAACCCAATAAGAATTGATTGGTGTATGCCCTTAGTCAGACCTTTGTCACATGACAAGGACAGAGTTTGAACCTCCTTAGCCAGTGCGTGTCCACTCATTATAATCATGTTGGCCCAGCCAGACAATCGGCTCCAGGAAGTGAATGAGCTAATGTCCCTGAATCAATCCCCCTCTCGCCCTAATACAGAGATAATGAAAAAAATGGGAGATTATAAGATGCTTAATATTAGCTCGGCGGAAAATGTGTCCACCTGGTTCAAACGACAGACAGTGGAATAGATATAATTTGCGGAAAACAATTGCTTGAATATATTGTAGACAGTTAGTCATTCATGCTCCTCAAGGTTTCTTCTATTCTCATCTTGACACAACATAAATTATCATATTGACACAACATAAATTATCATCAATGGTTTGACATTTTTACTTTTGCTTGGTACCATACTCAGCAAGATGTGAAAGGCTGGTCACACTTGATCCTGTCATTCAATAGACCTTGAAAAAAAGAATCCTGACCTGATCATGACATAGCTTTTCAGGCCTAAACACATGGTGTTGAATTGCTACTCATATGAATAGCCTATGCCATAACCCAAATGCTTATTTTCCATCACATTTGGAAGTAGATTTTAAGGGCTTAATAGGGGTCTAACGATACACTCAGCTCACGATACAATACGTATCACGATACTGGGTGTACGATACAATACGTATCACAATATTTTGAACAACATTTTTTATGAAACTGAAATTCAATTAACAGATTTATTTCCAAAACATTTAACATTTTCAATAATTGTCTTTGTTGTCCATACAATTTAGTTAACTCAGTTCAAGCGATTTCTGTGAATGCAATGAATGCACGCATGACACACGAGCAGAGTAGGTCGCGCACTGGTAGCTCAACCAATAGGATCAAACGGATGTCATATTGTAAAAATATTACCATAACTCTACGATACATATTGTAAACATTTTGTATTGCGATATATTGTTCCACGATATATTGTCACACCTCTAGGGCTTAAGCATCATATCCAACACATTACTCTGTGTTAGCTAGCAAGTCTGTAATGAACCCACCAAACAAACACACACACCTCTTCTGAACACAATTCCCCCAAATGGAAAATGGATGCTGTGTGCTGTACGGTACCAATCTTGCCCACCCATTCCCTAGTGAAATGGGGGTCAGGTGGCTGAGCGGTTAGGGAGTCGGGCTATTAATCGGAAGGTTGTTGGTTCGATTCCCGGCCGTGCCAAATGATGTTGTGTCCTTGGGCAAGGCACTTCACCCTACTTGTCTCGGGGAGAATGTCCCTGTACTTACTGTAAGTCGCTCTGGATAAGAGCGTCTGCTAAATGACTAAATGTAATGTAATGTAAAATGTGAAATACTGGACAGACTCCTGCTGTTTCTTTTCAAGCCTCCCGTTTCCTTATCTCCTCCCCATGGTGCCAAGCAATTTTTTTCCCTCATAGACACAGCACTGGAACCTTCCAGAAGGTTTGTACCACCACACTAGCAAAAAAACGGGGAGGCCAGCATGCAGTACAGTACAAACTGTTCCTAGATTAACATGCTGAACTAACAAAAGCGCTTCTTAGACCATCACTTTATTTTGGTCTCAGTTATTGGGTAGGAACACAGGACTCAAGGTCAAAGTTCACCCCTGTATTTGACAAAACGTAAGGTCAGAGTAAATGCCTTTTGGAAGAACTTTCATGTGTTCTATTCACTCCCTCATTGGGGGGTTAAAGGGAAGGAAGCATCGGAAAAGAAAGCATCTAAAAACACCTCCCAAACATCCTGTCTCTTTGCAAGTGGGGGTTATGAATTTGGCCAAGCAGATATGCAAAATAGATTATGTACTTTTGAAAACTACATCTGATCAGCCTAAAAACATCTGAACATGGTTGTTAAAGACAGTTAATCGTCACGTAGATTGTAGCTAGTACAATAATATTCAAAAAAGAGAACTGCTGTCGGGCTGCAGTCTCTGGTCAACACCTCGCTGGCTGGTGTGTGTGTGAGGCCGGGCTTCTGTCTCAGTGCTGCACCAATTCAATAGTCCGTAGCAGATGCTGTGGCCAGTGGCAGCCTAACAATGTGTCTGTGTGGATCGCCCCAACATGCTCTTTATTTAAGCGGAGGCACGTGAGAGTCCTCAGATGCCTTGTCAGCATTACGCATGCACACATGAACGTACGCTTACACTCACACACACAAACTCAGCAACAGGCACCTGCCCTCAGAATTGACCAGCTGCGCCACTGCCCTCACTACACCTGCAGCTTTGTCACTGGAACAGATAGAAATAGAATGGGTAGAACATACTTGATTGTTTGCCATGTAGACAGCAAAACACAATGTCAACTTTTGCTCAGTGTCTAGGCCTGTTTGCAGTACACATGAATGTTGAGCCTACGTCCTATTGTGAGGGATCTAGCTCGCTAGGCTGTCTCTGGTATTGCCAGTGAGTTACACTGACTGCATGAATGGAAAAAAGGTCTATTTTGTATCTATTGTCTATGGCTTTGTTAATTGTTTTTCAGTTTGTATGACTTGTGTTCAAATCATTAATTTGTTTCTGTTTTAAATGCTCTCCAACTTCAGTGAACTAAAGGAAAACATGTCCCTTTTTTATTTATTCTTTACTTTACACACACACACACAAAGTGTGTTCCCTTCCCCTATGGCCTTGACTCCATGTCCAACTGCAGCTTGCCAGATATTGTTATTCCCCCCTCATCCCTCTCTTGCAAGTCTCTTCTTTCCTTCCTGCCTGTGTCAAGAGGTGGGTGTGCAAGCCCTTTGCCAATGCTCACTCGGTGTTCTTCTCCCTTCTACTCTCCTTCCTCAGCAGACATGAAGGGTTTGGGGGTTGTGTTGTAATGTTTGTAGTTTTAAGTAAGCCATCTTCAAATCACTCCAAAGTGAAGTTTGAAAAAGCCATCACTCCTGAACCTTTTATTATAGACCACTATGTCTAGACTTTTGACCTGACTACTTCAACATGCTTTTATGGCTGTTTTTTCTTTGAAGTTCTATGTGGGATGTGGAAGAGGAGTAGACTACGAGCCTTCCAATACTCACTGGGTTGTCTGGTCGTAACAGGATATTGTGTATTCCTTGCATACCTGTTGTATTGAGCACACACTGCTGTTTTGCATGTCCTTATGTCTAATTAAGACCCCAACATATTGAAAGTTTCAATTTGAAACATTAAAAATATACATTTTACAAGAAAAAAGGCCTGAAAGAAACAGTGCCTTCTCAATTTCATTTCTACCTTCCAGTGTTTGTTCGGCCATTTGAACTGGGCCTCACTGACTCAGCTCAGTAAGAGGATAAGTGTCACCACCATGCTAAGAATAAAGTGGTTGTCCCTCTTGGAATGTTGTCGGCGGTGTAGTAAACGACTTATTAACTGTCCATAACAATGACTGGAGAAAGTCACTGTAGTGGTTTTGTTGGGAACGGTCCGGAAATACGGTTCCAGTCTTTTACAGCCTGTTTGCTGTTGACCAGATTTGACTACCTCATTTGATTATGGCTGTTGGCGTAATTCACATTGTGCCAAATATCCATATATAAATTCAGTCTTTTTTGTGTCCCATGCCTGTATAAAATACATGCATTTCATTATAATATTTATAAGCATTATTTTTATATAAAAACTCTCCCCTCAGTGTCCCCATAGTTAAATCAACTTCTAGCATTCTGTTATGAACTGTTGTAGTTAAACAACTCAACACACATGGTTTTATATTTAAAATTGAATCATTTAAATGAAACTTTGATTTCAAATGTAAGCTATTTAAAGTTTTGACTTATTTTTATAAAAATGTCTGAATGGTTAGCCCATAGTTATATTTGTGTTGGTGCACATAGAAAGCTGTGGGATAATCAGATTAGTCACTGACCTCAGAATGGTACTCAATCACAAGGGAGAACTAAGGGACTGTGTTCATTCACTCTTTGCTTGAATACCACTGTGATTAAATTGGTAGAGGTATAACTATGGGAAAAACTTTTCATTACTTATCCACTAGACAACAGATAACAACTTGCTTATTTTATTTTAACCGCCAGACACTTTGAAGATAATATATTTAGTTTTGTGTTTAGTGACTACATTCATCTGCAAAAAAGAATTGGGGCATTGACATTTGTGCAAGCAGTTGGCATGAGATTGAATGGAGTTGCACTGTGTGTGTCTCAGTGCCAAGTAATGGGATTGACCTCCTTTCTGCCTGGTCCAGGTGCATTAGCATCAGCCCCAGTGTGCTAAGTCACCCTCCATAGTAATGTATGTTGCATAGCTTAGTACCTCAACCTAGTGTTCACCAGCCAATGCTTGACATGTGGCCTACTTTGGTGTGTATTGCAAGATCACCTGTTCTGTCTTTACATCAATATACCCTGTTAGGTGACAAGATCTCTAAAAGCACGCCCTTATAGTGTTATCTCAATTAATTCATGTCAGTAACAGTGGAGGGGTATCACAATCAGACAGACACTCTAAATGCCCATGTCTTATTTTCCTCCAAAAAGGGTGAATCATTATCCTGTAATCTCCACTTCATAGACATTTTACAAATGATGTGTGGGAGCTTGGAAGCAGTCACCACTCACCAAACAGGAGTTTGAACTAGTGGTAGTATCGAGTCTGGTGAAGTATGTTTGCTGGGTAAATATTCTGCTCAGATTAAGGGATAGGAAGCGCTCCAAAGTAAATCCTGCTTGTGAAAAATAGAGAAACTGACGTCTGAGGGCCAAGTGGTCTTTCTTCACCACGGTTTGTCGAAGGCTTTGCAAACACAGCACTGATGAAACTGATAGGAACTTCAAAACAGGAGATATGGATCTTCTTTAGTGAATCTCTAAAGAAAATCTCCACTAAGTAGCTATGTTCCAGTTGAACCAGTACAAAAGGGATGAACTACTGCAGTCCAGTTTAGTATTGACAGGCTTCCATAGACAGCACTCACTGGCTGTAAATCAGCTGCTTCCCAGATGAAAAAGGTTTACTGACTTTTGGCAATTTCTTATCACACTTTCTCTTGGGCTCAGTCAAAAGATTGTTCCTGAGTTATAGGCCGAGCCCTATAAAGATTATATCTACTCCAAAGCTACTGTAACACCAGTCCATCTTCACATGATGCAGTTAATAGTATCTCATTGAAGGATTTCAGAAGAAGTCTCCATACAGCCATGTTCTATGAAAGGTACTGAACGTTGGAAAAGCTAGGCAACCTTGTGAACACAATAGCATTCATTGTTCCACAGTCTCAGTTGGATGCTCTAAGCTCACTGCAGGTTTCCACTTCAGATTTTGACCTCATGACTTGCAGTTCTTTGTGTAAGATTCTTCCCAAAAGTGTGAGTTACTATCACAAACATGAATGTTAAAATGAGACACAGGTGCAGACAAAAAGCATTGACACAGTAACAATAAAAATGTTGGCATTCAGACGACGCCTATTTGGAAATACATCTGCCCATCTCCCTTTCAGACTGTGTTTATGAACATCCGCCCATCCTCAGCTAGTGCTGTTTCAGCTACTTCCCACCACCACTGCTGCTTCAGTGGTCTAGAACATAAAGGAGGAACTCCATCCCAGAATGCACTTAGCCTGGTGAAGCTGTGTGTGGGACAGTGGAGGCCCCAACCCAGCCTTGGCTAACAGTTACTGATCTACAATAACAATTACCCGTAGCAGAGTTCACTTACTAGAATGCTGGCCCCTCTCAAATATGTGAGAAAAGCAAGGTTGACATTGCCTAAGCTAAGGAATCTCAGTATGTCCTCTGCTGCTTATCCAATAGCAGTTGTCCAACAAAGCCCCAACATTGTCAGGTGGTAACGCTTTTATGTTTCACATGAATGTTTTTGATGTGTGTCATAGAAATATTTTATAAATCTGGGCAACAGATGTTGGAATCATGCGACAGTTAACATTTGAGTGTGAGAAAGGGAAAACAAATGCTGGTCAAAAGGTATTGACTTGACCTAGAAGTGAGTGGGGTTTTGCAATATATTGGGCTAAAGCATCTTAGGGACCGAAGTTAGTTTTTCTTTTGCTAATTGTTTATATAGACAGTATAGTCTTTCTTTCAGTCACATGCTCACACTGTAGGCTATGCATTCATACATGCATAGCCTACATACTGTCATTCTCTCTCTTTCTCTGACTCTTACATTCCATCTCTCTGTATGGCCACCAGATTAAGGAAGTTCCTTTTGCCAATGGCTGCATTTCCTCTGCTTCCGCTTGAATCTGGGTTGTCTCTCTCTCTCTGTCTTCCCCATTTCTGCCACAGCAAGTCTTAAGTCTGGCAGCCCCTGCATTGTTTTAGCGGCATCCTCATTGAAGCGACTCTGCTTAGTTCAGCGTGTCTGAGTGGGAGCAGACTCGTGAAAAGGCAAGAAATGGCCATCGTAAGAAATGTGAGTTTTCGGCGTCACTTCACATATAAGTTGTGGTGCATGGTCTGAATAGCCTACGCTCATACCCACACAGACAAACACAACGTGAACTTAGCCAGATGGATAAGGCTTTCTCCACTAGATCTGTCGACACTGCATAAATTCTTCTGGAGATTCCGCTGCGCACAGGAGACTAGTCCAGATATAAATAATTTGGCCTGGCTTTTCTCCTGTTGTCTTCTCTGAGTACAAACCTTCTCACAAGATGAAATTTCCTCATCACAGCCAATGTTCATCTACCTCTCAAATCGTTGAAACACCTTTTAGTGAACACCTAGCTGGGTTCCATTTCAGTTTTTATTTATTGTTATGTCTGGGTGTTATGTCTGGGTGTCATGCTATCAGTGGTATTAGCTATGGACCCTGATTTTTGGACACGTTCAGGCCGTAACCATTCGTGTCTGGGAGATAGCATCATGTCTGAACATCTTAAATGGTTAAATTCCTTCAGAACTTCATTTAGGCTCAAGCATGACTTGGTCTCTTCAACCCTGTCTCTTACTATAAAACCTTTGTTGGCCCTGTTCCTGCTTACATTACTAAATCCTGCTCAGTTAGCGAAGATCTACTGTAAGTACAGGGAGAACAACGCACATCCAAGTCGGAACTTGGAAGCTAAGTGGCGTTGAGATATCCCATATTGACACAGCCTCGGGAGCAAGTAGGCTTCAATGTTTGCTTTAAAAGATTGTGTGTCTTTTTGTCTAATACTATTTGCGGAAGTGCAGATCATGTTTGTGTCTTAAATTCCTCCCTATTCACACTTCCGCCACAATGAAAAGGATAGGTCAGCATTGGCCCCAGTGGGATTGGACTGCAGATATAATACATTGTATTGTGCCATCAGAGGAGGGCTTATTTTACATATAGCAGCAAAAATAATGGCCATATGTTTATAGTTTATGTAACAAAAGAAACAATAAAATGGTTTCTTATATACTAGTGTAATAATTGGACCAATACGCTGTTCCTATTGGTCCAAAAGACGTTCTCAAAAGTTAATAAATCCGTTTATATACCGCCTGAAAGTTCGCAGAGGTAAATAAACGTTTTTACGGACCTAGCAACAAGCGGTTGCCTTGGAGATGTAGCCATTGACCTTAACAACGTGGCATCTGCTCGGCAACAAAGTAGCCTAAATTGCCTAAAAAAAAACTAAAACAACCAAATATGGTTTCTGCACAGGTCCGCAAACGCCCCGCAATCGCTTCCCGTTTTAAGAAAGTATCTGAAGCAGACAGAAGACGAATTGATGTTGTTGATATGTTGCCTTGGAGATGTAGTGACGTCACCAGTGTAAGTGCAGCTGATTGCTCTGACAACATGGCGTCTGCTACAGATTCGACGTGTTTGATTTGGGATCTTACCACGTATTGTTGTAGTATATAAGAAACCAAATGTTTACTCCTCGACAGGTCAGCAAACGCTTTGTCGCCTCGATTTGTTAAAACGATTTGTTTGTAAACCTCTACCTACGGTCTCGGTTAACAAACGTTTTAACAAATCTCGGTTTACAAAGGCGTTTGCAGACCTGTCGAGGAGTAAACATTTGCTGTATATTATCTCTTTGGAGAAGGTAATGTACTCCACACAATTAATGATCAAATAGTCAATTTCTGAGAGAAATGAGAACACATCTCTTTTCGCAACTCAGATAAGCAAATAGAGAAAGCATGAGATTCACTGAAGCCAGTTCCTAAGGAGCATACATCGAATCCAGTCTACGACACTGTACACCTTTCTGCAAATAGACAACTGAATCAAACTACTGACTTTTAATACTCAAAACTCACCATCCACAACTGGAAATTGACATCATCTTCCCCCCATCACCCATCCCTTTTAAAACCCCTCAGAATATGCGAAAACACTTCACTTTCGAGGGGAAAGTGCCAATATAAACCAGATGTCCATAAGCTGACATCAGACCATGGCCTTTCTAGTTCCAGACCCACGCCCTCTCGGTTCCAGATGGTTTGCTGCCCACTGTCTGTCACTCAGAGGCTGCGGCGGCTAGAGCTAGATTTGAGCCTTTCACTCTAGATGTCTATCTCCTTTGGGACTGATCACACTGGAGGAACACTCATTACATAATCAGGATTCTCTGAGTCTGTTTCTCTTCCAGCTTAGCTGGAAAAGCAATCAGGGATACTGCCTATATAGACCCTCTGTACTCTCAGCACAATTTGCACACACACACACACACACACACACACACACACACACACGCGTGCACACACACACATAGTGGCAGTGATTTTGTTTCCCTCCCTGCTGTTATCTGTTTTTTAGTCATTGTACTCCATTGCCCTTTATCTTACCCCTATGCATGTGGTTGTGTGCGTGCACTTTTGAGTGTGTGTGAGTGTGTGTGCACACTTCACTTTAATGTGTCCATCCCTACTCTGGTACTATCCTCTACTCTTAGACAACCACAGCAGCCAAAAAACTCAGTACACACAAACACACGCAAGCACCTATAAAGTACGTCCTGTAAATGACATGTCCAGATCCTGGAATATGGTGTGTTGATGAAGTTGAAGGCCATGCAGTTGGCCAGAGGTCAAAGCCTGAGGGCCACAGCCGGCAGGCCACACTCAGATCATAGTTTGACCTCCATAGAACAGCACAACTTTGTCAGTTTGTAATTCATCAATGTCACTGTTAACCCCACAAATAGACCTGCCCCCGTCCCATGGCAATGACATTTTTTGACAACTTTGAGGCGAAGGCTGTATAGAAGTACATTGTAAGATGACAAAATGCCAATGTAGACATTGGTAATACATAATTGTATTACCAGATTTTTCCCTTGTCTGAGACAAACAATCCAGTACTTGGCTCGCTCCTAGCTTACAACCACACCCATGTCTACAGTGCTGCAGTGTGTTGGAATAGATTCAGGCGTGTGCAGTGTTATGTAGACTGGTCCGTGGAGGGATCAATAACAGTAATGGCAGCTGCCCAGTGTTTCTCACTGTTGGTTGCATGGGTCGCTCCTGCCCCTGAGGCAAGGTGAGGCACCAATGCAGTCACTCAGCTGTCGAATATCAGTAAAAGGCTTTCTGTTGTTTTGTACTCTTTGAATATGTGGCACTATCCTCGGGTAACTGACCCTCCAAAAACTGACAGAGAATATTCGAATACAAGATACAGTATTTCTAATGAAATCCAATTGATGACATCATTGTTTCCTGTGACTACACTGTGTAGCCTTGTAATGTGTATTGGGGCATGATTTTGGAAGGCAACAAAGCAAAAGGCATCATGGATCTCTGCAGTACATTAAGCCTGTTCCATAGGGCTGCCTTCACTACAGGACAGCCTGGTCAGAGACCCAGCCCAGAAGGAAGCAGACCGGGAAGTAAGCCCTGCCTTTCAGGAAGACTACCCATCAGGAGGCCTACATCTGCAAAACGCACACGGGCCTAGCCCCGGGCACTCTGCCAAGGCTCAACCCACCACACACACACACGTGCATGCATACACTTTGGCTCACTCTCTGTCACACAGACACGTAGGCTCTCATTCGCTCTCTTCCTCGCGCGCACACACATACACAGATTGCAGTTGACCAAGAAGTGATAACAAAGCTTAAGTTAAGTCAACTTCAGACATGTTGAGAGGTCAAAGGACATCACTGGCTCTCATGGAACTGTACAAAATCACGGAAATGGTCTGTATAGATCTGCTGTAATAATTGCAGTGAATCAGATGTGCTTCATACTTACGGAATGGCATCATGTCTTCCGATTTAAAAAAAATAACTCTGAACATCACTGTTTCTCTGTTAACATTTGAATTTTTTTGTCCAGTATTTAATAAGTGGATCAAAAGTTAATTCCGTATCTAATGCATTTGACCAGGAACAGTTCCATTGGCCGTGACAAACTCTAACCTTTGTAATATTACAATTTAACACATGCATCAGTATCTTCCACCCTCCCCCTCAAGTGCTGATATCAGATCTTTTCAAGCCGTGGTCAGTTATATGGTCGTTTGGCTGAACAATTGGGTCTTGTTTCACTTGTGGTTGGTGGAATGACTCAGAACTCGAAGGCTCTGTCTGTGGGCGAGTGGAAGGAATGACTAGCATCATGAGATGGTGATGCATCAAAGCTTTTTGTCTTGAAGCCTTCCATTTTTAACGCTTCTTATGGTGTTGACTGCACCATAAATGTGGTAGGAGGTCAGCAATCAAGTATGCTGTAGGGCAGATACAAGTCTCTAGGGTAGACATTGAAATTGACACAAGGTGCGGTCAGGGAAGGACTTTCATATTCTTGCTCATGGTTTCCTTCTTATTGTTAGCTTAATGATTCACCTGAAGGGGCTCCAAGCCTTGGAGCTGTAAATGACTGCTGGGATGATGCTTTATGTCCTTTTTAGTTTCAGACCAATGAGCTGGGAGGGTGATTCAGGCCCCAACTTCTATAGTTAGTAGTCGTCATGCTTTGTCATCTACACGCTTGGCTTTTTTTGGTATTACAGTCAAGATAGATGCTCGATTTATGTCTTGGGCAACAAATAGACTAGTAGTATACTCTTATTTAGGTTAAGTTGTCTGATCAATGATTTTGTTGGATACCCTTTTTTTTTTCTTTTTCTTTTTTTTTTTACAGTTAAAAGGCCCTTTAATACCAGTGTTCTGGAAAAATGCACAGAGGAACACATCGTTAATTCAAATGCATGGGTTAGGAAACTCCTACCCCAATTTTTTCCATTTTCATTTTGTGTTGAGTTTGAGTTCTTTTTGCTAGGAAAAGGACTAAGGTACAGCCAATGTTACTCCCTCTGTTCTTACATTTACATTTAGTCATTTAGCAGACGCTCTTATCCAGAGCGACTTACAGTAAGTACAGGGACATTCCCCCCAAGGCAAGTAGGGTGAAGTGCCTTGCCCAAGGACACAACGTCATTTGGCACGGCCGGGAATCGAACTAGCAACCTTCGGATTACTAGCCCGACTCCCTCACCGCTCAGCCACCTGACTTCCAGCTGTTAGCTGTTAGCTCAGCTAAGCTAACAAGCTGCTGAAAGCAGGCTTGTTTCTTGCTCTCAAAAGCACCCATAGTTTTGTTACAAGACTGTTTCAAGGAGGGTTAAAGATGTATTAGCAGGGTGCATGGCTTTACATGACCAGATAGCCCAGGGTAATCTGCTTAGCGCTCATGTGCAAAGTGATGGCTGTCATCTGATTACAGGTAAACTAACTGTGCTGCAACAGAGGATTTGCTGAGCATGTCGCTT
This sequence comes from Osmerus mordax, assembly GCF_038355195.1. Lineage (NCBI taxonomy): Eukaryota > Metazoa > Chordata > Actinopteri > Osmeriformes > Osmeridae > Osmerus > Osmerus mordax. Next base: position 8,009,643 of record NC_090062.1, on the reverse strand, counting down.
GTTTTTTTTAAAAGTTTGCTGCAATAACAAAAAATACTTCTGGAAAAAATATCAGCTTTAAGAGTCACTAAGTGAAGTAAAAATAGTAATTCTAAAGTAATTTGAGTTGTCGAGCTTCTGTTCTGTTCATATTCCGCCACGCTTCGCTCATCATTTTATTTGTCGTGGATGCCATGCTAAATTACGCAAGCAGAGTATTTAACTGTATTACCATAGAGGAAACTCCTTTCAATGGCTTGGATGTGCAGGGCTTCAAAAGGAATGGGAAGATTTCCCCCCCCCCCCAGACACACACATAAACACACACAAAACATTAAGCACACATAAGAAAACAAACACTCTTACATAAATCAGTCAAAGTTCAGTTAGGCTTAGAGTGGGTGGTGTAGGGGTTGCTGCATAACATTTACATTTAGTCATTTAGCAAATGCTTTTATCCAAAGCAACTTACAAGAAAGAGCTTTACAAAAGGTGCATAGGTCAATGAGCATAAACAACGAGAACTGTGTGTAGCCAAAACATGAAGCATACATTGTGAAAAGCAAATAAGAGCCAATGGGTAGAACCAGAAGAGCATGTAGTTAAACAAATTATAATTGAATGACATGATCCTCGAAAGTACTAGAGTGTACCTGTAGGAAAGCAAGCAACAATAATATAATTCACAGCGAGTACAAGTAGTTAGATCAGTTACAACTAACCAACAAGTGCATAAAACAGCAAAACCAGGGACTTCAGAGATAATAAATTCAGTGCCAGGATACGTCCGAAAGATGAAAAGCTACCCTATGGCCCGGCAGTCTGGCATGTCTGTTTCAAATGAATGTGTCAAGAATGGTGCTACATAAAGATTAACACTGGGTTACGCTGGTAAAGCTTTGGTAAGGTTCTAAATGATAGATTTCCGAATATTGGTTTGATGCATTTTTTTGTGCTCTGAGTGTAATGTATTATATTTATATATAACTATATCCTGCATTTTGTTTCGTGAGTGACTTGCAAATCCCCAGCTTATTTTGTGATGTGGTAAAACAAAACTCCCAGCTCTCCTTTGCATCAAAGAGTCTAGGTCTAACTTGTAGATTGACAGAGAAGAGTTCCTACCCCATACAAGGTTTAGAGGTACTTGTTTCCCATTTCACCACCTCTTTATTGGATGCTTCCAGTTGCCTTGACACGTCGCCACCCGTTCCATGCTTGTGGCCACACACATTCGCCCAGCCCAGCCCATGCATCAGAAGTGCTAAATTTAGCTTTGTTATAGAGAGAGACAACGTCTAACGTATGCACTCATCTACACAGTTGTGCACAAGCCCTTGCAGGCCTGCATGTACAGTACATTTATTTGTCCACACACGCGGGAAATCTATTTCAATGCACAGACACACACACTGGCCTCTCCCTATAAGCATCTGCGGCAGATTTTTTGTACTGTCAGTACAGTAAACATCCCCTGCTTTCAGCAACAATCGCTCACGGGGGAATTCTACTCTAGCAGGGAAACATCAAAACAAAGATGACTAACCTTCAATTTAGGCCTGGCATCCCCCCACCCAGCACTGCACCTGCTTACATAGAAGCCAGTCTTATTTCAGTTCAGTTTGGCTCATGGGTGGTAGAGAAAGCTAGAATGTTACATTGAATCGGCCTTCTTTATGAAGCCTTAATCACTTCCCTTTCAGTCGTGCACAATATAGGCCTAAGTAAGTAAGTAAGACTTTATTTATATAGCACTTTTCATACAAGAATTGCAGCTCAAAGTGCTTTCTGTTTTCTAAGCTATTCTGAATTGTATACAGTAAATGTTAATTGGTATTACTGTGTAAGCACACCTTTCCAGGAACACAATTTAATGTAAAATGAAGATGATAGTAGAACTGTCATGAACGGGCAAAACCTTGTAATGGCAATGCATCAGTGCACTTAAACTTCAACATTCTAGAGTTGTACTGTACTGTCCTCATCACCCACATTGTCGATGTCTGGCAACATAACCACGCTGGTTCCCTTCTGACTACATATAAGATGGTCTGGATGAGCTGGTAACAGAATGATGCTATGCCTCATTATACATGAATAACTTGATTTTGGTCAGTGTGTTTTTGGTGAGATGGAGAATCTGTGAAGAGATCAGAAAATCACAAAACCACAGGGCTCAATTTCAAGGAAGGATTGATTGTTGACATAATTTTTCTGATTTACTAGAGAAAGAAAAGTCACAACCAAACCACATTTTTTAAAGACCTTATTACAGTGGACCCATGGACAGCTACAGTATGAAGGAGGAATGTAGCCATTTTCTGCTCTGCCTTCCTTAATTCCAGGAGGCTTACATTAAATGAAAGATGTAGGCTCTGATGGCCGGTTTGTCCATGAGAAACAAGCCTGAGAATTACTTTCCTGGTGGTGTGCTGCCATCGCAGCCCCTGCTGCTAACATCTGTAACTCCTGAATAAACTACTGTTAGATCTGAAGATTTGATTAGACTCTGGAGCTGTACACAAGTTAAAAAGCAATGGGTCTCAATCCTGGTCTCAGGCTTTCTCCCTCCCTCAGAGGACTGATACAGAGGAATAAAGAGGTCTGTCTATCACCTTTTAATGGTTATCCTCTTTCTCCGGTGGGCATACTGTAATTTCTCTCTTTTATCTCAGCTATAATCACTCAAACTATAACTTCACTCCTTTGTGAGTCATCATTTCATAACTCCTTGCTGTGTTTACTTTTTTAACGGAAAACAAAATATATTTGCCAACAACCCTTTCTTAGTGAGGAAGACAAAATGCAAGGAAAATTTCTGATAATGAAACTAAACCTACAAAAAAATATATATTGCAGAGAAAGTGTAGAGATACAGTATAGATTAATGAAAATGTTGTAATTGTCACAGCAGAACGCTTTGAAGAACAGTTTATGGAAATAGCTGCGGTAAAGGTATTTAGGGGCAGTGGCACTTTGCAGCAGCCAACTAATTAAGGGCATAGCACAGTCCCTCAGACTCTAGACATTCTTTGTTCATTGACATCACATCTGACCCTCGGGGTGTTGAGTTTGGGGGGTGGGGGTGGTATTCTCAGAACTGAGGAAGAGGCTCCGACAATAGGATCGTATGTGCTCCCACTCTAAAGAGCTTGATTGTTGAAACAGAGCCTTGTACTGGACCAGTGCTTGTGCGATGGCGCCTTTAGAATGTTCCGGCTGCTTCGAATAACATACTATCTATTATTAGAGGTTTGAGTCAAGTCACAATTTCCTGCCTCGTTCAGACGATTACTGTATTTAGTGAGGATGTTTCACATGCAAATATCTTGCTCATTAACAGTTGCTTTGTACCAGTGTTGGATGTGACACTTGCTACGTTGGGTTCAAATCTTTACAACTTTACATTAAGGGGGGTAGCTCATCAGGTAAGAGCTTGTACCACTTAGCCTGGTCTTAACCCAGGTGACCGAGTTTGATTTCAGCCATCCCATTTTTTTCTCCTCTCTCCATGCTTTCCTGTCTCCCTCTCTAACAGTCTCTATTAATAAAACCCCAAAAGTTCCAGAAGGTCTTTACATTAAGGTTACATTCACTTAAAATAAGTGGATGTTGTAAAGGGGCAGTTGAAGTTTACCAAAACGAGATCAATGGTAACATCCACTTACCACTGGAAAGCCCTGCTTCCGCCATAGCAAGTTTCACTATAGTCATAACATACCGCAAACTGTAATGAAGTGTAACTACGATGTTGTTACTATAGCTAGTTCTATACAGTTACATGGTACTACAGATACTTTACTATATAGACTACAAATAGTAAATGGTTTCATCAATTAAAGTTGTGTTGAACTTTGTGAAAGTACTAGTTACCTCTCAAAATATTCAGCAGATAAAGGCTACTTGTCAGTAACCTTTAATAGAGGTTGGTAGTGACTAGAAATCCCAGGACCCTTGACTCTCACTTTTAACATGACTCAAAATATCCAAGTGCACCCAACCACAAAAACCGCAGCACCCAAGAGCTTGCCTCACATCAGGTTCAGGAACACAGAGTAACATGGTTAGCACTTAGCTTCTGTAAAAACCACTTGCCCACACATGCTGGGGTATAATTGTGATACAAACCAAGTCTATTCACCCATGCTTTCATGCCATTGTGAAAGCCTCCAAAAACCACAGATTGTGGTAAGGTGAGTAGACCAAATGGTAGGCTTGTTAAATGGTGTGATTGTTCGTGGGATTTAGGTGAGTCATTCGGAGCCATAGAGAGATTATTAACATTTCAAGACACTAGTCTTGAGAGAGAGAGACATTCTGTAGATGGAACACCATTTTCTGCATCATCCATCTTATCAATCAAAGCATTATAAATCACTTAAAAACCTTAGATGGCATCCGCTGTATGCATGCCGCTATATTAGTCTACCTCTTAAATCATACAGGCAAGTAATTATGAAACAATTGGGAGAGGAAATTACCTAACCATTGGCAGAATCATGCAGGCTGATAGAATTAAAACAACGTATTCTTCCTCAGCTCCCTTTTGTTCAGCAATACCCTTTACTGTAAACAACAAGACACACAGAGGACACTACAACAAATAAACTGCCCCAAAACTCTCCAGACCTTGGTTTGTTCTAGACTCATTGACTCTCAATACAGACACATCAGTGACACGAGAAGCAGACTGGTCCAGCGTTGACCTGGTTCCATGCCCAGAAGACATATCTGCTTTTTGCAGGGTACGGCCGGCTGCACATGCAGGCATTAGGTCATCATGTTTTTTTTGAGTGGCAGAGCAGAGTAGATTAAGTGTACAAGTACAGCAGAGCAAGAGTTCCTTCGGGAGTTGTCCCAGACAGAGCTCCCTTGAACACACTGTTTGGTTCAACCCATTTTAGACCCCCCCCCCTCTTACACTAATTATGTGTCTGCTATACAGTTGTTGGACCACTCAACATTTAACTGTATGTTTCTGCTTTGATGTACGGATGTTAGGGGTGCTTTTGAAGTTTTCGATTAGGCTGCTCCACCAGTGGGTACCGCTTTACCAATGGCAGTGATCTATTTCCTCCTAGTGACTTGTTACATTAGAAATTCAATGTTGTGTCAGTCCCAATGCTTCGACAGACTTGTCTGTCTTGTGATTGTCTTGTCATTTTGACTTCATGGATGCACCTGTTTCTCAGGAGGCCCCAGTGTTCTGCACCCTGGAGGCTTGCCACTGTCTGACTTCCTAGCTTAATCTGATGAAGATTTAGTGCTGTAGATATGATGTGAGCCAAAATACTGATGTTTTAAGTCATAAAAGTGTCTAGCTTAACTATGGACAGTTTTACACAGACCAGGTGCATGTACACACACTGTACGAATCTCTCATATTTAATGACTCCAGATCTGTATTTCTGTAGCGATTCATGTGGAATGTCACCTGGAATGTACCTCTCTCGAAGTGGGATTCCAGTTTGCTTCCGTGTTCTTAAATTAAATATGCAGGCTAGCGCTGAGAAATAATCTTTATTGGCTGGGACTCATTTTCCAGAAAAAAGAAAGTGGTGGCATGATACTGACTGATGATTGGCTGTTTACATCTGTTTCCTTTTTTATGGAGCTGGCAGGTTTAAGGTCTGAGGCTCACTGAATGATGAATTCTCTAAAACAGCTCTGTGCATTTCTCATGGGGTACATGGAAGCCCTATTCACATCATTATACATTTTATAATCTCATCCCTCCGGGCTCTGCATTATAAATGTATAATATATTATATTTCTCAAATTACATTGACTTTGCCACTTTCTCCACAGTTGAACTTGTTGTGGGAGCGGAGTTAATACATGTTAGTGTCTGCCTTCTAGTAATGGTCTGCTTCTAGAACCAATGTGGTGTCGTTCAGTGTAGCTTAGAGTTCATTGCATTAGCCTAGCATCCAACTGACTGGTGATGGTGGAAGAGGATGTGGGCCGGGCGGGTTCCAGACACGCACTGGGGCACCTCAAAGTGATTTGCCAAGGAATTTGTTTACTTGTGGCGTTACTACAAATAACCATGGGGTTTATACAGGGCAAATAACTACTTCCCCTCCAGGCAGGCTTACAACACAAACACACCAGAGGGGAAATACTGGACCTCTTATTAAAGCACACCACTACACATTTTCCACAAGTACACATGGATCACATTACTCACAGGGATGTTTTTACATTGGAGGTGTCTTGCTTAGCTGCATCATTTTTGGACAATTTGTCTGATTCTTGACTTAAAGTGCTTTTGTGGTTTTTGTTCCAAAACCATGTTATGGTCCAGAGATGAGACTGAATAAGGACAGGACTTTGTTCTGTACTATTCACCTTGTTTTGAAAAATGATTGATCATAACATTTGCTTGTATTTTAAATGATATCTAATTAAAAGACTCAAAACAAAGCATTGGTTTGTTGATCCGCGATAAATATTTCTCCATTATAGTAAATGTTCTCATCACATATGTGCCTGTCTCTTCTCCTTAGGCGTTTGGGAACGCAAAGACCGCCCACAACAACAATTCAAGTCGTTTTGGCAAGTTCATTCAGGTCAACTACCAGGAGAGTGGCACAGTGCGAGGGTAAGTGGACCATATTTAACCTATGTCTCATCAAACTGACCGGAGCTAATAGCCACAACTACTGGTTGTTGTTGTTTTGTAGATCCTCTATTCCCTTTTGGTTTTCTCAGGTCTTAACATCTCATAGTTTAGGATTGTTTAGTTTGTGTCTTCCAAGCTCATAAATTCAAAGCACATCATGCAGTCAGCCTACTGTGATGTGGTGCCATCACACTCTGATTTGAATGTCTGGTTTTGTGTTCCAGAGCTTACGTGGAGAAGTATCTTCTAGAGAAGTCCAGGCTGGTTTACCAGGAGCACAATGAACGGTAAGCAGCACCAAACATACAGAATAATATAACAAGGAGCCATTTTAAGATGGCCTACACATGCCATCAACAGTATCAATCTACTTTTTAACTACTTAGTTAAGCAAAACAAACTGCTGTACTTTCACTGTTCAGATATTGTGTTATTACCCTCAGACCAGAAATAATTATTTTGCCTAGAAATTGATTGTAGAGAAAGAAAACACAGTTTTTTTTTCTTCTGTGTATTTTGATATTAGAACCCAAAAGTCAACAAGCTATTAATAAATCCCTGCAATTCTGATAGCAGACACTCATTGTGAATAAGCCATCCATTGTGATTCAAAAGAAACATATGGGAACAATTCAGCAACATGATATTCAGTCCTTCTGGTGCACATGCATAGCCTGACGTTGTCATACTCATAATTCTAGTCAGAATATGAGTCTGAGAACTCTCCGTTGGGCTGTGACTATGGGGCGTGTTTCAAACGAACCTGGAAAACAAATGCCTCTTCGCTCAATTGGATAGATCTACAACCAATCAGAGCAACGTAGTATGTTAACTTTTACCGAATCCCGTAGGAAGGACGGCAAAAACATATTTTCCATCGACAAATGCCTTGATTGCGTTTCTCTGTTCCTCTTTCAACATTAATGCGCTGTCGATGTCTTCTAAAACAGACTCGATGGCAGAATCATAACATCCCAGATCTCCAGCGGTAGCCATGTTTGTTCAAAACGAATTCAACTTAAGCGCTCTTTTGTGACGTGGGTGATTACGTTACTGTTGATCATCTGTCCATCATCGTATAAAGCCCGCCCTGGCAATTTCATTGGTCCGCCCAGATTCTGGTTTTCTGTAGTTGTCCCCAATACGAGACCCTCCAGACCCAACATCCCGACCAAATTTTTTTGTGGGCGGGACGAAGTTGGGCTGGCAGCCAGGCTAGCACATGCACACACTCACACTCTAAATATTCAAAGTCAACAGTAAAGGGTCAACTCAGTCATGACTATCTGGGCGTCCCCTTGCTGACTCCATGTGTAAAGTTGTTGACATGTTAGTGTGGAATCTAGTAGTTATTATGTGCAGTCAAGAAACAAAGAATTCTGAGTAATGCTGAAACTGACACTACAGTAAATGAATGGTTCCAACCTGTTAAGATAAGAAAGTACTCAACCAATGAAGAACCTATTTGCTCAGAAGCACAATAATAACTTCTCACAGTCCATGACAATTAGTCTACTGGTGGTAGATCTTAGCTAAGCACATGATTAAGGTGAGTGGTTTTTCTCTCTCTTCCATTCATTTATTCCTTCCTTCCTTTATTCCCTTCTTTGTTCCCTTCCTTTTTTCCAGGAACTACCATGTGTTTTACTACCTGCTGGCAGGAGCAAGTGAGGAGGAAAGGACGTCATTTCACCTCAAGAAGCCTGAAGAATACCATTACCTCAATCAGGTAAGCATTGGTGGTCAGCTCGACCTCTTAATGAGACTTGGACAAAGTCACCTGGGAACAGAAAGACATCTGTCTGTCAGAGAGAGTCACCCAGAGGTGTGTGTGTGTGGTGTTTTCTGCATTGTATCTATTTGTATACAAGTGCGTGGGTTTGTCTCTCTCTGTGTCACAGAGACAGAGAGACTGACCCACACACTTACATTACATACATACGCACTTACATATATATATGTAAGTCTATCCTGCTCTATCTCTCTCGTCTTGCTGTTTGTCTCTATCGCTCTCTCACCTCCCCCTCTCCAAAAACCGGAAAGAGAGGAAAGCAAATCGCAGAGGAAACGCATTCCATTGTTGGTGCCTTTCAGCAGCTCCCCTAGTCTCTCACACAGAAAGACCTTTTACAAGGGCCTAATCCCTCACCCATCAGATAGACAAGCTGTGTCTGTGTGTGTGCACTTATTACCATCACATTGCCATCCTTTCAAGGAAATCAGCTTAAGAGTTTTGACTTTGTATTGTTCCATTTATTTGTGTGTTGGTTGTCTTTGTGTTTCTGTTTGGATATATACATTCATGTCTGGTTATCTTTCTATGAGATCCTGATCTAGCACGTTTCAAAGGACTTTTGGTGTGTATGTGCGGGGTCTCGTGCAGGAGCCCGTGTGAGCCTCTAGGACATCTGGTAGACGATGCGCACACACACACTGACACACTACCTACAGCTGTTTGTGACAATACGCTGCCAACATACTCTGATGGCACACAGAGCCCCCAGGCCCCAGGGGCAAACCATGTCATGCTGCCTGGTTAAAGCATAAACAAAGAGAAGCACACACATGCTCACTGGGAGAGGCTGCGTGGTGTTAGTCTCTCTCAAATCCTTCTCATACCAAGCGTTGTTTTCCTCTTGCTTTTTCGACTGCAACATACTGGCCCCATCCAGATACGCACACACACACACACACACACAAAGTTACACAGCACACAGACGATAGATGTGAATCTAGAGGCTCACAGGAATACTGTTAGATACCACTTAGACAATCTCTTTCTCTGACACACTCACCCATACACACACACTCAAAGAAACCCATCAAAGGTGTGGAATGTTGATGTTGTTCATAACTTGTGGCATCTCTGCTAGTACCTGAGTTTACATGTCCATATCATGGTACAGAGCCAGGGTCTGTCAGAGACCACTGCACTCAGAGAGACCACTAAGAGAAGGGTGTGAATTCCTTCTATTCCTCACATGTGCAGTCCTCTCTCACTCTTTCTCTCTGTCTCACTCCTTCCTCATCCTTCACCCCTCTCACTATCTTTATTTCTCTCCCTCTGTCTTCCTCTGCCCCAGCCCTGTGTGTATATCTTAAACTCCCCATCTCTCCTCAACAGCTCAAGCGTTCCCAAGGACTTAATAACTTTCACAATTTTCCACCTCAGCCTCCCCTCTGGCATGTTGTGCACAAGCTAACTAAACCATTTAGAGATTAGAGCAAATTGCAGACCCAATTTTTTCTTATAGCAAAAGTTCAGGTATTCAGGGCTCCTTCCATCTTTCCACATTAAAACGTCCAGCCTTTTCTTCCAGTGTCTGTCTTAGTGGTGCTCCTCCATGCTTACTGTGTGTCTGAGAGTGTGTGTGTGTGTCTGTGTACGTGACTGTAAAAATGTGCAATTGTATCCAATTGTTGCTCCGCCTCCCCCACCCACTAACTACATTACCCTTGCATTGCCAAGAGAAGGGTGTGTATGTGTGTGTACGATGTCTGTGAATGCTAACGCCTAATGCTAACGCCTAACCCTAACCCCATCTAATGTCCCTCAACCTTCCAGATGACAAAGAAAGCCCACAGACTGCACTGGGAAAATTACGATGAGAGCGAACCGGTCAGTATCTTAAAGTTCCGGCTGTGTCGTGGTGAGACGCTATTTGTGTGCCACCAGGAGTAGTCTTAGATTTGCCACCACTTGACAGTACCTCACCAATCACGTGCTTGTGCTCATGCCACACACCCACTGTGCGCAGGGTCACCCCACCCACTCCTTCCTGATTTGGATTTAGTGGTCTTTATTTCCAAGTTCCTGGTTTGTTTTTTTGTTTGGCTTTTTATCAGTTTGTGTTTGTATTGTCCCCAGTCTCTGCTTTTGCTGCATGTGTGGTTTGGGGCGGCTTATTTGGTCATTGACACAGTGTTTTTTTTGTTGTTGTCAAGACTTGCTTTCTGTTATTTATTTACGTCAGGGGGATTTTAATGACAAGGTTTCAAACTACTTTTGAAGCCTCCTCAGAGATGTAGATATAGCTTAGCAACAAGATAGTTGTCGAGTGTGTTGTTCAGTATCCAAGAGTTGTCATGCTCCACTCCATGATGGGGTGATCACATATCAACAGGGCGTGATTTTACTTCCCCATTCTACGCATTCCATAGTTTGGGACTGTGCCAGTGGTGCCGAAACCACCATCCACACTTGGCCATGACTGGTGGTTACTATTTATACAGTAAACCTCCCTGCCAGGATCCTAGTCAGATCACAATCTGACTACAAACACTAAGGCCAGATTGAATAATTGCAGAGATAAGGGGTAGTTCAAACACTCAACTGGCTGCTGTTTGCCCTAGGTGGAGATCTCTGTTGACTTAGCCCTAGTGGTAGCTGTGTGTGTGTGTGTGTGTGTGTGTGTGTGTGCGTGTGTGCGTGTGTGCGTGTGTGCGTGTGTGCGTGTGTGCGTGTGTGCGTGTGTGCGTGTGTGTGCGTGCACATATGGAAGGAGAGTATGTTTGAGTGTTCGTGTGTCCGAGTGAGCTCTGACAGCAAGGAGGTAAACATGTCAGTGACAAGCCCCTGGTGCTAGCATAGTGGAGTCAAGACTTGACTCATGAACTTTTGACCTTTGCACACCAATCAGTAGTGAACTGTGGTGAACTTGTCAAACAAACAGTCAGTTGTACAACTCCGTCTTAACTCCAAACACATAAATCAATACGTTTTCCTGTGAAAAGGCTGACTCTGATTGGAGTCAATGACCAAAAAAGCCATTGGTGTGTGATTTGGATCGTGCTAATCCAATGGGTGGTGGGGTAAGGGGACAGTCTAAGCAATGGTTACACTGTAGCCTGCATATTCAATCAGTGTTCTGTTTACTCATTTGCACAAGAAATTACTTCAAATGTGTTTTAAAATACAGTGCAATCCAAGGTAAGTAGTCTGATGTTTGATTTGCGTCTAGTTCAAGTTTGTCCATGAATAGCACTCCAACATAAATGCTTGGAATGGGCACTGCCATAATAAGGCATTGTTTTTCAATAATTATAATGGTGAGTATAGGAAATCCTGTTTAAATTCGAAAATGTGCAGCCATTTAAGAGATGTCTAAAATGTACAGACGTAGTATTTTGAAATAATTTCTTTCTCAACGATGCATATAGGAACATCAAATATTGTTATTTCCTAAAAGTTAGTAGTCATTGGGAAAACTTGCAATGTTCAAGGCAGATGTAGGGAGGGGTAAACTAATCCTTGAAAGGTTCCAGTTGAAGCCATGGAAGAAGAGAAAGATGCATGAGAAGAGAGGGGTACAAATTATCATTATGGCAGCAATAGTAGTAATGAGCCTGTAAAGGAAAGACTCCCCACTCGCAAGAATGTGCATGTGTTTCAGTCCTGCTAGCTGACACTCATGCCCCCTCTCAGAATATGTGACAAACAGCTGTTACAGTACCACCACCGTACTTGAACTGGAGGTGCCATATGTTATGTTTTTCATGCCCTCAAATACAGTCTGACAAAAGAGCCAGAACTACCACTCAACCCATAATGACAACCAGTAATTGCCTGCCTTTGATCCACCATCCATCCATGCTCAAGTTCACGTAATCATGTGACGTTATTCAACTAAGGCACACCAAATACAATTCAGTGCTGCAAAACTTGGCCTTTAAGTTAGACATGCAGGTACTGTGATCCCACTACAAGGTATACTTCAACCTTGACAAACTAGGCTGCACTACACTGTGTAACTCTTGGCTGTTTAGTTTCATTGTAACATCACAAGGAGATTGTGGTGAACATGTGGTGCGTGTGATTTGCATGTAATCAGAGAAGCTGGCTGGCCTCTCTGGTCAATCTCTTTGTCTCTGGGACCCACGCCAGAGACATTTAAAAACCTGTGAAGAAGACATGCTGCTTGCAGGGTTACACACACAGGGAGATTGTGTACGTGTGTCTGCATGTATGTTTGTGCACAGCTTAACTGTGAGCTCATGAAAAGTAAGAAAACAGACGTATCCTCCATCTTGTTCCCCCTCTTGAAGCCCCTACTTGGAGCTCACAACCCACCAGATCCTATAAAGACTCTCATAAATTGCTACTTCTCTTATTGCCTTTTAACTGGCCTGCAAATTTTCCGTGGAGTAGAAGGGTTGCAGCAAAAGCACTGAATTTTCCACTACATGGGCAGAACATGCATATGCAAACGTTCACCAGACTCCCTTGAATGTGGCCAGAATTGCAGTTACACTGACAAGAGTTTGTTTGCCCAACTTTCATAATGACATGGTCTCATAAGTCACTCATCAAGTTGAGTTCCCTATCAGTTTCTTTTGAGAAGTAGCCAGTCATAACAATAGACATTTTAACGTGAAGTACTGTAAACTGTTAATAGTAAGTGGCTAAATGTCTTGCTGTTTGTGTAAATTAGTAAATAGAGGTGACTTGTCATTATCTGTCTATTGTAGAGTAGAACTTCGCTCGCTGTAGCAGTTCTGCTTTTTGTTGAAAAATCCATGTTTTAAACCGAAATGGCTGAAGCATCACCTATGTTGCTCATGTCTAGTTAGAGTCTAAATGTATACTATACCTTAGCAACATAGGTAACACCTGGTGTTCTTGTCATTGGCCCATTCAGGACTGCTTTACAGTGGAAGGAGAGGACCTGAAGCATGACTTTGAGAGACTACAGCTGGCCATGGAGATGGTGGGCTTCCTGCCTGCCACGCGAAAACAGTGAGTCCCTACATACACACGCACACACACACACAGTTCTTTAGTACCCTCTCACTTCACCGGTGCAAATGAAACATTTGAAAAATAAATAAAAACACTATTCCAGTACACACCCTTTTTCTTGTACCTCATCCCCTGTAGGATATTTTCCCTGCTCTCTGCCATCCTCCACCTGGGAAACATCCGCTACAAGAAGAAGACCTACAGGGACGACTCCATTGACATCTGCAACCCTGAAGTTCAGCCCATAGTCTCGGAACTGCTGGAGGTACAAGGAAATGAATGGACTAACTAATGAAAAACATTCAACCTAATTCCGTCCTTGCTGTGCTTAGAGTGGAGAGGATGTAGGAAAGGACTGGCTTTACAAAACTTTGATAACTTTAAAAGAAATAATTTACGATATTCAGGTGATAAAAAGAACAGTTGATGTGGACATTGAGTGTAAGCAAACGCACCCGCATTTGGTTCAGCAAGCTCAACATGTTTTCAGACAAAGTTTCAGTGAAATACTGGTCGAGACACTAAGCGGAAAAACGTAATTCCTCGGTCAGGAACGTTGGTTTGCATGGAGCATGTAATTACATCATTTCCAATTCTGTCACCCGTCTGCAAATATTCTGTAGGCGTAAGACTATTTCTCTCTCTCACTCCCTTGACAGAGTTAAATTATGGAGTTTTTGGGATGGAGGGGGCAGTGGTGTGAGGGAATTGGCCTTATACGGGCAGATTGGTGGCACTGCCACATACTGGCAGTCTCACATAGGAGCGCGCACACTAACTGACGCACAATGAAACACATACTGTAGTCAGGACAGGCACATGCTCAAACCAGCATGGACTCGTGCTTCAATTGAGCAATAATGGACTGTTGGATGGGAATTTCACAGTTTTAATCCTGTTTGGCATTCAGTTAGGTTGCCAAAAAAAGGAAAAACACAATTGGAAATGTCATTCACACTCCCATGATAAGCCTTACTCACTTCTCTGAAACAACCTGGCCAACAATTAAGACGGGGTTCTTGCAGGACTCTCATCTCAGTCACGTCAGGGCAGTGTTGACAGACCCTCACACACTGATTCATCCTATAATGTCTATGGAGGACAGGTTTTCTGGCTTAAATCCATTAGTTAAGCGGACCATGGTAGAATACTACTGTCAAACATTTGAGGTGCACTCACTTTAGGCCTCACTCCTACAAAATGTGATGGGGCCATGAATCAAATACATTACAATCAAGTGCACAAATAAATAAACAGCTTTCTTCAACTATCAAATGCTACTCTGTTGAAGTGTTTCCAAGACCACGTATATATCGAGAATAAAGAGGTAAGACACAACGCAGCAGAGAATCACGCTGTATCGGTTCGTACAATGAAATGTTTCGAAGCCTGGGCCTCGTCTCTCGTCCTCTCAGAACAGGATGTTTATTGGACACTCCACTCCTTTGGCCCTGAGTCAATAACCGGGAATTAATCTTTCTCACGACCACAAGTGCTACTAAATGGATTGGAGAACAATCCCCCCACCCCCACCCCACATACAAACACATCACTACCTAAACACTATAGTGAATCAAGGCTTTGATGTACAATGCCCTGACGTACCCTGGTACAACGCTGTTTCCTGTACACAGCGTTTCAGCCCCAAAAAAGAGAAACATTTGGTAAGCATCAGGAGTGTAATTAACAGTGTTTTTCTTTCCATGCACACAGGTCAAGGAGGAGATGCTTTTCGAAGCTCTGACGACTCGAAAGACTGTGACGGTGGGCGAGAGACTGATCGTGCCCTACAAACTGGCAGAGGTGAGACACCTACATGAGAACATCAACCTGTTAGTTCTCCTCTAAATCATCTTCACCATCACTGACGAAGTACCGAGTTATGACACACAAAATACCATTCCTCTGCTTAATTCCTTTGAAAGTTAAGGGTTAGGAGGGTTGTAATTCAAAATATATTTTTTTATGGTGGTCTAAATCATACATAAGTCAAAGTAGTTTGTCAATAATTACCAAGCTGCATTGTGGTCATTGTAAAGGAATACACTGTTTCCACATGCATCTGTCTAAACCGGTGCAGAGGGTCATGCTGGGCCAGGCTAGGCCTGTCTGGCTACAGGCTAAGACAAGGATGCTTTGGAAATGAGATGTATGGGTGAGCAGGGGCCAAAACAGATGTTTCCAGGGCCGTTGAAGGGGTCCTCTCGGCCCAGAGTCAAGGACTGAAAGTGTGAATACTGCTTTTTCCATCAGCCACCTCATCCGGTCTGTTATGAAAGACCAGCAGTGCAGTGCAATGCTATCTTTTGTCAGTTTCTTCTATACAAGCGACATTTATCTTAAAGCTTGTCCAGTTGTAGGCCTACTTGTTATTCCCCTGAGGAAACACTCTGTCTTCTGTAGTTTAACACCAAATAATTTCCCAATTGACATAATATTTGTGACTCTTGAAAATATACAGACAGTCAGACATTCTACAGATATGCTCAACGTCCCACTGAATATGTATCTACTAAGTTTCACAAATGTACTGGATACCAAACCTTCAATTACCTAAACAGGTTTGGGTGGAATGTCCCGGCTAATGGAGGACAATAAGTAGGTCTACATCTCAGACCTTTACCATGTTTCACCTACAAGAATGCAAACAGTCTGAAATGCCTGTGCATAGAACAGCTTTGTTCCCTTGTTGTTAAGATTTGTAAAAGGCCTCTTGAATCAAAATGGCATTGATGCAAACACACCACATGTCCTCTGGAAAAGAATGAACATGGTCTGAGATTAAATATAGAGATACTTTACTTGATCACACCTGAATCTGTTGTTATTGTGATTATTATTATTATTGCAATGTTCGACAGTGTCAGATTGTACTTTTGGTACAGTACCCTTCACATTAGCATGTGACATTATCCACTCCAGCACATTGGAGTAGGGGCTGTAGACTCTCCTTATATTTTTAAGTTATGCTGGTTGGCTATTCCCCCCCACCCTCCCATGGACCTCCACAGACCCGCCACTTTTTTCCGGGACACTTGGCTCCCAGCACGTCTCCCCTGTCCGGCACCCTCCTCTCCCATGCTGCGGCATCACACAGCCTCCCCTCTCTGTTTACAGGAAGCAGCATTCCAACCGCATAGAGAGAGTTAGTCCCCCCCACCCCCCACCATGAAAACAAACACACGCCACATCTCACTGAGGAACCCCTGCTGAAAAAGGGGGGTGGGAGGGGGGACTAATTCGAGCTGGACCAACAGGCATACACTCTCCAAAGGAAAAGCCTGTGATATTAAATATGTTATTTTAGGCCATGCCGTCCAGGGCCTATCAAATTGTGTTCACTTCCCAATATGTTTTGTTTGGAGTCATTTCAAGACTTATATTTCATTTTCAAAGCTAGGTTTGTCCTGTTTTTAGGTTCAAAACAAATGCACTTGTAAGGTTATTTGCCTACTTCATTACTCACAAATTATTACTGTAAAAATGACGTTGAGCATCAAGTAGAGGAATACTTTATTGATCCCCGGGGGAAACAATTAGGGGTGTGAAGGAGATTGACAGTATTCAAAGTCAATAAAAAGTCATTTTTGCTTTAAACTGGGGTTCATTTACCACAGTAATTCTATAAGCGCTTCGTTCAATATCAAAACAGTCATATCCTCCTTTGCTGCAATAATTGTAGATGTTTAGAGATCATTTAGGATGAACAAACAGTGGTGATTGTTTTGGCAGCTTGTTGGGTGGCCCATTGTCAAAGAACCCCCATGTACCGATTTCAGGGTTGCAACATTCTTGGAGGTTTTCCTACTGGTACTAATTATAGCACTTGAAAACTCAAGTACAACTGAAACTTGCTTCTTCTGTGTGTAATTGTGTTCCTGTGTGTCATTAATGAGATGCTTTAGAAAGTAAAACTTTGCATAACAAATTGTGTGCAGCTATATAACCTATCTACTGGCTATCACTAGCTGTTTACTGGTTAGCCCAGTGGCTGATGCCCTCATAAGACAGAGTGCGAGACGCTAGCACTTATCAGTCCAACCCAGACAGTTGAGCATGCCCTGCGACTGTAGATGTGTCTGCTACAGTAGATTGGATTGAAAGTGGCTGTGTCATCCTCAACGAGTATTAGACGGGCTAATGTCATTAATCCTCACCCTGACAATATGTTGTTGCTGTGCCACTGCTGGAACACATGCTGGTGCCACCTGCGGCCCAGTAGGGCACACTGCCTGAACTCCTTGATTGGATTTAAATCAGTCTTTAGCAGTTTAATGTTGTCCATTTTGTTTGAGACAGTTTAAAT
Source organism: Osmerus mordax (assembly GCF_038355195.1). NCBI lineage: Eukaryota > Metazoa > Chordata > Actinopteri > Osmeriformes > Osmeridae > Osmerus > Osmerus mordax. Next base: position 7,991,994 of record NC_090062.1, on the reverse strand, counting down.
GATCTACATACAGAATTTGTTTCCCCCTTCTATTAAGTATCTGATATTACATATACAGCTGTACTGCTGTTATCATTCCAGTCATGTCAAATGAATGAATGATTTCTTCACTGAAGGGGAATTCTTGGGACTAATGACCTGATATTTTGGTCTGTTTATGTAGCAGGTTTTTTAAACCAAACATACGAGAAGTACATTATGCTTTCTCCTAGCTCTTCCGGGTTCACTGATAAATGACCACAGATAGAAGAAAACACAGATACTTCTAAAGTAGGTGTTTTTCTTACATCCAGGCGGGGACTGTTCGTGACTCAATGGCCAAGTCTCTGTACAGCGCCCTCTTTGACTGGATTGTGTTCCGAATAAACCATGCGCTGCTCAACAACAGGGACCTGGAGGACACAGCTAAGGTAAGGTTGCATCATCGACATACGGCTTCATACAGTACAGTATTCGACCCCGCTCATGTCTGGGCTAAACATCCTATTTAGAGTTTCCCTAAAGGTCTCTGCAGAGCTAACTATGAGCTAACTCCACAAGCCCTCTAATCATTGCCAGTTGTTGCTGCATTCTAACTTGAGGTGCAGATGATAGCTTGAAATTGGAGAATTATTTACAAGGGTCTTTTAGAATAAATGTTAATTCATAATTTAAAAAAACGCCACAAAGTATTTGGTGAGCATGGTCATTATGGCTGTACTTTTACTGTAGGTTGTGTTTCAAGGTCAGCTTTGTCATTAAAACAGCATGATCAGTTCAACCCATGACCCGTGGTGTAGTAAAAGACAATCTAAACAATACTACATATATATGTATTTATTTAAGTCCTGTTCCCCTATTATGTAAATATCCACTTGTTCCTTCTGTTCCCAGATCTTATCTATTGGAGTATTGGACATTTTTGGCTTTGAAGACTATGAGAACAACAGCTTTGAGCAGTTTTGCATCAATTTCGCCAACGAGAGGCTGCAGCACTATTTCAACCAGCACATCTTCAAACTGGAGCAGGTAAATGCTTTTATTTTAGGTTTTATTTTCCTTTGCAAGATGCAACTGCAGTACCTTATTTAGATACTGTATAATAGGCGTGAGAGTATCAACCTGCTCGCTGGCTTTATCGTACAAACTGCTCACTGTACAATAACCGTTTAACAACGGAGGACGTGCGGTTACACAACAGGTCTTAGGTCAGGGGCTGACGAGCGCATGATCCACATTATCATTTTCTTCCCTCCTCTGATTGAAAACATGACAGATTTGTGCTGTGTTAAGTAGATACAGGTTGACATGAAAGGGTGTCACAGTTACCACCATCAGGATTCCTGCTCTGGAGAATTACAGCATTTTCTCAACCATTGTCTGTGTTGGACTTTGAAGCCCTCAACAAGTCAGCTTTTCAGCTCCCAGTTAATAGCACCGTGAAGAGTCCCATTGCATGTATTTGGTTAATGAGGGACATGTAAAATAGTAGCCAAAAAACACATTTAACCTAAACAACGTGATAAGGCTTTGCGTCATAAAAATCACTTCTGAGTGTTTTGTCTTTTTGTTGGTTGTAAGCTTAAGTCAAGGGTCACTGTCCTTCATCTTGTAATGTAAGCTCTTGTCAGATTTGCTGCGTTAAGATGTTCTGTTCCTAGGCACAAAACAAGAATCTTACGTAATAAATAGCTGGTGAAAGTGCTCTAAAGCAGTCTTCAAACGCTCACGGCACGCATGACTTTAGAGCATTAAACTGTTGTGAATCGTTCGGAATCGTTACCTTTTGTACTTTCTCACGGGTATTGCTGAATGTTAAAGTCTGATGGCAGAAGCAAGTCACGCTTTCCTACGCTTTGAATGGAGGGTCCAATCTGTTTGACTATAGTACTACCTGATACTTGTAATTTGTGTTGAATGAATGAAGCAGTTTAAAAATGTTTACCCTTACACGTTTACTGTACTCTAGATCTTATAGCCCTTCCATTTCTCACACAGTATTGTGTAAGTGTGCAGGTGTATGCATATATGCATGCTTGCATGCGCACAGAGGTCCTACATCGTGTCTATCTGCAGGATGTCTCTGTCTACCAATATCATATAACTCTCCTACGTTGGTATAATTATTATTATTATATGGTAGATAAATGACTAACTATACCAAGCCAAACTTGCGTTTAAAAAACTATTGTCCTGCAACAACAACACTGTTTGAGACTAGCAGACAAGTTTGGTGTTGTGTGAACCTGCGACTGTGTGAACATACCAGTTCAGTGTCAACATGTGACTGTGAACATAAATTGTTTTTTTTACGTTCTATCCCACTGAGGAGTTTGTTATAGAGCACTCTGTGTTCCTCTGTGAGGTTGCTGTATTTTTCTTTTACGGTGTAGGCCTACTTAGCAGGTCTTTCTATGCATCATGAGAGAGAAGGATAGACAAAGAGAGGCAGTGATGGAGCCAACAACATCAGGCTAAGGTGGCGTGCTATCATCACTGAAGCGTTTCCAGGAATACCCAGTCATCACAAACACATAACCAGGCACCCTCACACACACATAACCAGGCACCCTCGCACACACATAACCAGGCACCCTCACACACACATAACCAGGCACCCTCACACACACTCATTACTCTCCTAATGGTGTTTTTTTTCTCTCTCTTCACTGAACCATTTATAGAATTCTCGTAAATTTACTTTTATTGTCTTTTCCGTGTGGGCCTACCAGAGTGCAGTCACGTTGTGGGGCCAGATCTAGGCTGTCCACACAAGGTGTTCCTGTATGATCAGAGACATGTTTTTGGAAGCTCAAGATCAAAAATGTGGTAGATTTAAGAACAAACTCATGTCAGTGAAGTAAGCCTATTATCTGTCAAGGTTTACGCTCTGTTGAAGTCCAGAGACGCAACATGTTGCGTTCAAACAATCAGTGATTGAATACTCATTCCAGTTGGCCCATGCAAATGTGTAAAACAATGCTTAGGCAGAATTCAATTTATTACGATATAATAATATTATTTCTCACAAATAATAATTCCGACACGTCTTGTGTCACGTCTGCTAAGCACATCCTTGCCTAGTTCCAAGTGTGTCACAGGGAAGAAGAATAACGTGCCAGTTAATTACATCGATCAGATACTTAGAAAGAAATTTGACTGATACTTTCGTTTACTTTTAACTAAAGTACTTTAGTGACAAGCATTGTACTTCATTTAATCACATTTTGTTGTTCGTTACCTTGGTAGTAATTTTCACACTGGTTACATAGTCCTGTTTATTGAAATACATTGTTGGTCACAGTAATTTGCACACTTGAGCAACATACTTCGATCACAGTATGGGTGCCCAAAATATTTCTCTTCGAGCCAAGCATTGAAGGACAAGACCAGTGTTCATTCCGATCCTTTTAAGAGCTACTGAATATACCGTATTAGGTTATTGTTTTCCAGGCAGGCACGAACAGGATTTCTTAGTGTAGACCAGTCCTTATTTGTGCAGGAAGTAGAATAAGCAATACAGATCAACCTCTGTTGGTTAGGTTGACCATTTGACTGGTTTGGTAAAAAGGGAGCGAAAGATTTGGATACCATTAAGAATAATAAAAACAAGAATTATGTCATTATTACATTCTCAGATTAAAGGCCTTATAACGTTATTCTGGCAAAATGCTAAGAATGCTGTACATTTTATGAAACCAGAAAAGGGTCTGGCTGCTAATTCATGCTGAAGAGCACTCTTATTGGAATTCAGATGGGACGGGTTTTATGGATGCTTGTATGGAGACTTTTGCTATCGACAATCAGACAATAGAGCGACAATTCACCTCACCCATTGTCATGTTTGTGTTGCCCCCCTCCCCCCACAGGAGGAGTACAGGTCAGAGGGCATCAGCTGGCACAACATCGACTACATCGACAACACCGGCTGCATCAACCTGATCAGCAAGAAGCCCACAGCACTGCTCCACCTACTGGACGAGGAGTGCAAGTGAGTGCTTCTGGCCAGCCGTTTGTCTGACCCACCCATATTTGTACACCTCTTTGAAAATACTTTGACTCCACTCCCTCTTGTGCACTGGCCCTAGCTTTCCCCAGGCCACCAACCAGACTCTGCTGGACAAGTTCAGACGGCAGCATGAGGGAAACAGCTACATCGAGTTTCCCGCCGTCATGGAGCCCGCCTTCATCATCCGCCACTATGCTGGCAAGGTCAAATACGGGGTCAAGGTCAGTGGCCATCATTGAGAAGGCATCTCTCCTGCTGCTCAGATCTTCCTCTTGTTTCTGGGTTCAGTACGGGTTTGTAGACGTTTGGTTCAAGTGAGTGAGGAAGTTGCCCGGGGGAATACTGAACACGCATACAGTAACACATACACACTCAGACCCAGCATAACAAGATAACTTGAGCCGGCATACTGCTCTTGTATAGCTAGTAAATGGGGTGTGAAGGCTTATACATACCTGCACAAGGGATTTTTGTAATCACTTACCTGGCAACACGCCCAGGTGTGCAGTCACATTACCACAATCAAGATCTGGCAACTGCTGGAAGATTTTACTCACTGTGCAGGTCTGGGCCTTTGTTTGAATGTTAATGTTACTTCCTTCACTGAAACAACAACCTTCTCATTTTCTCTAGAAGTCTTAATTTTTAGGGTACTGGTGTTATGTTTGGAGCCTATTCTCAAGATACAATACATATGAGTTAATTTGATACTGCATTGGCAATCTATGAGGCATAAATCTGTCTGTCCGGTATTTGTGCTGTGCCTCGAGTTGATCTAGAAGGCACAATGGAAATTTGGTTGGATCTGTCCCCACATCTCCCTCCTTCCTTTGTTTCTCTGTCTCTCTCTCTCACACACACTCACACGTTTTGCTCTCTCACTTTGTCTTTCTCTGTTTCCCAATTCTCTCCAACAAATAAACACACACTCTTCTCACCTTTCTTCCCTTTTCTCTCTCACACACACACACACACACACACACACACAGGACTTCAGGGAGAAGAACACAGACCACATGCGGCCTGACATCGTGGCCCTACTCAAGAGCAGCAAAAATGCTTTCATCTGTGGCTTGATCGGCATCGACCCGCCGGCCACCTTCCGCTGGGCCGTGCTGAGGGCCTACTTTAGAGCCATGGTGGCTTTCCGAGAGGCTGGCAAAAGACACACTCAGAGGAAGAGCGGTGAGTGGGGAACGAGGACTCAACGCACTGGCATTCAACACAAACACATTGAACACACACAGAATACAAACTGAAATTATACCGAAACTTCTTCCACAGAGGATGTTGGAGATAATGATTAGTGTGATTACTGTATAGATGCAAGGAAACACTGTTTTGCTGTTGGTTCAAGGTGGCTGCTAGGGCCAAAATTCTTTAGTGCAGGAGCTAGTCCCCCTTACACTCTTCCTTGGGACACAGAGATTTGTGTGTGTGTGCTTTTGTGTGTTTGTGTGCATGTGAAGATGTTTCCAAACACAACAGAATCTAAGGTCTCTCACCCTCCCACCCTTGTGCTTGTACATTGTTGTGTGTGTGTGGACAGTAGTGTATGTAGTGCTCTCCTGCATTCAGCAGTCTATTCCACCTTTAGACGTATTCTCCCTCCACCTGCTAATCCTCTTAGTGCTCCTAGCTAGCTCTGTCTGCCGTAGATATGCAAGATTAATGCTAGATCACGTTTGGTAATCAACAATGCTTGTTATGCTGTATACAGAGCCCAACTCTCTCTACTGTATATACAGTTTCACCGAAGATCCTAGCTTCCGTTTCCCTTTCAAATAAGATAGCCAACCCATTAGTTTCAGCTTTTGGGGTCCGATTTACCAGTGTTAACAGCACCTGGATTGCGTAATTAAGGATTTTCATGTGATGGCTCAAGAAGTGTAAGTCTTTGATTTGTTTAATCTGTCCTCCAAAGCCACATACCATTTGCTTCTCCCTCTAGCTCAATGTATCCCACATCTAAAAGACAACCTGAAACCCCTCACCTCACCATCCCAACTCTCTTGCGCACACACACACACACACACACAGAGAATGGAATATGTTGTTTGACACAGATGAGCTATTAAATTAGCATCCCCCTCCCATAACCCCTCCAGGGTTGTGAAATCCTGCCAAATGGAGCCGTCAGTCATCCACGCCATCACATCACCAGAGGGGAATGTACATGAAAGTTGTGATTGATTGTTATCTCCGAGTCTGAAGACAATCAAATGAGGAGAAGGGGAAATGGTTGGAGGGAGGACTCTGGGGGGGGGGGGGGGGGGAAGGCACCCGTAGAACCACTATTGCTGGGAGGGGGTGGTGTGGGGGGGCACACAACAGGTTTGAATGTGAATATACTGTATCTTTCTCTCCTGAAAGGTCTTGCACAGGTATTTCTCTTGTAGATTGCTACCTCTATTCGTCCGCTGTCTAATCTGTCTTTTTTCTCCTTGTTTCTCTCCCTCTCCCCCTCTTTCTGTCCTATTTTTTCCCCTCTTTTTTTCTTCTCCTATTTTATTTATTTTTTGCTTTTCCCAAAGGGCATGATGCCGCTGCTCCCTGCGCAGCTTTGAACAGTGTGGATAGTTTTAGCTTTCTGCATCACCCTGTGCATCAGAGAAGCTTAGAGATCCTGCAGCGGTGCAAAGAGGAGAAGCACAGTAAGGCTGCAATCCCACAATACCCCTCTCTCCCCCTCCCCGGCTTTCATGCAAAACTGTGAGTGGAGGGGGGGGGGGAGGGGGGGGGGGGAGGGGGGACTCGGGGTCAGACCAACAGCATTTGCTATCTAGCTGCTAAGTCATCGTTTCATTTACAAATTAGACAAGCTTATAACAACAGGCTACATAGCTGTAACTGCCTCCTTTGCCTTATGTGTGCATTGGATATTTGTACACACAGATTTCCACTCGGCTAGGTGCTTGTTGGTCTTCTCCTTAACCTCCACCCCCCCCCCCCCCCTCCCCACGTCTGTGTACGCGCCTGGGAATGCATCTCACTAATCATCTGTCTTGCATGTTATCCACTGTACGCAGCCCCCCCCATTCCCCCCACCCCCTTTCCTTCTCACTAACCCTATCTGTTGTCGTGGGGATAGCCCAGCATTGCATGAAAACAGCCATAGCACCCCTGTTTAACCTGCTCAGTGGTAATGGGGTTGGGGGGCACATGCACCATATCACCTCTGAAGTTAGACTTCTTTAAAACATTAGTTTTCTCAGGGGTGGGGGGGGGGGCTGGACCTATTTCACTGTAGTAGGCAGCAACAATACTGGGCACCCACCTTGGTAATAGTGTGCACCTTATTTTTATCCCTCACCTCCCTCCGTTTGGGACTAATCTGGGCAGAGGTTATGTGAGTGTGTGCACGTGTGTGTCGGAGGGTGAGATGATGTCTGACTGAGGTTGTGGTGTTTAGTTGGGTGGTGGGAATAGATAAGGCTCCATCTCCTTCATGTGCTAATCTCATCAAATGGACTCCATAATACCATGCCTATGGTTTGTATACTATATCTGTCTCCAGTGTCTGCAGTGCAGTGCCAAGCTCTTTAAATCCACAATTTGCTTGATAGCAGAAGTTTGAAACCTAAAGCTCTTTTATGCTTACAGCTTATGATGATACCCCGTTATGCTTATTATTTTTATGTATTTTCTATTTTTTACCCAGCAACATCTCCTGACATAACAGGAAATGTTGCACATCTGACTAAAGCAAAAACAGTATAATGTGTAATACCACATAATGACACGACCAGAATTTAGAACTTAGTCATTAGACTTACTGTGAAACTATTTCTTAGCTGTCTCCTGATTTTTGATTCTTTGTTTAAATTTCTGTTTGATTGGCAGAAGTTCAAGCCTGCTAATGGGGTGGAATGTTGGCATATGGATTACATCACTTCCTCTGCCAACTGTCATAATCCAATCTAAATCTTAGCTGCTGCTAAAAACACAGCTTTCAGTTACTCAAAATGGTTTCTTGATGAAACACCAATCTTTTGTCAAATTCTTTAAGGCCACCAATGTCTCTTAAAAAGTTGCTTTCCAAATTGAATATTTAAAAAGTTCACCCTTCAAAACCCCCCACAATGACGAGTTTAAAAGTATGATGAATACCATACACACATTTCTCATTCAGAATGTTTAAGTCCAATTATATTTAGATTGATCAATTTGATATTTCAGATAACTGTATTTAATTAAACTAAACCTTCCCTCAAAACTAAGTTCAGTAACGCCTCAAATGCATTATGTTTTTTACTGTAGTTTTCACACCCACACTAACAGGGAAACATTAACCATTACTGTATTCTACCTTGTTATGCTACATATTCTTTAACCCATAATCAGTCTTCATTCAAGGCCCATGTAATATTCATAACTAATTTGGGTTGTCCTATGGTGTTTGAAGAGTGTTGGTCTGGAAATAGCCTGGGTTTGGCCTTGTGTGTATGTGTGTGCCGTGTGTGTGTGTGTGTGTCCTCTTACCATCTTGTGTCCCTCCTTTCTGTCCTGGACCAGGTGTGGCCCGGAAGAGCCCACGCACACCCCTGTCAGACCTGCAGGGTAGCAACATGCTCAACGAGAAAGCACCACGGTAAGTCCCTAATGCAAACAAAAGAGCAGGCTAGATGCGGTCAGTTTGAGAGTGTATGTACCTACAGTGTATGTACCTTATTAAGAGATTTGTTTGTAACGTGTTCCTGTCATGGCCTATGGTACAAATGGACTCAGAGAGATGGGGGGTCTTCCAGACCCCTTCTTTGGGATGTGTCGATAGATTGCAAGTCTGGTACATCTTAAAAGACAAAATAATGACTGGGCCACCCCCCCAAAAAAGTCTAAAGGCCACCCGCCACAATACGATTTGGTGATTGTGTTACACGGGGGCACAGTTTGGGGTTATTAAAGTCCTCCTAATGTGATTTGCAACGCCCCCCTCCTGTTCACATCCACACTCCTCTTCAGTAAGTGAGCACTAAAGCCCCCATGCAGCTGCTTCCTGCGTGATGTCAGAGAGTTCCAGAGATGACGACCCAGGGAGTGATAAATATCTGCTCTATGCAGGGCTCTCCACGGTGGGGCTCTACAGTGGACAGTACAGTACTGTTTAAGTCTCTTAGGGGTACTGTTTAAAGATAAACACCACCAGCATGCCTGGCTTGGTGTGTGTGTGTGTGTTAGAGGAAAGTTTTGAAAAGGAGTGCCATAACCCCTCAGCCTGGATTCAATTTGTGTCATTTCCTCATTTAAATGTTGATATCCATCTGGTAACTTAAGGCAAACTGGAATAAAGCTTAGAGGAAATAAGATTGTAACGTGCCAAAGTTTTTCTTTGTATACACTTTATTTATAGATTCTGTCTCTAGCTATTCCACCAAGTAAACCAAATGTATGTCCTCAAGAGCCACCCTCCCATTTTTCTTCGTAGAGCAATCATTCACAATCCCTGGAGTATGTTGCAATCCTCGTCCTCAGTTGAAATCAGCAGGATGTTTTAGGCGTAGTTTAGCCGTAGGTACACTTTTCCACTCAGCAAGGCAGTAGTCATGGAGTCAACATTGGGGGGGACGAATTCATTTTTTAATGATAATTTCGGACAGCGTGGGTGGTTGCCTGTTGTAGTGCACATTTATATTTTTATTTATAATTTTATATCAATATTTTGGGGGGGACATTTTGACCAGATTTAAATATTGAGGGGGATGTGTCCCCCCCAATATATATTATGATGACGGCCTTGCCACTCGGTATAAAGAGGATGTGCTGTGCTTTGTTTGAATCTTGGACCTTAGTCCATAGCTGGACTCTTGTTAGTCCTCTGGGTCTTGTCCCAAGGTGGGAAACTTAAACCACTGAAAACCACACCACAGACAGGCTTGTCTTTTTACGCCTCAGAGTCGCTGTCCAAGCTATTCCTGGCTCCAAGTGCACCATAACAGAGACAAAGTATGTTAAAAATGAAAGTCATGTTCTTTTCCAATGTGACCACAAAAGAAAATATTGCAAACATGAAGGGAATCCGTATTTGAGGCCTTAACAGTAAAAACTCTGTTACTTTTATAGTTTTTTTTCCTGTTGCAAGAAATACTTTATTTTAAGTACTCATAAAGCCAGATGACCAGAATGAGTTCTCTACTTTTTCCAGCATGGAAAATATTCTAACTTTGACAAATAGTTCTCAGAATTAATTATACGGCCCAAAATCCTGACACTCCTAGTATTAGAAGAATAAACAAACCTTGAATTTCTAAAAGTCCAACTGTATGACTAAGAAGCATCCACAGGCGTGCTGTACTGTACCTCCATGCCTGTTGGCCTCTGCTCTCTTATTACCCATGACAGCACTCCCTGGACTCATGTCATGCCCCGTCTTTTTTAGTAAAGAAGCATACATGTGCACCTCAGTGCGCCTACCGTGTTTAGCATGGTCGCAGTGTGTGGCCCACCGACATAGCTGGAAGGAAACCCTATAAATCAGGGTTGGGAGCGTAAAAACAAACCCATCCCTGCTCCAGTGGCTCGCAGAGCCCAAGCTATGATGGATGGTCTCCCCAGTCCCCCGGTCCCAAGACCACAAGTTGTTATGAACCTCTCCCTCTCCTGCAGTGGTTCAGTGTGGTTCACCACTGTGTTGATACTTTGGAAAAAAATGTGGTGGTATGAGGTTCAGTGTACCTTGAGGCCTGAGGTTTTACAGTGTGTGAAGCACACACACAGAGGTTTTACAGGTTTACATGAGGGGTGTTCTGAGCCATCATGGTTGCTCTGCTTTAATTGGAGAAGCATTATTCTCCATTACCGTGTGTGTGTGTGTGTGTGTGTGTGTGTGTGTGTGTGTGTGTGTGTTTGCCAGGGAGTCTCCATCCCTGGGCTGGAACGGACGTGGCGGGAGGCAGAGCCACCTCTCGTGCTCCGGCTCCAACGCTGAGGAGGACGGCGGCATCTTCGTCAACTCCACTTCCAGCAAGCTTCTGGAGAGGGCTCACGGCATTCTCATGTAAGTGTGTGCTAGCCCTAACCCCACGTTCACTGATCCCCTTTTAGTGAATGTGGGGCTCAGTACTTGTGCTGCCTGGCCTCATCAGGCTGAGTAAAGAACAGAGGAACATAGCGTAGTTACCAAAACCATATCATGTGTTTTTAACAGGAGGAACAAAAACTACAAGTTAAAGCCCACTCTTCCAAAGGTAATAATACGCATATCTGTGCTTCACACACATGCCTTGCTTCAGGTTTTTCCATCCAGTCGAGGTTCTGTATGTAAGTGTCCATGTGTTACCTCTCCCACAGCACCTGCTGGATGTCAAGTCCCTCAAATACCTCAGCAACCTGACGCTCCACGACCGCATTACCAAGTCCCTCCTCCACCTCCACAAGAAGAAGAAGCCGCCCAGCATCAGTGCCCAGTTCCAGGTCAGAGGTCACTCCCCCCTGTCTGTGTTCACATTGACATTTGGAGGAATTTTGGTGAAAACCAGAAGTGGTGTGCCCAGTATGGCTCAGGCTTATTTGCACAGGCATGCCCCTAGTCAAAAAGTTTAAAACCACCCCCAGCTTCTCTTCCCCCCCCCCCCCCACATTTTGTCATCTTTATCACTCATTCTGAGAAATGTATTTTAAATTACAAATGTTAGTTTTTCCTTAGCCCTCCGAAATTATCCCAAAAACAATTTTGTGGTTGACAAGAGCCCGTGGTTCTTTCCTGGTTGAGTGTGCACACTTGATCATCACAAGTGGTTCAAACCGTGTCCAGCTGTGAGAATGACGCCAGTGTTATATGGACATGCTCTGGAACTCTGTGTTCAGTATGCGGCCAATTCAGACACATTTTACATCCCACACAAAAGACATAACATCATGTCTGGGTGGCAACATTTTTATAGGCCATAACCCTTTCCCCTCAGAAAAGGATTTTCTCAGTCACTTTGGGCTACTAGTTTAATCTGCAGAAATATAATTACAATAAAGCTCAGTAACTTGTAAATCCCATTAAGATATATTGTTGTGTAATAAATACTTTTCCATACTTTATATAAACACATTTATGATAGAGATGAAGATCCCTCTGAACTTATAGAAAAACTAACCTAAAGACCAGAAAAGTTTGAAGAAAAAAGTCAAACACGTCTTTGTATTTTTCAGTATTCTGTTGAACAAAATTAGCTTGTCTGAATCTAACAGCCAAGCTACCCAGCTTGGTGGAATCTCCCCCTGGGCCCAGTGTGAGTGAGAGTGGAAGACCGTGAATGCCCCACAACAGTCCCACCCTGGGCAGGAAGCCCAGTCAGAATATGTGGATGACTTCACTTCCCACATCCTGTTGTGTGGCTGATTGCTTTAATCCTCCAAAAGAGAGGGGGGCTGGGGTGAATTCCTCTGACCTCTGAAACAGACACACGTGGACACACATGTGGACGCATGTTCATGCACACAGTCTCCTCAACACACATGCATGCACACATGCTAACACACACACGCACACATAAACCAACTCAAACCACAGGTGCAATTCATCCACTGTGTTTCCTGGTTGTCAAAATGAAGACATACTGCAAGAGAAACAAGTTGTTTTGTACACCCAGTCCTTTTCACATCAGGAGCCAACCGCACAATAGGTTTTGTATGATCCCAGACATTGTTTTTTAATGTTACACACAGGAGTCATAAAGGCAGTACGACAAATATTCACACCCGACAAAACCACCAGTCCATGTCACCCTGCATTTTCCACCACATACATTTTGTCTACAGTGCAAGTTTGTATTGTTTCACTGGGTGTGTGACATAAAGTATGTAAAATGACTTTTTTGGTTCTTGTATGTCTAATCATAGGCCTCGCTCAATAAGCTGATGGAGACTCTGGGCCAATCAGAGCCATACTTTGTCAAATGCATCCGCTCCAATGCTGAGAAGGTATGTTAGCAGTTTTTACTGACTTTTGATCTTTGCAATTTAACATTCAGAACTCTGTTGCTCAGCTATGGATTAGTACATGTAAAAGTAAAGTTTCCTAATGTATGAAAGTGTGTTGAAGGCCATACTGTAGGAAATTACATCTATACTCTATACTCCTATACATCTCACATCTCACTGTCTCAGTAGTTTCTTACCCGCCCACCCCTCTCTTTATCTCTCCTTCTTTTTCTCTCTCTCTCTCTCTCTCTCTCTCTCTCTCTCTCTCTCTCTCTCTCTCTCTCTCTCTCTCTCTCTCTCTCTCTCTCTCTCTCTCTCTCTCTCTCTCTCTCTCTCTCTCTCTCCCTCTCCCTCTCCCTCTCCCTCTCCCTCTCCCTCTCTCTCTCTCTCTGGCTATATCTCTCTGGCTATATCTCTCTCTCTCTCTCTGGCTATATCTCTCTCTATCTGTAACTCTCTCTCTCTCTCTCTCTCTCTCTGGTTACATCTCTTTTCTCTATCAGCTGCCTTTGCGTTTCAATGACAGTCTGGTCCTGAGGCAGCTACGCTACACGGGAATGCTGGAGACTGTGCGCATCCGGCAGTCAGGCTACAGCATCAAATACACCTTCGAGGTGAGACGGAAACAGATGGAACATAATCCATACTGACACAGACTGGAGCACACACACCTCCCACTTCCCTCCAATACCTCCACTCTCAAACCCATCCAGAGGGGTTTCTCTCTGAGGAGTGGTTCTCCTAACCAGGACTAGTCAGTGTGTTGGGCCTGGGCCGCTCCTACTCTCAAGGAAATGAGGACTGTGTGAAAGGGAAGGTGCTGCATGTCCCAGCCTTTCTTTTGCAGGTCATGTTAACACGCGGTCAGAGTGTGTAGGAGTCCCAGTACAGGTTCTTCTGTGGGCCTGAGGAGCACCCCCCCCCACACACACACACACACGCCTCCCAAATATCTCAGTTCATCTTCTGTATTCATATGGATGTGGTTTGCTGACCACCTGTCCATATAGCCCTAAGGATATTGTAATCAAACACATGCCATGAATACACACGTGTTTAAAAAATGGTTACTTGGGATTTGAAAGATGTAGACATCCTGTTGACATAAGAAAATAAGACAGTCAAGTCATACCCATTAAATCCTTTAGTATTTCATATGATACAGGTCAAGGCCTGAGTGGTCTCTTACTTGCTTGGTAAGTACTGAATCCAATAATGGATTCATGTAAGATCCCAACATTTACTCAAATGTAAGAGACTGAGCATAAAATTGAGAAGGCTTTTCAGTGAAATGTTGGGGTTGTATATATTATTTCTGAGCCAAAGTCTCATTTTGTTGTCATTACCTCACAACTCAACAACGTACTTCACGTCTACTGCATCCTTGCTCCCCCCCCCACCCCCCATATTACTTCTATGGTTTTTAGGTTATTAAAAAATATCTTGTCAGTGTGTCACTTAATGAGGACTTATGAAGCATCCTGACCTGGGTTGTGAGCACAGAGACTTTCCATTGAGTGTGGGTGTGTGTGTGATGACATCAGCTCTGCCTGGGGTAATTGTATAAACACAGCATATGATTTTCAGTCCTGCCTCACCCTTTGACAATGAGAACAGACAAAAGCCCTTAGTCTAGGGGAGTTCTGGACTTGTTGATGTGAGGTCAGCTTGGACTCTGACCTGAAACCATGTGTCTCAACAAGATCTTGTGAGCCTGACGTCCTGAGGTTGAGGGATGCATTTTGCATCGTACAGTAATACACTTCCATTGTGATTCAAATGATCCAAAGTGACCTCATTATGATAAAGGTAAAATTGTACACATTTTGTACAGTCTCCCTGCTGTGTGTTTCTGACAAACCCACTTCCCTCTCTCTTGGCAGGACTTTGTGCGCCACTTCCGTGTGTTGCTCCCCGAGGGCACCAGTGCTAGCCAAGAAGGCATCAGACACTACCTGCGCCAGGCCGACCTTGCACCTGATGGCTTCCAGGTTGGCAGATCAATGGTACGTCTCTCAGGCACCTGTAGAGTGCCTCATCTCACTGTAAGAATCCACAGTTGTTTGTTAGAGATGCAAGGATACAAGGTCCTGGCCATGAAAAGATGTTGAATAATGGATTTCTAACATATATACATAACAGCAAGATGCCTGGCAGGATACTCGATCCATTGGTGTTGATTTTATTTCATATTGGTCCCCGTTACTTCATTTAAATCATGAGTGCATGGTCAAACACATAAGTGTGTTTGACCATGCGTAACCTTTAATAGACAGCCAGCCCTGATAACATAACCCCACCTTTCAAGCCAAACCTAAACTCCTGACTAAATCTATGATGTTATTTTTGAAATGGGTGATTTCCCTCCGCAAATACAACCCTGGAATTTCAGGAGTCATAGATGAGCAATGAGCCAGCTTTGTGCACGTTTTTAACTGTCAAAAAATTTAATTAATTAACTGCCTTTATAATGTGCAACCCATACCTGACATTCCTGTGGCCATTATGTGTCTGAATATCCTGGGGCTGAGTTGTGTATGTACACATTGGCACACTTGATACATCAAGCAAGCGTGCAGATCCCATCTATTTATACCATACGTGTGTGTAATGAAGTGTCCCAGTCCTGTGGGACCGTAATTCCACCCCTGCTGCTCCCCCCGCACGCTTCTTTTACCGAACTCCTCCCCTCCGGCCCACGCAGGTGTTCCTACGAGGGGCGGACCGCCAGCGGCTGCAGGCCCGGCTCCACGAGGAAGTGCTCCGGCACATCGTCACCCTGCAGCGGCGCTTCCGTGCACGGCTGGAGAGGAAGAACTTTGTCAGGATGAAACACGCAGCCGTGCAGATCCAGGTAATGTCCAGCTACAAAGCCATCTTCAGCTTTTGCTTCATAACAAATTTGCTTTTATTAGGTGTACAAATTGAGATATTAATTTACCTTAAAGTGGGCATACTGTTGACCCTTATTGATCATGGACATTCACTACATGTATATCAATTTGCTTAAATAGAAAATATATGATTCAATGTCCTTCTTGGATTCTGATGTTAGCTTGAGAACTTATTTACTGTGGTAAATACTGTGACATTGTCTTAGCCTCAAAATTCACAGTTGAATCACAACTGATTATCGGATATGGGGATGTAGTTGCACATTAAATCATTTAGTTACAAGAATCAAAACCTAAAACATGTAGGTAGAAACATTTAAACTCCAGAGTTATTTGTGATGATGCCAATTCTTCCATTATTTTATGTGGTCATTTGCCTGTGTGTCTTATACCCCACTCTAATTTACCACAAAAATGGTATAGTCGACAATCTTCCTATAAACACAACATCATCCACATATATTTATAATGCATGCGACATAACCTCCACAGCAATGGTGGCGCAACAACCAGTCCAAGGACGATGAGGAAGAGGACGAGGAGGACTACGACCCTGCCATCCAGGAGGGGGCAGCCTTGCGCCTGCAGACGGCCTGGCGGGGCTTCAGGGAGCGCCGCCGGCTGGGGCTGTGGCGCGGTGCGGCCCTGCTGCTGCAGAGGGAGTGGAGGCGGTGGCTGTGGAGGCGGGTTGCGGCAGCGCTGGTCATTCAGACGGCCTGGCGCCGTCACCGGGCCAAGGAGGCCTACCTCAAGCTGCATGGTGCTGTAACACTGCTGCAGGTGGCGAGCAGAGGCTACCTGGCCAGACAGAGGTAATCTACCGCCAACCCCTTGACCACTGACGGACTACAGTATATAGTATAGAATCTTACAGTATAGTATAGAAACTTCAGTTGTTAAACTGAAAGTTTAACTCCCCGTGAAGCATGCTAGTCCATGCTAGTGGTTAAACTGAAAGTTTAACAACTTTTATGGCTCAAGCAAGGGCTTGCAACAGGGCTCACTTTTGGTATTTGTTCATAATTCTATATCCAATCCCCCCTCTGTATCCCCGGCTTATTCACAGTGTGCCAACCACACAGTCTCCTGTTAAGATAATGTCATTACATAAACACCCCAACACAAAGTAGCTCCAGTCAGCTGAGCCGGGTGAATGAGAGTTCTTTCGCAAGGCTGCTACTTTTAGTTTACACATCTGAGAGGAAGTTCTTTGAGGAAAATGTACACTCGGAGACTCAGTGTAATTTGAAGTTTTCAGTCTTGATTGGCTGGACATGAAGGAAAGTTTCAATTCAGTGAATTTTCTCTCCTGATTGGCTGAACTTGTAACCATGTGTCCTTGATTGACAGCTTCAGGGAGCTCAAGGAGCAGAAGCAGAGGGAAAGACTCCTACAGCAGGAGGAGAAGCTGCAGAATGGCCAGACGAGCCTTTCGCCCAGAAGAGAAGAAGAGGAAGACGACGAGCCAACGAGCATCATGGGTCTGGACCTGAGCACGTGGGAGGATCGCTCATACGAGGAGCGGGAGAGAAGCCTCCAGAAGCTCAGTGCACAGGAAGGGCCAGTCGAGGACAAGCAACAGGAAGAAGCAGCAGGAACGAGAAGAGCAGGAGGGGAGACCAGGTCATCTGAGAGCTCGTCAAGAGCACATTCGGAACCGCCAGGGTCCACCATGACTCCTCCAGTGGTCGTCCGTGAGAGGACCAGAACGCTGGATGAGCCCAGCCAGAAGACAACCCGGGCCAAAAGGGAGAGCAGGCGGATGAGGGAGCTGGAGCAGGCCAAGTTCAGCCTGGAGCTCCTCAAGGTGAGGGCCACCAGTGGGGGGGCCTCATCACCCTCCGATGAGAGGCGCTGGTCAGCTGAACTGGTTCCACCCACCACCCCTCCTCTGCGCTCCCCCCAAGGCACCCCCGACAGCCAAAGCTCCAAGGGCAGCTTTGAGCTACTCAGCATGGATGAGGAGCCACCAAAGGAGAGGCCAGCAGTGATGGATGCAGAGGAGCCAGGCCCCCTTTTACCCACCCTGCTGGCTCAAGAGATGGAGCTCCCAGCAGAGGTCTTCCCAACCTGCCCCAAAATGGTTGATGAGCCATCCAGGGCTCCCGTTCCAGAGATAATTCCCCCTCCAGACAGCCAGAGCCAGGCCAGGCCTGCCTCTGCTGCCCCCAGTCCCACCCCTCCGCCCAAAATCGAGAACTACCTCCCGATCTTTTACGTCCCAGCCCATGAAGGCATCTCGGTCACCGCTTGCCCTCCTGGTGAAGAACTCCCACAACCCCTAAACCCCCCCACCTCCACTAGCACCACTGCCGTTCTTACCAAGCCACCCAAAGAAAGGCGGGAGTCATCCCGGCGGCCAGTGGTGGTTGTCATTAGCATGCAGAAGGAAACTCCTCTCAGCGAGGACCTCCTGGGCATGGTCCGTCCCCCCGTGGAACTCCGAGATGAGGCGGCGCAAACAGGAGAGTTGACTCCATCGCCTCAGCAGCCAGATCCCGCTCCGCCACCGCAAGACCCCCTCTTAGTCCCTCCCCCCGCGCCTGTCCCTGCCGCCAACCAGGCCGTTTTGGAGAAACTAGAGAGACTGAACGAGGAGAAGGAGGAGAGACAGCGGCACCAGCAGCAGCAGAACGAGAGAGAAATGATGGAGCAGATCAGGAAGCAGAAAGAGGAGCTGGAGAGGCAACGACGTTGCTTTGCCCAGTACGAGAAGGACATGCTTGAGAAGCAGAGAGGAGAAGCCTTGCAAAGAATACAGCAGAGCAGGCAAGGAGGAACCATCCCTGGGTACGATGCATCTGGACCAGATTTCAGGTCTGGGTCTGGAGCTGGTTCCGCCAGCAGGCCTCTCAGGCCCAGCTCCTTGCTGATTGAGAGAGCCCCTTCTCTGGCTCCATCTTCCAGGACCCATTCTGTGTCTGAAGCTCCCTCTGAGGGCTCTCCTGCTAGGGGCAACATTCAGACTGCTGGTGCTCAGGCTCGACTCCCTCCCCCTCCCACCTCAGGCAGAGAGAAGAGGCCTGGGGCCGAGGGCTGGGCACCCAGGCTCACCCTGGAGTCCAGAGATGGTGCGGGAGGAGAAGCAGGGGCCATGGGGAGAGTCCCCAAGAAGGCTCCCACCAATCAGGTTGTGACTGTCAGTATGACTGACAGGTCTGGGAAAATCTTCTTTTCCCCAAAAGACAAGGTGTCGTTTTCAAAGTGAGTATCAGATTAAATTGGTGGGGTGCCTTTGTTTTCCTTGTGTCACCAAAGTAATGGATTACGTCAGGCAAATTACATTTAGGATTTTCATTATCTGTAGATCAAATATGACCTGTTAGACAATGAAGCATTTACATCAAGGCAATTGGAAGCTACTGTTTCCTTCTATTTTCATATCACTGTGAATATGTAACCTCTTTGTCTTCTAATTGTCATGGCTAAACGTGTTCATGTCAAACCTGTTCATGACAAGGTTTGACAAGGACGCCGCTGACCAAGAGAAGCCTGCTATCGCCCCCAAGGATGGGCCCCCCTCAAGCTCCAAGCCCTCCAAGACACTTAAAACACGGGAGGTGAGCTGCTTTTTTTGTTCCCATAAAATGTATGGCAACCGAGTACCTCAAGAGATTAACTGTGCGTTTGTGGGGGCGCGTACTTGCACGTGTGTTCTTTTGAATGCCTTAATTGGGTGCAATCATGTGTTTATGTACACTTTCTGACAGAGGACGACAAAACTAGTAGTAATAGGTCATTCAAAGGTCACCTGCTGTTCTAAACGACACAAGATTCCCCTCAGACTCCACCGACCACAGAAGGAAGCCACTTTCGACACCTGCAGTGTTTCACTTGTGCTGTTATCGTTTTTG
The DNA here is from genome assembly GCF_038355195.1 of Osmerus mordax. Taxonomy (NCBI): domain Eukaryota; kingdom Metazoa; phylum Chordata; class Actinopteri; order Osmeriformes; family Osmeridae; genus Osmerus; species Osmerus mordax. The sequence goes on along the minus strand of NC_090062.1, from coordinate 7,972,348 downwards.
GTCAACCCCAGGTCGGCAGGGCTGGCTACAAAAAGAAAGCCCGCATGGCGCGGACACGCTCCGACTTCCTTACCCGCGCACCCATCCTCTCTGTAGGGGGCGAGTCCGAGGAAGATGACTGCGACGACACTCCTCTCTCCCCTCGTCATTACACCCTTCCCCTCCCCAAACAAGTGTCTCCCCATTCGATCTTGGGTGAATCGTGTTTCAGTGACTCAGAAATGGTAATGGAACCAGGCTCAAAAAGCCATAATTACTACTACTACTACTAATACTACAAGTGCTGCTGCCCTAAGTCTTCCTAGGCTAATACACCCAAGTCTGCTAAAGGTTGACTTTTGGATAGCCAAACTTTCTCTGCTAACCACTTCAGCACTGCATGGTTAGTCCTGCGTTACACTGCTGACAAACTAGGCTACAAGGCTTTTCACTTGGTAACTTTCTTCATCTCTCAAATGTATTTTCTGTGACACACTGTAAAATAAGGAGATATTTCTGTGGGTCAAACCCTTGCGAGAATATACGTTTGAATTTTCAGCGAAAATGGACGCTTTATATGATTTAACAAGGTTTATACTGCTACAGCTACCTTGGAAACGCCATAACCTCTAACATCAATCTTACAAATTCTGTACTAATTATGGATGATGGAATTTAGTCAGTACTGTATTCCCCAGGCTCTAAAAGCAGATTCTTCTGAAGTACGACTTAAAACATAAACTGAGATGACAATAAGCTTCTTTGAAAAGCAATCAAGGCCGCTAACGTACTTTAGTCCCTCTTCCATACTTTTCAAAGCCCTAACAATGATTTTCTCTCCCTCTTTGCATTTTTTCTTCATCCTTTCAGTAAACAGTCTTTGCATGAATTAGCCTGTTAGCTTCTTACACTTCTATCACTTCTCAGCTGGCCTGGCCCTGGGACACAGGGATCAGAGGTCAACAATCATCCACCAGCTTTCCTGCCCGTGATTTATTAACCCTCACCTCACTCAACAATTTTCTTTGTTTTGTTGAGGATTTTAATGTATGTTTTTGTGACACTGAATTTGGCTCTGTCTCCTGGTATGTGACAGTGAGTGACATGTTTGTATGACAATTCATCACAGTTATAAACACTATTTAAAGACTGTTCAACCACCGTCATTCCAATTTACCTGCAAAAAAGAATATACGGGTATTTGCACATGCTCAAACCTGATACTATGCTGCCATCTACTGACGTTTGCCCTTGATGCAGGTGTGGACATAAATACTGCATAGTAAATGCTCAGAGAAGCTTCGATCCACTCAGTTATTTAGTTGACAGTCTCCTATTCAATGACATTTCAGCCATCAGTGGGTTCCGAGGAGAAGAAAAAGATGCAGAAAGCCATGTCGTCCGGGGATCTGGGCAAAGTGGACTTGATGCCGAAGAACTCTCAAACAGATGGAAGGTTTGTGTTTTCTGTACAGCCTTTATGGGTAAGGGGCATTGACTGACTGAAGCCTGACCATCAGAAAAGAACCGTCTTCATATCAAAATCACTACTTAGAATAAATTGTCCTTGTTGGAAATGCCCCTCTTTTTGTTTTTGTAGACTCACAACAACTAAATGCGCTGTTTTCCCACCAGGGTTCGGGGTAAGATGCGTTTCTGGGGGAAGACCAAGCAGGGGGAGAAGAAGCCATCCAGAGAAAAGCTGATCTGTGGTGCAGACTCCATGGATGGTGATTACGGCGACACAGGTCCCCTACTGGGCGAGGGTGAGCGGGGGGAAATAGATCAGAGGACAACAGGGGGTACTACAGGAATGAAAGCAGCACATTACAATTCTACACTAAACCTGTTTAAAAGATAGTGTGTTTGTACCAAAGGGCTTTTCAATTGGTTGTGATACCCCCACCCCCCCCCCCTTTTCTTTTTAGGTCAAGAGTACATGTCTCCCCCTCGCAGTCCTGACTTGACACTGGAGCGTGCAGGGCGGGAGTTCAAGGAGAACAAGGAGCCCTCGCCCAAGGTGAAGCGGCGGCGCAGCGTGAAGATCAGCAGCGTGGCTCTGGAGCCTGCCCAGTGGCAGAACGACGCGCTACAGATCCTGACCTGTGCCAACGACTACAGGAGCATGAATGACTTCTTAATGAAAAAGGTGTGGGGGTAAAACTAAATGCATGCATGCAGAAAGCACAGATATACACACATTTACACTCACTCAAATACGGATAGATTACATACTTATTGGTGAGTTTGAATGTAGAAAGTAGAATGTTTGTGCTTTTGTTGCTTTGCATCAGTTTACTGTCTAATTGTATGAGTTGTATGTATAGTTACTTTCCCACAAATATCAATCTTTTCACCCTTGAAATTATGTCCGTTTTAATGACCATTACTTTTAATCCGTATCATAGATCAATGACTTGGACACAGAGGACAGTAAGAAAGATACCATGGTGGACGTAGTCTTCAAGAAGGCCCTGAAGGAGTTTCGCCTCAACATTTTCAACTCCTACTCCACGGCTCTGGCGGTTAGTATAGTGGAAGCACCCTCTTATCTGTCAAAATATTTTCCCGAGGACAATATAGTAAAGAGAAAGGAATACAGGAAAGCCATGATAAATTAGTTTAAGTACTTGAACTCAGGTGAAAATGTGTATTCGGTACCCCTTATGTGCATCTCTAATCCGTTATTCAGATGGATGATGGGAAGAGGATTCGCTACAAAGACCTGTACGCTCTATTTGAGCACATCCTGGAGAAGACCATGCGCCAAGAGCAGAGAGACTGGAGGGAGTCTCCCGTTAAGGTGTGGGTCAACACCTTTAAAGTCTTCCTGGATGAGTTCATGACAGAGTACAAGCCTCTGGATCCCATCCTCAGCAAGGTACTTTTTGATTTTGTATTTACAAACATTTTCTGAATTTACCAGTATTTTCAGGGTTATGCTATACAAATAACCATCAGACAAACAACATTATTCGTTATTTGTTTGAAATCAAGGCAGAAGAAAATGTATGCACTGTCTATTTTCTCCCTACAGGTTCCCAAAATGGAACGCAAAAAGAGGAGGAAAAAGGACATGGACATTGTGAGTCTTGGCTCACGCCTTCGAAATGATTTGCAGATAATCAGTTTACTTTCTTATTTGCAGAACTAGACATTGGACTACAAGTTGTTGGTCCAATATCTAGTGCTATACATAGTCTGTTTACCTTGCTTCCATCTTCCCTATATTATTTTATTAATATGAATAAACTCACCAATGAGTTAAAAGTCCACAGAAACGTTCTAGTTAACTACAGCATGTAAAGCATGTTCTCTGCCCCCTGTAGGTAGAAGAGCACAATGGCCACATTTTCAAGTCCACGCAGTACAGCATACCCACCTACTGCGAGTATTGCTCCTCCCTTATCTGGATGATGGACCGAGCCTGTGTCTGCAAACGTGAGTACACACACGGACGCACACAAACAGCAAATGTTTACTCCTCGACAGGTCTACAAACACCTTTGTAAACTGAGATTTGTTAAAACGTTTGTTAACCGAGACCGTAGGTCGAGGTTTACAAACAAATCGTTTTAACAAATCGAGGAGACAAAGCGTTTGCTGACCTGTCGAGGAGTAAACATTTGGTTTCTTATATACTACAACAATACGTGGGAAGATCCCAAATCAAACACGTCGAATCTGGAGCAGACGCCATGTTGTCAGAGCAATCAGCTGCACTTACACTGGTGACGTCACTACATCTCCAAGGCAACATATCAACAACATCAATTCGTCTTCTGTCTGCTTCAGATACTTCTTTAAAACGGGAAGCGATTGCGGGGCGTTTGCGGACCTGTGCAGAAACCATATTTGGTTGTTTTAGTTTTTTGGGGGGCAATTTAGGCTACTTTGTTGCCGAGCAGATGCCACGTTGTTAAGGTCAATGGCTACATCTCCAAGGCAACAGCTTGTTGCTAGGTCCATAAAACCGTTTATTTACCTCTGCGAACTTTCAGGAGGTATATAAACGGTATTATTAACTTTTGAGAACGTCTTCTGGACCAATAGGAACAGCGTATTGGTCCAATTATTACACTAGTATATAAGAAACACAAACGCTCAACCACACATCCCTAACAGTCCTATCACTCTTAATTAGATTGTTTTCAACTGGACTCATGAGTGTGTCTGCCCATGTTTGGAGCTCTCCCAACACTGTTTGCCCTCTTTCAGACAGGATGGTTTCTCCTATCCTGCCAATGTTGCCTTTGTCTTGCTTTAGTCAGTTAGCTGCAGATATCTGTTTGATTTTCAAAAAAATAAGGAATGATGAGGAGGCATAGCCTTTCGGTGGTTCATTGTTCTGACATGCATTTCTCCGGTTGTGTGAGTTCAGTGTGCAGGTATGCTTGCCACAGAAAGTGCTGCTTGAAGATGACGACCAAATGCAGTAAAAAGGTAAGGGCGGCCATATTGTGTCACTGCACAATCCTGTGACATTTATTATTTTTGTGTGCAACTCAAGCTGGGGAAGCCACTGGAGATCAGTTACTTGGAAGTATTGACATGCTAGCTGAAAAGGGAATTCAATTCCAGGAAAATCTTTGTAAAAGAAAGTATAATCAGTCTGTATCTTTCACTTTCTCTCCCTTGCACTGACACTCTGCCATCTGTATTTGACTGTGTTCTGTGTTTCTGCAACTTAATGCCTGTATCCATGAACAGTACGATCCGGAGCTCTCCTCCAGGCAGTTTGGAGTTGAGGTTTCCCGTCTGACCAATGACGAGCGGACGGTGCCCCTTGTGGTTGAAAAGCTCATCAATTACATTGAGATGCATGGCCTCTACACCGAAGGAATCTACCGGAAGTCCGGCTCCACCAATAAGATCAAGGAGCTCAAGCAGGGTCTGGACACAGGTAATGCTGACTAGTGGTAATGGTAATGGCCTGGTGATAGATGGACAGAAGACCAAGCTAGCCTATTCACTAAAGCAAATCATATTTTCATACAGTTGCTAAATACTAAATGTAACATCTTTCCCTATGCTGTTTGTCTAGATGTGGAGAGCATGAATCTTGATGACTACAATATCCACGTCATTGGGAGCGTTTTCAAACAGTGGTTACGGGACCTGCCGAACCCCCTCATGACCTTTGAACTTTACGAGGAATTTCTCCGTGCCATGTGTAAATTCTAAAACTTAATTAAATTAGCATTTAACTATAGTTTATTTTCTTGTCATATGGCACTCAGCAAATATTAATTCTCTGTATTTCCAGGAACATTTCATTGAGGGTGATAAAGAACTGGATATATATATAATTTGAAGATCAGAACCATATTTTTTCTCTTTTTAGGTTTGCAAGACAGAAAGGAGGTGATCAGAGGAGTGTACTCCATCATCGACCAACTGAGCAGAACTCACCTAAATACCCTGGAGCGCCTCATATTTCACCTGGTCAGGTAAGAGGTTCTAGAAACTGGCATGGCAGTTTGGGATCAGGAATCTAATAATCCTGAGACCTGTTATCAAATCAAATTGCTGCTCCATCGAAAATCAAGTAAAGAATTGTAAAACCAAGCCATCAAAATAAAAAATATAGAACTTACTCTCCTTTCTGTAATCTGCCCTTAGCTGAGGTGAATCATGGGATTTGTATTTTCAGGATTGCCTTACAGGAGGAAACCAACCGTATGTCAGCCAACGCATTGGCCATCGTTTTTGCCCCCTGCATCCTACGGTGTCCAGACACCATTGACCCACTGCAGAGCGTCCAGGACATTGGGAAGACAACAGCGTAAGACTTAAGTTTACTGGCTTGTATTATGTATAATACTAACTGCTACTGCCAACTCAAAGCCACCTACAGTAATAGTTTTAGTCCAACTAATTTTATAATATATCACTTTTATAGTTGTGACTGCAGGGCCATTGGTATCCCGCAGGGGACCTTTTGGATATTGTACTAGTACGAGTTTTTAGTCTACAGTATTTTTGAATACATCACATTTATTTTAGTACTTCCGAATGACTATGCCATTTTATGCTGTAGGTGTGTGGAGCTTATCATTGTGGAACAGATGAACAAATACAGGGCCAGACTAAAAGACATCAACAGCCTGGAATTTGCAGAGAATAAAGCAAAGTGCAGACTGACCCTCATACGAAGATCAATGGTAAGATCCAAGACCATGTCCCTCGTCGGGTTTGAGACCATGAACTGCAAAAAAGTGCCTTCAATTATTTCTTCATTATTTGTTGAAACTATATGCCTAAAACTAGCTGACCTTTCCTATTTCCTACACACTAGCTGACCTTTCCTATTTCCTACACACTAGCTGACCTTTCCTATTTCCTACACACTAGCAGACCTTTCCTATTTCCTACACACTTCATAGTGTATTTTCTTACTCCTTAACTCTGAGTTCCTTTTTTCCACCTTGTTTTTCCCTCCTAATTCTGTCAATACCTTTCTTTCCTTTTGATCCTTTTCCTGATCTAGAAACCTGTAATGATAGCTGTTAGATTTATGAGCATAGCCCGCAGTGCGGTGCCGGTATGTATCCACACATTGTAACGCATTGTGCACAGTCATCTGGCAGCCATTTTGTTGTGACGGTGGCAATGGCTGATTGTCTGTGCCTCTTTTTATGGTTAATGTTGAACCTGTGACCTCCTGCATCATAGAATGACGGCCATCATGTCTATCTATTTTCCCATATCTCTTCTTTTGTATACTGTAACTATGTCTGACTTGTAGATTAAAGTTCATGACATTGACTGGACATACGGTAATGTAATCATGCAATTGTTTTTAATTTGATTGTGACTACGTAGGGAAGGCTATGGAACACAAACTCTGCCCACTGCCAGCAGCAAAGGCCATCTGCTCTTGACTGTTTCCATTCAAACACATGACAATTATTGCATTACCTTATGGTCCAGTATACTTTTCAGTTTGGTCATTTTCATTTAAACAGTTGTTAACTTCATTAATTTACTTAACCCTTTTTGATCTAATACATTAGTAATTGGTTGCTTTATTAAATAATAATGGTTATGTATTTCCAGGAGTATTGAATCCAATAATATTTTTTTATTATTCTTTTTATTTTTTATAATTACTTTTATACTCCCCAATCTACATGAAGACGGTTGTTTACTTTGTTGGATGCATTTCTATTGACCTCCAATCTATAGGCCTTCCTTTAAATATGATATAACATTCTCTGGAACAGTCAAAAAGAAAAATTTCAGAGACTGTAATCAATTAGATGTAGGGCATATTGACATTCTGTGCTCTCTTATTTATTTTATATTTTGAAACATGCAGCACAATTCGGCCAAAAAGGTAACACTATCATAATTACACTTTCACGGATATACAGTAAGGTGGACCCAATAAGGTTCTTAGATGATGTGTGAGAGGGTAGCATGTAGTTGTGTGTATTCGGGAGTATACTGCATGTCTGCGAGGTATGGCCATGGGTGTTTGTTTGTAGTCGTTAATTGTATACTATAGCATAACACAAATTGGTGATTAATGGCACAACTACAGTATATGACCATGGTATACTTATGGTTGGTACATATAAATACAGTAATATTTGTCATTTTCAATTAGTACTGCTTACAAATATACACATACACATGTGCTTCTCTTGCTAAATGTTTTTGTTTGTGTTTGCAGGGCAAGGGCCACTTGAGGCGACTGAGTTATCACACGCCCTCACCACCAGTGAGCCCCCGGTTGCCGCCGGTGACTGATGCAGGGATGGAGGACAACACGGGCGAGGAGGGGGCGGGGCTGGAGCCCGAGGTGTCGGAGCACCAGCAGGCAATCATGCAGCATGAGGAGAGAGTGCTGACAGAGCAGATAGAGAGACTGGAGAAAGAGAAGTACGTACTTTTATTTCATGTTTTTTCAAAATGTCACGACAGGTAATACTATGCTAAGAAATGTTTAAATAGTCTACACCCCCTTCAGTGTTGATGAATGCAGGGGTCAAGAGAGACACAGTTTAACATCTCCTATGACACTAAAAGTAAAGCGTATTGGTGAATGGTTGTTTGACCTCTCTGATGTTCGTTTCCGCAGAGAGGAGCTGACCTTCGAGATGCTGAGCCTGGAGCCACGAGCATCCGACGATGAGACCCTGGAGTCTGAGGCCTCCATCGGAACGGCAGACAGCTCTGAGAACGTCAACTTGGATTCTGAGGGAGGCACCTCTGACTTCTCTGGTACAACATGATCATACAGTACAGTGTAGCAAGATATATCACATCTACATCCCTTTAAGGCTGCTGTTGACAGATTGACTGAAATGGTTCATCCTTGACCAATCATGTTAATCTGTGTCCCTGTTAGAGAGAGGCCCAGCGCTAGCCACCACCCGGCCCAAGAAGTCTGAAGGAAAGAGCCAGCATCGGCGGGCTCTCCACAGGCAGCCTGACTCCCTGGACTCGGTGGACTCCTGCTCCACAGTTTCCTCTCTGTCATCTTCCTCACACCTCCACCCCTCTTCCTCATCGTCCTCCACCACCGCACGCCGCTTCCGATTCCGCTCCAAGTCACCCACCTCTGGCTCCAGCTCTGCCCAGGGGCCATGCCTGGCCCAGTGTCCTCGCCGTGACAGCCTTGACTTTGCCCCCACGTCGCTTGATCAGGAAGGTCCATATGAGGAGAGGCCCCAGTTTAGCAGCCGAGGCACCTTCAACCCAGAGAAGGGTAAACAGAAACTCAAGGGAGCAAAGCCATCGACCTTGCGACACTCCAGAGACGGTGGGGGCCACAGTAGGGACCCTCCAGATATACCACAGCAGCTGGTCTTATACGGCAGCAACGAGTTCATGGTATGAAGGACACCAAAGCACTTCCTGCCCAACCCCCCAGCTGATAACCGCGCCCACTGAGGGCAGAGCTGGACAGGCAGTTGCCCCTTGCTCCTCCTCAAGCACTACAGCTTAGCCTTTTCCCCGTCAGAGTCCATAGAGAGCAGAAAACTGTCGCGAAGTGCCATGCATCGAGTGTTCACCTCCAGAGAGGATTGGTAGTTGCAGGGGGCCCAGAGAAAGAGATCACCCACTGTGGGCTCAACTACCCCCCACACCCCATGGTCCCTCTGCAGGTCTGGGCCTCCGAGCCGATGAGAGACAGATGGAGCAGGAAAGCAGAGAAAAGGGAATGGGATAGCTGGAAGTCCTTTCTGCATGTAGGAGTTCTCCTCTCGCTGGGATCCCCGAAGCGGAAAAGAGGAGGTGGAGTTAGATGGATGAAAGCGGATGACTGTGCCATCAAAAGCATGGTATTAATGAACTTGATAAGCTCCCAATCATTGGCTGCTTTAAAGTTTACAGTTCAATTACAATCAGTGTAAGCAGTGATTGCTCTTATTATTACAAATGTATTTTTCCCTTAAGCCTATTTAATAAATTTTAATTTCATGAAAAATATAAATCTATATAACTATTATACAGGTATAAATACTGTAAAAAGCCTGAACACCAGTAAATGCTGGGTAGTTGAAGTCAAATATTTATCTTTTGCTTGAGTATTGATTTACGGATTTGGGGTGTATGTGTTTGTGTTTGTGTTTGTGTGTGTGTGTGTGTGTGTGTGTGTGTGTGTGTGTGTGTGTGTGTGTGTGTGTGTGTGTGTCCGTGTGCGTGTGTCCGTGTGCGTGTGTCCGTGTGCGTGCGTGCGTGCGCGTGAGTGAGAGAAAAAGACAGAGAGAGAAAAACCACTTCATGTGTTTTAAGTTTGTGCTGCTTTTTCCTCTTGCGAGGAATATACCACCATCAAAGGGACCAAGTAAGCTGGTGTGTATTCCAGCCAAGGGGATCCTAGCTTTGTAAAAATGTTGGATGTGCATACAATCACTGCATTCACTGCTTAACAGCCATACAATAATTGTGTTGTACAGGATAATGTACCCCACCCCCCTTCTCTCCCCCGTTCTCTAAATTCTGGTCTTTCAGTGTTGGCTGTCAATAGCAACCATACCATACATGAAGTTGTATTGTATGTCATTATTTGTGTTATTGCAATTTGTTCACCTTTATGGTTGTTTTTGTCGCTTAAAATGTGTTTTCTATAGAGAGAGCAGTCTATTGGAATAAATGACAGATGGTGCCATAAAGTTTAAAGGTTCAAACATTACTCAGTCTGACTCTTTGTAAATTGTTTATTATGTACACAACAATAGTTTATAAACTACTCCCTATAGTCAGGTTGTCTGGAAACTTGACAAAAATCAAACACCTCAATTTGGTTCTGAATATTTGCCGTTTAAGTAGGCTACTTGCAATTAATTTAAAGTTGTGGATGAAACAAAACAACAATCCACAGATTCTCTGATATATGTATTTTCATACACTCAGATTTCTAAATATTAATGCACACAATATAACATGGGTATTGTGCAACTTTAATTTCAGTGTTTTGTCCGTGTTTACATCAATTGCCTAATCACATATGTCGCTACAAACCGCTGTTCGATTACACCGGCAGACACCGGTATGAATGTGACTACTATATTGTGGGGTTATTTAATTACTATGATCATGAAATTTGGAGTAGGCTATTTTGAAGGTATTTTACAGTTACGTAGGAATACATGTCAACAAAATGTTAATGAGTAAAAATATTGCCACGTTGAGGCTTATTCTTTTGTCACGGTCAAGATTGGAATTTAGTGTTACGAACTTTAAAACAGACTAAAAGGCAGTCATGCGAAAATTACGAATTTGTAACTCATAATACCTTATTTCTAAGAATCAAGTTAATGTATAAATAATTTAAGACGGCCCCTAAATGACGCAGACGATAGACACTCCCACGCGTGCGCACAAAGTCGCTGTCTGCGCTATCAACAGACACCAGCTAGCAAGGAGGCACATCTGTCATTTTGTTTACTTCCAAGGGAAAACACGGTCAGAACAATGTCGGAATTTGACAACAACCCTTTCGTAGATCCAATGGATGTCAACCCTTTCCAGGTGAGTAACGAATGTATGCTTGTAACTGGCATGTAGCCTACTTCATTTTATTTGTTCCCGTTCCAAGGCTGTAAAAAGATATGCCGCAACAGAAACCTGTTTGGTTGGTTGCTGGGTTGAGCCACAAGGCTACTTCCGTGTTCAAAATTGACAACGTAGTGTGATTGATACATTATCAACCAGTCATATACAGGGAAATTTGTGTACCAAGACATGACACGTGTAGTCTGTGGAAAGGCCTTACCTAAAACAGGTAGGCCTGCAGGTAAACGTCAACCACATTAAATAAAAGAGATAAGTGGTTTAATATTTTGTCTAAATAGTTCAGAGTTTGCATCTTTGTGTCGAACTTTCGAGGTGTTTTTTCCCCCCGAGATGAATGTTAATGTTGCATTTTGTCAAATTACAGTGACAAAGACGGTTCAGTAGGCAAGTAATGTTTGTGTCTTCTGTCATCCAGGATGCCTCAGTCACAGAAGTCACAACTGGTGGGATTGAACATGTTGAAGAATTCAACCCCTTTTCATCTAATGCAATGGTACGATTTGTCATGTAGTAGTAGGCATGTGTTCTACACGTACATTCAACATTAGTTCACTAATCTTAACTGCCGTTTTCATTTCATAGTATGTCATGGCAGAACTGTGTTTTGGTATCTGTCTTTCAGGGGAGCCAGTCAGGCACCACTATCCCCATCTCTGCTGCCTCCTCTCAACCAGCAGTTTTGCAAGCATCAGTGGAACCTAGTCCGCAGGTGAGTGTTGCCAATCTATGAAAATAACCAGTGAGACTATCTATTTGCCCACCTTTAATTTATTAGTCATTATAATCCCACACATTCACAGTTGGAGTTTCTTATGCCTCAGTTAATCCAAGGACAACCATTGGAATTTCAAATAGAAAAGTTTAAGATGGCACTGTTTTTTCATTGAAGTTCTATTTTTCTAAATATTGAGACACTTTCAGGTAAAAAGTATAAAATATAAAATCTTCCAACTAGCATCCATCTTCAGTATTCCACACTTGCCCATTTTGTAGATAAAATATATTAGACAATATAATTAGGTAAAAAGCGAATTAGGTACGAAAGCAAAGATGTGGCCGTTAATCAATATCCGTTTCATGTGGCCCACCAGGCTACGGCTGCTGCAGCTCAGGCCAACCTGATCAGGCAGCAGGAGGAGCTGGAGAGGAAAGCAGCCGAACTGGATCGCAAAGAACAGGAGCTGCAGAACAGGAGCCAAGGAGGATCAGCAGGTGATCCCGCGCTAGGTTTACCTTTCTGGTCAGGTTTAGGAGAGATCAGAGTACTGCACATGTTTGTTATCAGTTAACGGATTACAGTTATATTTCTATCTTTGGCAGTCAAAGAAAACAATTGGCCACCACTTCCGAAGTTTTTCCCTTTGAAGCCCTGCTTCTACCAAGATTTCAATGAGGACATCCCTGAGGAATACCAGAAGATTTGCAAGAGAATGTACTACCTATGGATGTGTATGTACACTGTGATTGGTTAACCTAAAGTTGAACTGGGCCTTTTAGCTGTAACTCAGGCTTTTGTGTGACAGGCTGGTTTCTATGTGAGAAAAATATTTCTGTCATTCTTGTTTAGGCATTTGTAAAGTTTACAATTTACATAGTGTAGATGTAGAACTTAATGCATAGCTTAGCCATGTTCCATGGACTAACCACACTGGTTGTGTTATGCTAATATGACCCCAATCAACATTCCAGCCCTCTCCAATACCACTTTCTGCTTAATGACCCAAACATAAATGTCTTGTCTTTCCAGTTCACAGTGTCACCCTCTTCCTCAATGTGTTGGCCTGCCTGGCCTATTTTACCACTGACCCGGGGAAGGGGGTGGACTTTGGTTTGTCCATCCTTTGGTTTATCCTCTTCACCCCCGTCTCGCTCATCTGTTGGTACAGGCCAGTTTACAAAGCCTTCAGGCAAGTGCTTTTCTGGTCTTGCGCCAAACAAGTTTTTGTTCTTGTTTTTATTTTTGTATTTTATTTCAGCTGTTTGCTATTTTAGACAGCATTATGGCTTCAGTGCAAGTGGCATATCAAGAAAGGAGGATTTCAAAGTCATATTTCATTTTTCTCTTTCTCTCCACAGGTCGGATAGTTCCTTCAGCTTTTTTTTCTTCTTCTTCGTCTTTTTCTTCCAAGTGGCGGTTTACATAATCCAAAGTGTGGGGATCCCCAGTTGGGGAAACAGGTCAGGAAGTGTGTGTGTGAGAAAGGGAGAGAAGGCAAGCACTCCATGGGTTTTAAACAATATGTAAAACAATTCTAAAATCGTACTCTACACAGTGTGTGTGTGTGTGTGTGTGTGTGTGTGTGTGTGTGTGTGTGTGTGTGCGTTGCGTGCGTGCATATATAAAGGCACATGTCCAAATGCTTATATTGAATTGTCTGTGTACGTTAGTGCATGTGTAGGTTTACGTATTGTAAGTGTGTGGGTTTTTTCTCTTCTCATCTTGTTGGGTGTATGTGAGTGTGCACACATCCTGTCCTGCATCTCCTCTCTTGCCATCTCTTTGACAGATTCCTGCTGAGCCTAACCTGATGGTGTGCTCTTTGTCCTGGGGGTTACTTTGTAAGTGTGTGGCACTCTGTTCAGCTCTCTTTACCTCTCTGGGTTCTCACAACTGTTGGCCTTTTCTCCTCTCTCCTCTCATTATTGGAAACGAACATCGCTATCGTCATTCATATAAGCTTTGCCTACGCTTTACTGTTGGTCATTGGTGTGAACTTGCGAATGTTTGCTCCATTCATATGTATGCTTTTATTTATTTAGATTGATATGCATATACAATACACTGATTATCCTTTGACTGTGTTTCTGATAAATGTCTGGCTGCATATATGTAAATACTGTAAAATCATGTCCTTGTTGTTGTGTGGTTCTCTAGTGGATGGATAGCATCAATCTCCATGATCAGAACTAACGTGGCAGTAGCTGTGGTCATGATGGTAGTGGCGGGCTTCTTCACTGTAAACGCTGTTCTCGCAGTCATCCTGCTGAAAATGGTACAGTATTTTTTGGCTCTTACTAGTTGATGAAATGAAATTGATTTACATAGGGGATGTTCATATTTAGCCAATAAGCACCTTGCGTCACACTTGTGTGGTGAGGCTATACAATGCAATTGTAATATAATAGAAGGCAATATGATACAGGAAGGTGAAGGGGCCATAAACATAGATATCTTCAAGGAATCCTTGAAGAGAAAGAATCTAGGAAACAGTCAAAGTCTGGCTACACTCTAACTCCCTGCTTGGTATTTGCTTTACCCTTCCCTTACACAAGGTCCACTCCAAGTACCGGCGGACAGGGGCCAGCTTCAACAAGGCCCAGCAGGAGTTCTCCCAGGGGGTCTTCACTAATAGCACCTTCCAGAGTGCAGCAGCTGGCGCAGCCTCCTCTGCCGCCCAGGGCGCCTTCCAGAGAAACTAGGCCATCAGACCACCAGAGCCAACTCCAAAGTCTTAGTCTTCCTCGTGAAATTACTTTCTGCTGTGCATTTATTGATACCAGTCTGGTCAGATCCCAATTTCTTTTCCTAGGTCAAATTCCAATACCTTACCATCCCCTCCAAGGTCCAGTTTGTTTATACAAGTGATATTAGAAATAGCAATCTGAATGCATGGCTTGAATGGATTGGTGGATGCATGCAAGTGTCCCATATTGTGTCATATTGTACATCATCAGGTTTGAAAGAAGGGGAGGAGGCTGTACAAGAATTTTGGGACTAATACAGTGACAGAAAACTAGTTAGTGACCTCAGAGAACACTGGACTGACTACTAAATACTCTGGTATCCTAATTTATTAGAGAAATCAAGAAAGTAACGTGTTCTATTTGTTTACCTCTGGCACGTAAAGTCTCCTTTCCTGTCATATCCCTAGAATCTTTATTCTTGATTTTTATTATTATTTTTCAACGATTCAATAATTATTAATGATTGTTAATCAAATCAGGCCAACTAAACACAATTTGAATGGCTCTTCTTGAAATTACCTGTACTAGTTATATTTAACTATATCCAGACGGGTCTGATCCTCAGGACACCTGTTTGGATTTGAGAACTGTACACAAGCAAAACTGTTAGGCCACAGGGAAGGTAGAACCATGTTACTGAAGGAATGTTAATGAAGGAATAACATATAGGATTGTGTAAAGCCCAGTCTTGGACAGGACAGCAAAGGGCTGCCAATTTACTTATTTGCAGTTTCCTCTAATGTTGATTGATGATGGACGTGGTATGACGTTTTTTTGTTACATATTATATTTCTATAATCACGCAGTTGTACAATACGTGTAATTGGAAGAGATACTATAAATGAAGTATGGAAATGGCATTTGTGGATGCCTAAAGGAAGACTTGTAGTTTACCTGACATGACCCACTAAATCTGGGTTTGAGTAACAAGCTTTTAACCGGTGAAGGTTTTTTGCAAACTGATTATTTATCAATCAAATCGCCCATGTCTTTCTGAATATACATAAAGTTTGCATTTGTATCAGTTTAATCTGGTTATATGCATAATTTTATTTTTCTCCATTTGAATCACCTTAGAATTAGTTAACATGGGTGTTGTGGCATTATAGCAATGGATTTTGAATGTATTTAGTGCAGGAATGGGTGTTTGTGTGAATGAGCTGACAGAACAAATTACTAGATCATTTAATAATGATGCATCTGCCTAAAAGGATATCAGATGTAAGGCAACTGTATTGTCTGCAGTGTAGAGTTCAACAAAAATGGCAACGATCAAAATACAACTAGTCTTGACTCAAGTAGCAGCGTAGCAGTTGTATAACCCTGTGTTATTGAATGTACGTTTGCCAGACACTGCTCTTCAAGTAAAGCTGAATACTGTCTCTTTTTATATTCATTGCTATGTGCCTATCTGTTACATCTAGCAGACACTAGCTTATGTGAATTTGCATTTTGTTCACTAAATTGCTGCAATCATGGATGTTACAAATCTTTTCTAACCCAGTGAGAAAAGTATACAAAATATGTACAGTCTGCTTTTTGCGTGTACATTTTGCTGACATCCTTTTTGTTGTGTTTTTCCTAAGATGGTTAGAAATGTACAGGTATGATGTTTTTTCTTTCTCCTAATAATGTAACTGGGTTTACTATACTGTAATTCATGGGAGTAGTTTTTTATTATTGCAATCTGTCTTGTTTCTCTGTACATATTTCTGAAATGTTATAATGCACATTTGACAGAAGGCTTTTAAAATATGTCATAGATTCTGATCTAATAGGGGCTGGCTCTAGTTTTGTTATAGCTCACCCAAAGAGGTCCTTCTAGAACTGACCCTGCGTAACTGCGTAATTTATAGATTTAACGTTACCATCAAGTTCCATGAATTGATTTATCATTGTTCATACTCATAGTTCTTAATACAATTGCAATTCCAGTCCACACATCTGAATGTGAGATTTTTTTGGTGTGTCATTGGACCTTATTTTAACATTTGATGGATGATGCTGGTCAAAATGTCAAGTTTTGTGCACCTTAAGTGCCGGGTACAGATAAATAAAAGTCAGAAACTCCAGAGGGTGCCGTTGTGCTGCTTCTGAGAGTTAGTCATCTGGCGTCCGAGCCGAGAGATGTTACAGTTTCATTAGAACTACTGACGAGGGGAAAGTCACTACGAGTGATCCCTATGGCTGTACGGCGCTAACCCCAGCACAGTACAACAATGAATGGGTCTCGATTTACCTACAACAGATATTGCAACTGAATTGTATATTGGAAGGGGGAGTTAAGGGGCCCCTTCATAAAGTTGAGGGGTCCCGCTGATATTTTCACCGACTACACCTATAGGCTATGACAATGATGCTGTGAGAACATCAGCAGGTGTGCCCATGTCAGGGTGTGCTTCCTGCCTGTCCCTTTGGCATCCTCACATACACGCCAGTTCGTCAATAGGCGACGTTGGAATCAAATTCCTTTATCTTAAAACTGTTTTGACAAAGGTTTTTACAGCCCTGCGGCCCAACGTCTGTTAATGTCTCTCTGGGTTTGGCTAGTAGGTTGTTTTTGTTAATAAATGTGACTCTGATGAGCAATGTTAATTAAAGAGGATGTTGTTATGTTGACTATGAGGTTAGAAATCCTTTATCTATTCTATGTCAGGATGTGGGTGACCACTACATTAGTTACACCCTCCCTCTCCCTGTGACCAAGTCTTCCACCATGCAGACATCATTGTCAGTTGTGTTCTAGAACAACCAGGTGACTATTGGTGAAGGATGAACCACTTCCTGTTTGATATTGTCAAATGATCTAGAGCTACTCATATAAAAAAAAAAAATGACTGACTTAAAATTGGACCAACTATTATGTCCATGAAGACTGCTCCAACTCATACAAAAACAGCTGAAAGTGAGAAAGGAGATCAAACAAGAAGGGAGCGATTCTTTCTCAAAACTACTCACACTCCCCCCCTCCCTTTCCCTCACCCCCTCCTGGTCCTAGCCCTGGAGCGTCTCCGACTGGAGGGGCTGTGTACTGAGAGGGGCCTCCTGGTGTTGCTGCACCAGGGGGCCCGGGACCTGCAGTGGGAGCTCTTCCTGGGGGCCAACTGGATTGACTGGAGGCTGATTGAGATGGGAGGCTTATGTGGGAAGGCTTAATGCTGATCCATTTGAAATGACTAACATCTAACTCTTTGAATGTGTGATTTGAAGTATATTCCACTGGGAAAGAACATGTGTTTAGGGCTCCCTCTATTGTCTAAATGTGCAGTTGCTCCACAAGCTAATTCTATTATTTGAATAATGGATTCCAGAACTGTATAAACTATTTTCTAAAATAACCAAACACCAAAACCCATACAGCTAAACACATACATCTTGGTGTATAATTAGTCTCCTTTTGTTCAATTTCAATAACTTGGACACAACTTTGTGTGTTTCTCATGAACACTACATGCTACATCTTTTATATATTCTCTCATCAAGGGAAGCGACAAGTCATTTTGGATGGATCGAATTGGCCAGGGACCAGGTACACAATTAGGTGCTCTGCTAACTGTCCAGCTACATGCTGTCCATGTGTAAAGCTTTATTTTAGCATTTTCATAGACACTTCTGGACCACCTTGAAAAATGACTTGGATGTTGATCATGAAGTTCACAATTCTACTAATGTGTTTTGGGGATAGCTGTACACTGGGCCACTGAACTGTCACAGCCACAAATAAAAAACAACTGAATACGTTTTCTAGTTTACATGAATGAATGAAAGAAAGACAAGGGATCCAGGCAGAGGAGTCAGGATGTGGTGGATGGGTGCTACAGTCTCAACTGGGCTATCTGGAGCTTTACCGATTCTATCAAGGAGGGGGTGAGACTCAGGCATGGAATTACAAGTGACAAGTAGTAGCTAATCAGCTATTGACTGGATTTAAGTGCGTTTAACTGATGGGAAATAGGTGTGTAATATCCAAAACTATTTTCCCCAAAGAACGTTTTCCAAAAATATTTTTTTCAGAATGAAATCAATTTAATCATAAATGAACTGTGCTACTTAGGGAGGGAGGGTGTTGGGGTGGGCTAGGGATGGAGGGAGGTCGGTTCTGGGGGAAGGAGGTTCAGAGGGTGCTGGAGTCGTGTGGGGTCTGGTGAAGGAGGTTCAGAGGGTGCTGGAGTCGTGTGGGGTCTGGTGAAGGTTCAGAGGGGGTGACTGGGTCAGCAGGTGGGACTGATGGAAGGGGACGGAACAGAAGACCCGGTCTGAGGCCAGCAGAGGGAGGTCACTTCGAGGGTTGGTGATCACAAACCTGTAGGACACACAACTGTTACCTTCTACAGAACAACCTGTCACCAGCACCTGCACCTCATCATGTTCCTGCTGTTTCATCTGGATTGTGTTTTGTTATGTTCCACTGTGTTCTATTATGTTGTAGTGTGTTCTATTGTCTCCTCTTGGGTTTCTGTTAAGGTGTTGTGGTCCATACCTCTTCGTGAAGCGGTTGGGAGGGTCTACGAGACGGTACAGGCCGAAACACAGGATCTCCAGAGAGTCCAGAGCCTGGACAAACAGATCCTTGTACAACACACACTGCAGAGAGAGAGAGAGAGAGAGAGAGAGAGAGAGGGGCTTTAGGCTGACAGAGAGACAGGTAGAGAGTGTGTGAGCATACGTGTGTTTGTGTGTATGTGTTCTCAGTGTGTGTGTGTGTTCTTAGTGTGTGTGTGTGTTCTCAGTGTGTGTGTGTTCTCAGTGTGTGTGTGTTCTCAATGTTTGTGTGTTCTCAGTGTGTGTGTTCTCAGTGTGTGTGTTCTCAGTGTGTGCGTGTTCTCAGTGTGTGTGTTCTCAGTGTGTGTGTGTTCTCAGTGTGTGTGTTCTCAGTGTGTGCGTGTTCTCAGTGTGTGTGTGTGTATTCTCTCCTTCACCTGTAGGTGACAGAGGGGCTGCTCCTGCAGGGCCAGCTGGGCCAGTTTGGACCTCCGGCGCAGGGCCCAGAGCTGCGGAGTCATGACCCCTCCTTTCAGCTTGTTGTCCCTGACGAGCTGGGCCTCCAGGAGGGGCGTGTCCCCGCCCGTCACCAGAGTTGACACCAGCAAGGGAACGTTGGAGTTGAAGTATGTCTGGACACACACAACACATTCAGCTAGCACCAAGTGCTGTTGTATGAGATAGTGACTCAATCCCTGACTCTAACCCTCACCACAATCCTAATTTGCCAAATAAAATATAAAATGACAGTCTATGAATGTTCAGGTCTGGACTTCCTGGCTTGAGAGTTTTGTAGATCTACTGTGTATGGAGGTAAATGTGTGACTGAACCCTGTGTCCATACATCCAGACTGAACCCTGTGTCCATACATCCAGACTGAACCCTGTGTCCATACATCCAGACTGAACCCTGTGTCCATACATCCAGACTGAACCCTGTGTCCATACAGACTGATGAGGTCATGGGGATGACTGCAGAGGGATGAGTACAGGCACTCAAGCCTCCTGGTGACTCACGGCGGCCATGAGCGAGTCCAGCACGTCCACAGAGAACACCTTGCCTACGGAGAAGTCCTCCGTCAGCGGGAAACTGTCTTCCTCCTCCAGACCGTCCGTGTCATTCATAAGTTTCACGTTCGAGGTGTTACCTGAGGGGTGAGACAGGGTAGGAGGGAGAACAGGGAGGTGAGACAAGGAGGATAGGGAGGTGAGAAAGGGCTTCGGTAGGACAATGACAGCATCGTTCCCGGAGGGAGGAGTGAGAGGCGCAGTACCCAGTTCCGCCAGCAGAGGGACGGAGTGTCCGGTTGTGTTTTGTGGGTCGAGTCCATGGGTGTTGCTGGAGGGGCTGAGTGTGGTTGGGGCCTCGGTCTGCAGGCTGAGGCTGTCGAGTGTGAAGCAGGACAGGAGCGTCTGGGTGTCCTCGGTGGATCCCGTCGAGGTCAGGATCACCGTTCGCGAACAGCGGGTCACCCCCACCGCAAGCAGGTCGTCTAGACACAGAGGAGAGCCCTGGGGTGGAAGGGAAGGGGGGGGGGGGGGGGTGGAGGGGGGTGGAGTAGGGAACAGATGAAGCAACAGAACGTTGAACCAGAACCCCACCACACCCACAACCACACACTCTCGTCCAACCATACACACACTCCCACAACCACACACTCTCATCCAACCACACACACAACCACAAACTCTCATCCCACCACACACACACAAACCCACATTTCTCCCCACAGCCCCCTACACTCACAGGCAGGAAATAGATGTTAGGGAAGTAGTGGATGTCAGGCCACTCCCTCAGGAAGTAGTGTCTGTCCCCCAGGAAGATCACGGTGGGCAGTTCAGGGCTGGTCAGGCTGCTGGCTCTCAGAGGCATCATGAAGGCCCGCAGGCTCTGCAGTCTGGAGCCACGGTCCCCAAACACACAGGCCACCACGTGCTTCTGGAGGGCCAGGGCAATGGCACTGTGTCTGGTCTGGAGGGGGCAGGACACACACACACGCAAGCATGTTGGTGTGAGACTGTGTTTGTGGGAGTGTGTGTGTGTGTGTGCATCCCAGTGTCCCAGTCTCACCAGGGTAACAGCTTCCAGGGAGACAGGGGGACACCAGTGGAACATTCCGGTGGAGTCGAGCGTCACCTGACCCTCCAGCTCCATCTCCTTGGTCCAGTCACCGTTCTCCACGAGATCAGAACTGTTAGACGGAGGAAAGGCAGCACACACACACTCATGACCTCATCATCACACTCATCAACATGTTTCCTATGTTCACCGGCAGTAGAGATGTTGGATCTGGGGCTTAGGTGCCCGAGAGAGAGTAGGAATAGATCCCTTGGATTGATTTATTTCACATGAAATATTCTCACTAACTCATATCATGGTGGACCTCTGTGTGTGTGTGTGTGTGTGTGTGTGTGCGTGTGTGTGTGTGTGTGTGTGTGTGTTTACTTACATGACCGGAAGTACTCCCAGAGATGGGCGTCGTAAATTCATGGCAGAGGTTAGAGAGCCGTCTGGTGGAGAGACACACACGCATGAAAACACACATGCACGCACGCACACGCAAGCATGCGCACACATCCAGACAGATGACAGGAATACATCCGGCAGAAGACGGCGTCAGTGTGACGAGGCCAGACACCAGTTGTGACAAAACTGAGGCAGGCAAGCTGGTGTGAAGCACATCCAGCTTGAGCGTCTCTGTTCCCATGAGCCAGTGGGGTCATCCCTCAGGATGTGTTCTTACCCTCATCAAACTCAGGACACTCGCATGGTCTCATCCTGCACAGTCTTCTAACCCGGCTGTGACACCTCTCACAGTAGATGCTGGCCCTGGAGAACACACACAAACACACACAGGTGGAAATGGAGCCATCTCTCCTCGTGAGCTGACAGGCTTCATGGCTAACAGGATGTGAGTGTGTGAGTCCTGGGGTGAGAGCGGCTCCCAGACTGCCTCTACCTCCTGGCATCGCTTGCATCGCTGGCCACCAGGAAGCCCAGAGTCCCCCGTTTGACTTTGATGCAATCCGGAGGATTCACCAGAACACTAAAGTGAAGGAACAGGAAGGAAGAGAGAGAGTGAGAGAAAAAAAAAGATAAGATAGTTTTTGTTATGTATGATAACATGACGAGACAACCAACGTATCTTTCAAACAGGAAATGACCGGGGTGTAAACGGGAAGTCACACACCTCATCTCGTTGTCTTCGCTGTAGGTTGCTATGCCGATGAGCAGCAGGCCCAGCTTCAGGAAGCAGAGCCTGAAAAACCCAACACACACCACACACACATTCAACTAGCATGTTTCTGTGGGGACAGGACTACAGTTCCCATGATGATTTCAACTCAGGCTGAAGCTGGGCTGCAGTGACTCACTTGCTGGCTTGGGCGAAGGACATGCCTCTAAAAGGCCAGGAGAGGTGCTCTGTGTATATCTCATTGTACATGCCCTCTCTGTAGAAGTTCTTCCACGAGTCTCCCTTCTGCTGCAGGTCACAAACACAGAGAGCTGTTAAGTTGTGTGTGGGCTCGGTGAGCAGCAGATAAATGGGCTCAATAAAGTTGTTTGAATCGTAATCTACAGAGTCTTTGGCCCATGTGTGTGTGTGTGTGTGTGTGTGTGTGTGTGTGTGTGTGTACATGTAGCCATGCGGACTCCTTACTTCCACCTCACTCTGCATTGTGAACAGATTTGCGAGTAAGCTGGACAGTCCTGGCACACGACAACTCTGCGCCATGAACCCCAGCTTCAGCTCCATGGGACACAACGCTGCATCGCCAGAATTCCAGTCCCAGTCCGGAATCTTCTGCACCAGGACCTGGAACACACAGGGACAGCAGCACCTGACACGCTGACACACACACAGACCAGACAGTGTGGGGAGGTATTACCTTGCTGCTGGGCTTCAACATTTGGACGATCACCCTGGTTTTGGGATGATAGGTCTTGACGGTGATCACACTAGAAAGAGACGACACAGGAGACACCGTGTTGATGTGTGGAGAGCTGTGTGTGTGTCTGTTCCTGTGTATTCATGTGTATATGTGTGTGTAGATCTCTGTGTGTGTGAGCATGTCTGTGAGTGTGTGTGCGTACTTCATCAGTGTGTCCGAGTCCTGTGCATCTGGGTCGGCAGCAAAGCGGTCACAGAGGATCACACAGGCGGCCGCGTCGCGCATCTGCCAGGGTTATGAGTGTTAGAGTTAGACACACAGTCTATGGACAGTTAGACTGTCCATTCTCCAACACATTTACACTGCATCATCTCCACTACAATATGGATATTAAATATTGTTCTGATGACAGGACCAGCGAACCAAGAGCAATCAATCATGTCAGTTACCAGTTACTCCTGTGTGTGTGTGTGTGTGTGTGTGTGTGTGTGTGTGTGTGTGTGTGTGTGTGTGTGTGTGTGTGTGTGTGTGTGTGTGTGTGTGTGTGTGTGTGTGTGTGTGAACACAGTTACCTTGACTCTCTCCTGGTCCTGTCTGGTCTTCACCAAGCCCTGATAAAAGTTGATTTGCCCAGAGAGACTCACAAAAAAATCCTCCAGCGTAGCGTCAGGGCAAAAGCTGAGGGAGGGAGAAGGGAGGGGGGGGGGGGGCAGGGAGGAGGGACAGGGACCCAGAGAGGGTGAGACTGAGAATTTAAATATACAACCATGTAGGCCTTTGGATAGACAGACTGCCAGGAATCAGTGGAGGGGAGCAAGACCAACAACTGTTGCATATAAGCCTGAAACTGGAAGTGTTTGGGGGGGTCAGATAAACTGGTGTAGCTGACAGAGACTGTCAGAGCTGTACTCACTCCCCCAGGAAGAGGAGGTCGGTGTTAACCTCTCCCCGGTCGTCATGGAAGAACTCCCTCACAAACGGCTCAATGTTGCTCAGGGAAAGATGTCCACATACGACCACATGCCTGCAACACACACACAGACACACACACACACAGAACATCAGTGTGAGACACAAAAAGAGGGATGTTCTCTGAAGCACATGACAATCTGGAGAGGGAGACTGAATAGGTCGGCCTTGTATTGACAGATGACTTACGATTTCCCCAAGACAACGGAGTATTCCCCATAGAAGCGCTTTCTGTTTGCTAGGATCTCCTTCACCTGGGGAATGAAGCTTGCAAACATCGCCTGTAGATGACACCGTGGATGAGACAGGAACAGACATGATGGAACAGAGAGAGGGAGAGGAAGGGGGCAGGAGGGGAGGGGGGCGTACCAGGTAGATGAAGATGAACACGGTGATTAAAAATTGTCCTGACGCGGTGTACACTAGGACGTCACCATAGCCCACCGTGGACATGGTCACTGTTAGGAAGTACACAAACAGAAAGTATGGACGGCTCGAGGCGTTGGAGTTCTCAAGCCAGGGGTCCCCGGAGCTCTCCACCTACAGCAGGTCAAACCAAGAGGAGAGAAACATCTTCTGATTCTAACTTCAGAAGCTTTTATCTACTAAAACACCAGTCATGTTTATGATTTGGCGTGTTACTTCAATCAAGTCCCTCACCAGATGGATGAGGCCGGCGTAAAAAAACAGGGTTCCCACGAGGACAGCTCCCAGCCGACACAGCTTCACAGATGTTCTGTGGTACCACAGAAGAAGAAGAGGACCAGAAGTTAAGTCTCACGCCAACCTAGAGCAGTTCTATGAGATCCTAACACAAGGTCTTTCGTTCCATCAGTTCCTACTTGCTGGTCAGGATGTTGAGCATCCGCAGGACGGCTGGGAGCTCAAGGATGTAAAGAGCCCGGAGGAACCTGAGGCCTGAGGGAGGGAACATCATGAGAACCAGGGAGGGAGGGAGGGAGGGAGGGAGGGAGGGAGGGAGGGAGGGAGGGAGGGAGGGAGGGAGGGAGGGAGGGAGGGAGGGAGGGAGGGAGGGAGGGAGGGAGGGAGGGAGGGAGGGAGGGAGGGAGGGAGGGAGGGAGGGAGGGAGGGAGGGAGGGAGGGAGGGAGGGAGGGAGGGAGGGAGGGAGGGTCTTACCAAGCCATGCCCGACCAGTGACTACTGTAAAACATGCGGGTGCAACGGTGAAAATGTCTGCGATGGTTTTGTAGTCCAACCACATGACCAGCAGATCCTGGGCAGACAGAAACTGAAGAGAAAATACACAATGTATTCACACTGGATAAACAGGAACTAATAACACACAGAGGCCATCAGAACCTGGGACCTCCTGATCTGCAGTCAAACTCTCGACCACTCAGTTCCACCTAATACATTTTAAATTAAAGATGAAAAGCATTTACGACTATTGGTGTTGTATATCAGAGGAAGTTCTTACCCTTAGCCAAAAGTGTAGAAGGTAAATTATGTCGAAGGCAAGGTCTAACAGGAGCAGGTTATCCAAATTCTCCACGCAGTACTCAATGGGCCTGTCAGGCACACAATCAAACATGAGAGACAAGCTGACTCTTCAGTTCTTCTGGTGACCAGGCAGAGGAGCTCTCCCTGTACTCACCTGGTGGTCAGGGCGAGGTAAATCACAAACGACCCCAGATTTAACACGAACATCAACACGCTCTGGACAGAGAAAAGGTGCTGTTACATTATTATGGTCTGTGTGTGTGTGTGGGGGAGGGGGGGGTGAGTGAGGCTGGGATCCAGCAGGCTTACCAGGAACTGTCCATGTGGGTGTTTGGGCGATACGAGGGTCGATGCATGCACTGTTATACCGTCCTTCAGACTGCTGAAGAATGAACTAGATTGCGGAGCGATGCACTGTTTCATCAACAGAAACACAGCATGGTTTGTGAATAAGATGGGTTTAACACTAGTAGCTTCTGGCACCAGCTCATAATCCCTCCTCCCATCCCTTTAAGACCTCATACTACTCTAGCTCACCTTGCCATTAGTCCTGTGTTGTTTCTGGCTCAAGAATTGGTGCAGTTTGACTGTCGGCTGAGTCCACTTCTTCAAGAGGATGAGTATCACACCTTGCACCAGAGTGACGAGGCAGGAGACGACATAGAGGTCCCATATTTTTGTTCCTCTGTACATACAGTGTTCATATGATATCTCCGGGATGGAGGTTCTAGGCTTATACATAGTATATTTATGATTGAGTTCACGATCTGTGTTGAATTATAAGAAAAAATATACTAGTTAGTTCTGACCAAGCAATTTGATTGGACAGTAAGCATCTCATGAGTGGTGATATTTGGAGATAACATCACTAGGACTTTTCACCATGCAGTCTTTTTGACTGTTTTTTAATTTAGCAATGTAATAACTTTATTGAGAAAAAGTAACAATAGGACCCTGACTTTTCCTAAATGTGTATATTTGACACTAACGTTGTTATTTTTGTAAAAATTACAAAACAGAAAATAATTCTTGAGTAGGCTATTTCTACCTTGAACTGTTATAAAGGTTACATTGACCGAATGCATTTTAGTTGTATACAGTACAGTATGCATTGAAGATAATTAGCACAGATGTGATTCGGTCGGCATTATTAGACAATCAATCATCAATAATAGTAGCCTACTTCAAGTGTGAAGTAGCTCCCTATCTGCTATCTAATGTTAGGTAGCTCATTTGTTCTCAAAGGATGATGGCTAAATATCGTCGCCTACCTTTCGTATCGATGACTTTGCTGAAGACAGTCAGAGCAGATTGCGAATGAATCAAGCTCTTATGTAGTTGTCATCAACTCAAAACAAAAGTAAACAAGTTGTTATCAACTCAAATCAAAACAACAAAAAACAAGTTGTCATCAACCCACTTTAAAACAATATTACATCAAGACAAGTTGTTTCCATCCTGGAAGCGGATTGGCTGACTCCACGTTCTACAGTGCGTATTGTTTTGTTGAAAATTTTGTCGCTAGATCTAGCAACTTCTCAGACTACCCTGGAAACAGTTTTTTCGTCATTTTTGAAAAGTGACTCAAACGCAAAAATGCACGCATTATACAAAAAATATATGTATAAATGCAGTAACCAATATTAATTATGTATGTATTTATAGCCATGATAATTTATTTCAGTATTCATTTATTTTTATATTTATATATTATTTCTATATATATATATAATTTATATATTACCATTTATTTTAGTAGGCCTATTTGTTAATTTTCCTTAAAGCTGCTTCCTATTAGGCTCCAGCTCCCCTGTTAATATGCCTATGCAGCTCTCTCATCCTCTACATCATCATTTAAAGGACAAAAAGCCATGATTGATATAAACAATATGTAGCCTATGATGTCCTTTATTATATTCCCCAGACACCCACCTAACACATTTAAGATGACTTTTTTGATACTGCTATATAGACTAGTATACATTCTTAGTATACATCTTATCATTTATAATTGTATAATTTATTTATAAATTGTAGTTATTGTTTATAGGCCTACATATGTTATTTATGTCTGTATATGTATGTTGTTTTAGTAGGCTACATTTTTGACTGATAGTGGCAGCAAATTGCTGCTTGATGTTTATGAAGTTTATGAAGGTAATTTTCAAATGAAAAAGCCGGGATAGTGTCCAAACAACTATGCACATTTGCATCTGCAGACAGGTGGACCAAGGAATGGACATTATACACAAAGGCATCTCTGCCGTACAGCTATCCAAAATTACTAACAAATGTGGTCACCAAAGTGTGTTTGCATATTTACTATACATAGAGCAGAGCTGTGGACTGACAAAGATGGAAATACCTGTAGATAACAACATGAAGTTGTTATATAAATTACTATCTAAATATGGTTCCAGAACAACAGGGCCTGTATACAAGAGAAATTGTCTGAACTCTGTAGCTTTCCAACAATCTAATTCTCGAAAGGATCGTGGTTTCCTTGCAAACTCTGCTGGTATATACCTACGTATCTGAGTTAGACTTTCTGAAATCCTGTCAACAAGACTAGAGGACAAACAAAACATCAAAAGGCCCCTCAGCCAAATGTTTAGCAATCGTCGCATTACACCTAAACATGCAAGGTGCATGTAATCTAGGGGAAACCGAGTTACCCTACAAACATCTAAATTAGAAAATCCATGAGGTCCTTCATGGTGATGATCCTCATCAGCTCTCTCTGAAAATGATGAGTCAGTCCGTAACATGTAATTATTTAAAGGGAATGTCATTCATCTGTTAATGTAAACACCTGGCTGGGAACGTTTATCAAATCAGTCATAAGCATTGTGAGCCTTTGTGTTTTTTACAAATGCCCTAGCAGGTGTATCACACACAGCAGAAACCAGTTCAAGGAACACTTTTTTCCCACTGAAATCAAAACCTTTATGTAGCTGTTGTAACTCACATGTGAAGTCTCACAAAGATTCTTCAGCTGGATTAGGTTTTTTCCTACCACAAAAAAATGCCTATGACAACAGGTTCCTTCATTGGAACACTTAACAGAAGTCCCAAAATAGGCCATAACTGAATATTTGTGCTTTTACACAGTGGTAACCCATCAATATTAATCTGCAGCTTGAATTTAAAGCCATCAGCAACACTGTGTATATGTTGAATTAAGGTGTTACTAAGCGCTGCCAAGATACCTGTATGATGATACCCACCACATTTTTCTTGGATTTTGTAATTAATTTTAGTTTTGAGGACACTCCTAGCATCTTTTGGCAGTTCTGGGTGGTACACCCTCAACAGGGTAAGGAGGGCTGTGAGCGCTACCAAAGACTGAACTGTTACAGCCCAATTAGCTAAAAGGCTGTCCAAAAGGCTCACATGCTCTTCATCAGCGTCAGCATCAGACTGAAACAATTTATTCTTCTCCCCATTCTATGTCTGTGTGATGTTCATCTTCCACCTGAAGAGTAACTATACACGCGCTAACGGTCTATCCACACATAAAAATTGCTAAAAATATGACATAAAATCTGTCCGTTAGATGCAACCCGTACGCTGTCGCCCCTTGATATTTTAGCCTCTTTTATAAAGGACACTGCCACAACTATTTAGTAGGAGTACACACCAAGAGATTTAGTTTCAGGCAGACAAAACTCAATGTAGATTCTGTAACTGTTAATCTCATACACAATTTGAAAACACCCACTAGTAATTAGATAAAGCGTCGCGTGGTAAAACAGGTGGTTCAGGAGCGCGAGCTTTGGGAATGCGTGAGCGCACGTCGTCAGCGACCAAAACGCTGTTGAGCTTAGAGCTATACACTAAGAAATCACAGTGGACGATTCAATACACGTTTTGGCAGCAACTGAAAGATGGTAAGAACTCGTAGATGTCGATTTGTGTGGTCGATTAGGTTGCTATACTAAGCCCAGGAGTGTTATAATCAGTTTTTTGAATTGTATTTGTCAAGGTTTCCAAATATAAGAGACACGGCCATACATGTTTTTCATCATACTGTTGGTCCAATTTGTCACAGGATATTCCAAGACTGTAAAGAAGAAAAAGTCAAACTGAATGGATGAACCATCCCAGCTACAGCAGGAAGAATTGCAGATATGGCCCTTTTCAAGCAACAGAAAGTGGAAGATTTTTATGAAATAGGGGAAGAATTGGGAAGGTAAAGAAAATATCTTCAATATTGTTATTGTAAATTGATGAAGGTTTCATGTACTTATTAAACATACTGTAAGTATGAGGCATGAGGCAGGTTTAATGTTATGTTATTATTATAAACCAATTAAAATACAAGTCACATGAATGATAGAACCATATATCCTTAAAGGTCACAAATAGAGTGTTGTGAGATATGTATGTTATGCATCGTAAAAAAAAAGTAGCATGGAGGTGACTGAAAACTAGTGCCCAAAAACACTGCTATGCTTTAATATTTACATCCTCTGCAGTCCATGCTACCACATTTTACAGTTTTCACAGTAACTTTCAACAAGAACGGCAGTCATTTTGTGTAATGTGTCATGCCATCTGCTGTTCGACAAACACTGTCAACATTCTGCTATACACTATCACTATCATACACACACATACACACACACACATACACACACACACATTGTGTGCCTCTGTCTCATTCAATGTAGACTAAGCAACAGGTGGACTGAGGAGGCGGACTGTGTTTAAATATAATGTATTAGTCATTGCGCTCTGTACTTTGAATTAAGAAAAAACAGCCTTTTCTCACTTAGATGCTTACCCACTACATTTTGTGCACGGTGAGTTCTGAACCAAGTGGACTAGATGTCCTTTCTATACTTTTCCAAACATTCTTGCTACTTGAAATATTTGCATACAGTACTGTTGCAGCCCATTTCCAAAGTGAATGTACCCTGCAACCCAGTATGTGGTCTTTTTAAGACACAACTGTGACAGGCACTTCTCACTGTGCTTTTTTTTAGGCGTGTTCTATGTTTAGGGTTGTCTGTATCTACTTTCAGAGCTACTGTGAATGAGGAAGTGGAGTATAACCTTACTCACCCTCGCAATGGACATGAAGAGAAAGCAGATGCAGCCGTAGCTAACTGACCTCTGAATCTGGCCAACTCCATTAAAACAATACTAACCTTGAAATAATGTATAAATGTTCTTGTTTTTATGGATATGCATCAATCAGAAGAACATTGAGTTCCTTAGTTTAATAACTAACTAACTAACCCTAAAATACTTTGTAAATGCCTATTGATCAAAAGTTCTTGTTAATGGATATGTATGCATGAAACCCCAAAACCCCAATGCTTGAGGTCAGACGCCATGCTGGCAGTCCAACATAACTGCTGAATAAGCCCCCCACTAAGAATAGACTAGCTACCTCTCGTCAACATTTTACATTGCAAATTAACTTACCCTCAATTGAGTTAACCTTTTGCATACATAACAAATATACTAAAGGAATACATTTCATTTTACACCAAAAACTAATGATTAGATTTTAATGATACGTGAAATATACACCACAGAGATCCATTCCCAGCTCTTTCCCCTCCATACTCCTTTATGTTTTCCTACTAGAGTTTGTGACATAATTGTGTCTCACTGTGCTTTTCATGGTCACAGTGGACAGTTTGCCATCGTAAAGCAGTGCAGAGAGAAGAGCACAGGCCTAGAATTTGCTGCCAAGTTCATCAAGAAACGGCAGAGCGTGGCAAGCCGACGAGGGGTGAGGAGAGAGGAGATTGAGCGAGAGGTGAACATCTTGCAACAGATCCAGCACCCCAACATTGTCACACTGCACGACGTCTACGAGAACCGCACTGATGTGGTGCTAATCCTGGAGCTGTGAGTGAGATGAGACCTGTCTAGAAGTTGACCTCAGAAGTTGTACAGACTGGACCAAGCGGAGTCAGTCCGACAAACTGTTTATTCATTTTAATTATATTTATGCTATTTACAAATTGTTTTACCATGTTTTTTGTTGATCAACAGCATAGTAGTTTCTTATGTATTTTCCTTTAGTGTTCTTAGCAGTAGTTGGCATATTATGTAGAATTCAGGGACATTATATATCCAGTATATACATTATTTTTTACAGGGTGTCTGGAGGAGAACTATTTGATTTCTTGGCTCAGAAGGAGTCTCTGAGTGAAGAAGAAGCCACACAGTTCATCAGGCAGATCCTGGAAGGTGTCCACTATCTTCACTCTAGAAAGATTGCTCATTTTGATCTGAAGGTCAGTCCCCTGTGAGTGTATGTGTGCATGTTCACAATACGTTATGTGTAGGTGTGGGTGGGGTGTGTATTCTCTGTGTAATTTCCTTTCCTCTATTATTTGTCTATATTGTATTGTACAGATTAATTAAATGGCGTTGTGCAATTCAGTTGATGCTGACATTGAGAAAAGCATACTTTTTCAGTTGTAAAATATTAAATAGGTAAGAGGGTAAAGAAACCAGTAGCTATGCAAATAGTTTTACACTATCAAATGACATTTTTATTCGAGGCCACTTAAAGGAAACATACAAATAGGTCTATAACTTTATGGAGAATCAGATGAAATCAATAATCAAATCTGCACTATAGGAATCAGCATATCTAAAACACGTTAAAACTAGCTAGCAAACTGCATAACAACAGTGCAAAATGGAAGTTGCATGGGCGTAGCCACCAAACTAGCACACTGCTCCTGAAATAAATTGCTGTCAAGTAAAGAACATCTTTCAATAAAGGTGCAGTCCCTGGCAGTGATGACAAAAATGCATGAACTGGACAAATCACAGGAAGACCAGTGAGGAGGCAGACCTTGTACCATAGAGAAATGGGTACAAGATACGGTCTAGGGCACAAAACACCCTTGTGTGAAGGTCAGAGCTCAGTGCAGGTCTGGGTGTAACGTCCTATTGGGCTGATTTCAAAAGCGTTGTCTGGCAGGGGTTTGAGGGAGAAGTAAAGCCAGGCAGAATGTAACATTCAGTAATAATTGTTGGAATGTACTACATACAAAAAAACATAGCTAACAATTGTTAACAATTATCCCACTTTTCATTGTATCTGTAATCGATTAAATGTTTGCTAATATATCTGAAAATGCTTACTCCTTAGTTAACTTGTTTTATTGGGACAAGAGATCAATAAAACATTTGTACAGTGAGTTATGGTTATTTTAGTGTGAACTGTGAACACAGTAATTTACAAAACTGTTAGGATGTCCCCTCCCTAAAAGGCTGTGTGGACTGATTTTCAACAGAGGAAACATAATATTTGGGTGAGGTTTCACAATAAAAAAACAATAGACAATTCAAGTGTCACAGCTATATCCAGTAGTTTAGACATTACTTTCCATTATTACTACTGTTACAGTAAACCTGTGAAAAGGACTATTTGATTTGATTCACTGACAGGATACTGCATTTTCACAGATTTTACAGGGTAGTCTTCTAAACTCAGTCGACTCAGCAGTCATGCTTTTGTGATTCACAGCCTGAGAACATAATGCTGCTTGACAAGCATGTGCCCTTACCAAGGATCAAACTGATCGATTTTGGCCTGGCTCATAAAATTGAAGCGGGGGCTGAGTTCAAGAACATATTTGGCACTCCAGAGTTTGTGGGTAAGTTGAGAAACAATGGTAAAACATATTGCCTACTATGCATTGTTAAATCTGGACAAAGAGAAGGCATACTTGTTGGTTTTAATCATCTTTACTAGCTCCAGAGATTGTTAACTATGAGCCTCTGGGACTGGAAGCAGACATGTGGAGCATAGGTGTCATCACCTACATCCTGTGAGTACACAAATACAAAAGACTAATCTTGAATTTGCTTCAAGAATGGTAATACATGACCGAAGTATCTAAAAAGGATAAACACGGGCAAACAAAATATCAGCCTTTAACTTATACTATACATTTCGTGTTTCAGTCTCAGTGGAGCGTCACCCTTTCTCGGCGAATCTAAACAGGATACATTAGGCAACATCTCTGCAATGAACTATGAGTTTGATGAGGAGTTCTTCTGCCACACTAGTGAACTGGCCAAGAGTTTCATCAGACAGCTTCTGGAAAGGGATAAGAGGTGAGAGTTCATGGGAGAAGAGGAGGGTAGTAAATAGTAAAATAGTATTGCCTAAGTGTATTATTGTTGTATGTTTATTGTTCTCTATTGCTCAATCTTGTTATGAGTAATACTTGTTGCTATGTACTTTTGTTTTGTGTCCTGATGTATGTTAGCATACCGCATTTAGAATCTTAAATCGCTCTGGATAAGAGAGTCTGCTAAATGACTAAATGTAAATGTGAGGGAGTCAGGTGGCTGAGCGGTGAGGGAATCGGGCTAGTAATCCGAAGGTTGCCAGTTCGATTCCCGGTCATGCCAACTGACGTTGTGTCCTTGGGCAAGGCACTTCACCCTACTTGCCTCGGGGGAATGTCCCTGTACTTACTGTAAGTCGCTCTGGATAAGAGCGTCTGCTAAATGACTAAATGTAAATGTAAATGATCAAGAAAA
The DNA here is from genome assembly GCF_038355195.1 of Osmerus mordax. NCBI lineage: Eukaryota > Metazoa > Chordata > Actinopteri > Osmeriformes > Osmeridae > Osmerus > Osmerus mordax. The sequence goes on along the minus strand of NC_090062.1, from coordinate 7,938,537 downwards.
ACCTAGTCTCTCTCTGTCTCTCATTGTCTTTCTCTTACTGGTGAGGCAATTTGTTATGGCAGATGGCCTGTATACAATGTTGAGAAAGATGTTCTCAAGCTGTGTCCTCTTGCCCTACCTTGTGTAACACTTCTATACTTTTTTAAGTAAATCTTTGTCTTACAGAAAGAGACTGACTATCCAAGATGCTCTCAACCACCCTTGGATCAAGGTACTTGTAAATATATTATATTTAGGATAAGAAAGGTTTATTGAATTCAGTAAACCATAATCTGCGGCTTCATGCATTGTGTTTTGCATGTTTTATTCCTATTACAATGTTTAACAACTTTGCAAATGGTCTAGTAAAAACAAACACACTTTGGTTGATCTGGTAGGATGAAAATAATACAATTTTTCTAAAAATCATTTGGTTTGTTTGTAGTGATTCACAATAACTGCTTTGAAGTAAACACTTCCACCCTCAGATCATAATAGAGCATGACCCTAAGGATGAAGAAAAAGTGACTGACCTCACCTGGAATGTTTTGCCTCTTCTTGGAAATAGATAAACCAGTTTATACTCACCCAAGTACTTGCATGTGTACAGTGTGTTGCATCAATGCATACATGCTTCTGAGTTGCTCCTGTACGCTGACCATATACTGTATACTCCTCTGTCTCAAGTCCAATGAGCACAAGGAGGAAACCAAGGAAACCAAGGAAACCAAGGCCTGTGTGACGAAGAAACGTGAGCGTCGGCAGTTGAAGACCAAGCGACTGAAGGAGTACACAATTAAGTCTCACTCCAGCATGCCGCCTAACAACACCTACGTCAACTTTGAACGCTTCGCCCAGGTGGTGGAGGACATCGGTCAAATGGAGGGCACCTTCAGCGGCTTGGCGGCAGCCCATGACTGCCTGCAAGAAGACATTGACACCCTGGTATCCATCTACAATGAGAAGGAGGCCTGGTACAAGGAAGAGAGTGAGGGTGTGCGCCACGAGCTCTCTCAAATCCGCTACGAGTTCCGCAAGGTGGAGGCAATGAAGAGGAGCCTGCAAGAAGACATGCAGGCGGTGGACAACAGCCTGGGGGCAATTAGCAACCGCTACCAGGAGAGGAAGAGCCACTTTGATGCCCTCAGGCAGGAGCTGAGTGATGAGCTCAAATGGGTGCAGGATGTGGTGGGGTCCTTTCCCTCTGACGGCAGCGGTGGCGGAGGCTATCCCAACTGTCATTTCTCCACCGTCTTTAATAACGATGTGAATGAGGCCCTGAAGGAGCTGCTGAACAGATCCTGTGGAGGGGACCTGTTGTCTGGGATCAACCTGGACTTCACTGAGGCTGGCCAGCAGAGATGACATGAGGGACACTGTAACTGACCTAAATACAGAGAAAACAGCTAGAACATGATGACATGACGGTTTATGGGCTTTATCTTTGAGGGCTTTAATTGTTACTGTGGTCCTAGTCCTTAATTATATACCTCTATGGTATGTACATTGGATGGTTAAATAACTTGCCGTACATCTTATGACACTTATTTTAAGCATGGCCATTGCTTGGTAGTTCATGCACTGAAATGTGTAGAAGCTAAAAGTTCATTTGATGTTAACAGGAAAAATAACTGATAACGAAGGTGATAATTAAATGTACATCTAATACACTTCTACTTCTCTTGTATTTCTAAATTCATTTGTGTTATTAGTTTTTATCCAATCTTATTCAGTATGTTACCATGTGAACTCTATCACTGCATTCTTTACTATAAATGTTCAGATTAGATTGTTGCTCACATAAAAGTGTTTTGAAGGTATGTTGGTGTGCATCATTCAGGAACAAAGGTCTGTTATCTTCACCTGGTGCATCTGATATCAATTTGAATGGACTCCAATGTGTGGAGTGTCTGGCAGATACACAAGCTACAGATACACTGGCAATACATTTTATTCTGTTTGATATCCAATATGGCACTGGACAATATCGCCTAGAGCATGGCTAGGTACTTGAGTCCAAAATCATAGGCTGAGCCATGGACTTTTGGCAACACTGTTTTGTTTTTTGGTGTCTTCTAGCCCTCAAACCCACGCCAAGCTTTAGTGCGCAGGCTGTCCGTCATAAACCTGCAAAACTTCAGAAGACAGTACGCACGACGAAGATGGAAGGTAATATATTACACTACCTACAACACATTTACCACAGAGGTCATTGCACATACAACACAGGCCTTTACTGAAAATGTGCTTGTGAATATGTGCTGGTTCTCTGTCTTGGAGAATATACATTTACATTTACATTTAGTCATTTAGCAGACGCTCTTATCCAGAGCGACTTACAGTAAGTGCAGGGACATTCCCCCGAGGCAAGTAGGGTTAAGTGCCTTGCCCAAGGACACAACGTCAGTTGGCATGACCGGGAATCGAACTGGCAACCTTCGGATTACTAGCCCGATTCCCTCACCGCTCAGCCATCTGACTAATATAATAATGTATTCAATTAGCATATACCTTTATTCAAAGCAACAGAAGGGGGGACCTAGTACCTGAGGGAGGCTTGAATGCCCCACCGCTGAGCTATAGGCCTATCCATCCCATTGTATGTCTTTCCATGTAGTTCTGATAAAGTGTCACTCCGTATATGCTGTGCTCGCTTCTACTCTCACCCAGATGTCTATAAGGATCGTGGCCCTGTGCAACCATCTAACCAGGCTGATGAAGAGAGAACCTTCTCTGGAGCAGGACGACGATCCAGTAGGTGGCCAACATCTTTACTGTTTCCCTTATCTTGTTAACGTGTTTACGTGCAACGATGATTTATCCCCACTGTGCTGATGTCACTACATGCAATTAGATTATGGAGCAGATTAAGAGACTGCGATATGGATGTCATGGGATGCGCTGTGTGAATGCGTTAATGTTGGGTTGAAGGGTTTTGACTTCCAACTGTAAACAACATTCAAAAACTTATAATATCCATTTGGAAAGAAGTTTGGTATACTAATTTGAATTCCTGAAGATCTGCTTGATCAAGGCAGAATCAGAATACTTTAATTTCAGTATCTGGACCTATAAATAATGGAACGTGTTCCAAAGTTACAGATGTTAAAACCTACAGGAAAATCCAGCAAATATTTTAACAATAGATTTGGTTTGAAATTGTAGCATTTTTAGAATGGTACATTTCACATATTGTCAAGTGTTTACAGTTACAGTTAATAACCTATTGTAATCAATAATAAGTTAAACCTCCATTATTTTTTTCTATAGCATTTCTTGAGATACGTTTTGCACAAAGCCCCCAATTTGGCTCCAATCTCCAGGACTGGGTCAGTAGGTGTTGCTAAATGTGGCAAGCTGGTGTGAGAGCCTGAGAAGAGAGATGTGATGTATACAGTTCTGTTGCAGAGAAACTATGAGAGTGACCAAGAGGATGAGGAGACCAGGAAAAGAAGACCCACAACAAGAAATAGGAGCAGCACCTCCTGAAATCAACACAGAAAAGCTACATTCCATCTCACTCATTCACTGATATTTTACTGAGTGGCCAAAGTTTTGGAACATGGAATGGATAAGGCAGCATACCTCTGTCTGACAAAGCACTTTGTGGGCATTTGTTGGGCAGAGAGAGCAATGGCCTTATAGCATACAAATACTCCATAATCCAATTCGGATGACATCTTGATTAGGTTGTGGGACAAAAATTGCTATTCCATTCACTTTTTCCTGTGGTGGAGCACCTCTGTCACTAAATGTATTACTTTGTGGGTCTCTCTGTCTGCCTGGCTCGATACTTTCAACTGTTTCAGAAACTCTGTGAGACAAAAAGCAACAGTCAATGAAATGTGGATGACACATTGTTAAGCAACAAAACCAGCCAACATGTAAAGGACCAAATATTGAACATTTTACTTACCTAATTTGTACTCTTCTCTTGAAATAGAAAGAAACACTGCAAATGAACACCCAATAACTGTCTTGTTTGCAAATGAATATGTTCACCCATTTGATTTTTTTTCAAATATTGATCAGTAACGATGTGTGTAGAAGTTACAATACAATAATGTGTTAAATTACTTCTTCTTATGCCTATCTTTTTGTTTACTCTGAGAAATGCCAGATCAATGAGTCCTGTATATGAATGGCATGGGACAACCAAGGAGATTCCTCCTAACATCATGTGCCCCCCATGTCTAATTGTGTTAGCTGATTTAGTTTGCACTTTGCAATAAGACTCTCCTCCTAAAGGATAAGGTCAACAAAAGAGATGCTTTGCCCACTATAGTGATTATACAATCATGCATATGTAAAAACTGGAACATTTGACTAACATCTACTGTTCTCACTGAGCTATTGTAAGATTTAAAACGATATTGAAAGAATGTACGGTGAGTAAAATCAAAGCTCAACACCTTCAAAAACTATACATGTTAACTAACAATTTAAGGTCTTCTGGGTCAGCTAATGGAGGGTTAGCTGCTCACCTTTCAATATGTTAAAATAGAAGCATTTGTTTTTCACACACTTGTCGTGTGCCAAGAACTGTGAAACAAAGTTATTTAAATGTATTCAAAATGAATAAATACATGTTGACATGTGAAATGTAAGGATGATCTCTAGGGGGCAGCATATACTATGAACATAAACTAGCCAATGCCCTGGCCTAGTCTGTTACACACTACAGTCTGGGGGCTAAACTACTCTAACTGCAAGTGCATGAGTAGATATTCCCAAACTGGGCCCGTCGTTGTCTCTGCACTGCCCAGATAACTACAACGGATTCCCCTTCCACTATGTTTGCTTAATATTCTTACCTTCACTCTTTGCACTGTAACATGATACACCTTCATTGATTTGCAATACATTCTAAGATAGTTAGCTTTTTAATTACCTTTTTATTATTATTGATGTATTATTATAATTGACCAATGTACAACAAAAAAGTACAAAAAGTTTGGAAGTTGCCCCGCAAGGAATACTATGTAAAGCGGTGGATCAAACGATTACATTCAAAACATACATTTTGCTGTGGCTCATGCAATTCCATTTTCAACTCCGAAGGAAAAGCTTGGACATTTTTGGAGATGCATTACATCTCATGCATTAATCCATTTGTCAAGACGTGTGATTAACTTACGGGGGCAAAATATGGTGGGGAAAAGATAGAGTACACTAAGTATTCCGTGGATGCTCCTCTTCCCACCATTGTTTTTTGAGTTGTCATGTCCACTGGACAAATATGCAGTGGCACTATGTTAATACAGAAGACATGCACAGGAACACGTCACTGGCTCACTGCGCCCTAGGGCTGGGGTTCTCTGGCTAGGGTTGGGAGTGAACCTCTTGTCTGAATTCATTGCAGTGGAAGGTGCAGGAACTGAGAGGTGGGGATATGGAAACCTATCCCTGATTGACTGAGCCCTTATTTGTTCAGTTGGCATAAACAAAAGCATCAAAAGATAAGCCTGTGAAGTATTACAACAAAGGATACTGGAATTATTTCTACCATGCAATGAAGATTAGTTGTATGTAGCTGGCACCACGGAGGCCTTTGACAGTTGATGGTAAGCTAAGCAACGCTTCGAATCTGAATCTCTGCAAACGGATCTCACTACTAACTGGTAGTGCTAGCAAGCTATGCTAGTTAGCTAGGTAGATAGTTTGTTTACGAGCTGGCTATAGCTAGGTAACAGCAATTTTTGTTGTAGCTAGGTGCAACCTGCCATTCCGTTTTACTTAACCCGCTAGTGTTATCAGTTGCTGTCTGTTTATTATTGAACAGTGTGGTGTGGCGTGCCTGTCAGCTTGGTGAAGTAGCATACAGATTGGGCACTCCTATATGTATTGAACGTATGCTATGTGTATGATCCGTGTTGGCTGCAGCTGCTTGTACTTACTGGCTAACTAGCCACCGGCTAACCAGGTAGCTAGGCTACGACCAGCACTAGCAGCAATTTTAGAGGAATCAGTCAGATACTACTAGGTTAGTACTGTAGCTGTCTACTAGAAATATCTAGTATCAAGCACAGCTAGCAAACAAAGCTTTCAGAGAAGCACTCAACCACATACTGTGTAGCTACCCGGCTATCTAGCTCTTCTAACCAGTTAGCTATGAAAAAACTATTAGTTGAACTAGGTAGCGTAGTGTTACAAAACTAGCCAGCTACAGTACTGTACTGTTTCTGGCAAACACACCATATAATCTAGTTGCTCGTGAGCTAACGTCAGTTGCATAGTTGCCACTTCCAGCTAGATGACTGGCTAACCCCTTTGGTTCAGTGTCGAGTTGCTGACTAATGGCTCCAAAGCTTTACGTTAGCAACAATTAAATCGGTTGTGGCTAGCTAGAAGACCTGCCAATTATGCAAGCCCACCTGGTGCAGAAGAGTACAGTATTGGTAGTTATTCAACTATCCAACATATCATTTTTTTTACCTAGCTTCTAAATTACTTTAATATCGAGTACTATCTGTTTGCAAAGCAAGATCTAATAAGCTACAGGTCCTGCTTAAGTGTCAAGAATAAAAACTGGTTAGGCTAAACATTGGCAAGGTTAACTTATAAACAATGTTGGGAGTAATGAACCATGATGCCTTTGCTTACTATATACTGTCCGCATGGGATATTTGGATAGATGTCAGGCAGCATATTACCCTGTCTTTAAATCTGTGTGTGCAAAGGCTTGTGTTTTGTCAGCTCTTGCAGCTGTGGAATATGCTAGGGTTAATAGAAAAGCTACCTATGACTGAATTATTTCCTTTTTAGAATATAATGACTGTGGTTGAGAAATTCCTACTATGGAAAAAGCCTTTCTGAGTTAAATGTTAACTTGCAAGTGCATTTCATGATGCAAATTCAAAATTTGCAGAACCATTTGGCGATGGTGAGATAGTTGCAGACTTCCCCCTCTTTCTTACATTGTCTTCAGGGAGTTAATGTCCCTGGATTGTTTCTTCAATGCACCAAGCAAGCGTTCTATTACCAGATATACCAGATCCTTCTCCAACCAACAGACCCTTGGCCTGACATGACGGTACCACAACGTACACAGATAGCCTAAGGCTAGGCTATGTGTTAATAATGCAGCAGGGGGAAAATGCACTGTCACTCCTGGAGAGTTAGGCTATGAAATTAATTCAGTACACTTGTGTCTGTAGACAAAAACAACATTTGTATGCATCATTAAATGGTAAATGCATTTTGTCCAATAGTTTGTGTGTATGAAATGCAAATAGCGTTGTGTTCAGGGAACTTAGTATAGGCTACAGTTGGTTAGTTTCTAATGTGTGTCCAGATAGTTTGATTGCATAGTCAGCATGTTAAGGAGAAGTCTTTTCTCATAATCAGTTTCAGATGGATGACCTACTTTTGCAACATGCCATCAGCTAGATAAAACAGGTTAATGATCAATTTAAAATCATGTTGAAATACCTGTAAAATTATCATTTACAGTAAATTTGTAAATATTTTCTGTCATTTAGCTCAGGTTTATTACTATCTCAGTTCATGTTTACCTGTTATGATTGACACGATGTCCCATGGAAAGATAGAAAAGCTACACACAGTAAAAGTTATTGTTTAATGTCAAATGAATGGTTTAACTGCAGTGTGGAGTTTGACCATTTATTATCTTGAACATGCTCATCAGTTTTTGTTCTTTTCTGGGCTGTTGGATTCCTGTCATAGTTATGCTTTTTTGGCCTTTTTTTGTCATTTGAAATGGCTTGTGAATCTCTAAAATGATAGGATGAGTTGTAGGCTAAAACTGGGGCACATAATTAGCCTGTGTTAACATTATTAGCCTACAATTAATAGCTTTGCTGCTATTTCTTTGAATAAGGCCCAACAGTGTTCTTAGTTATGAGAGTACATTAGTATATTAATAGAGTTTAAGTATTGCTTCAGTATGTTCCTTTGTTGATTTTAGAGATTAGCCTATCTGATGGCCTAAACTTTGGTATTCCACCCCTGGATTTTGCCCAGGACTGATGGCCCCAGAGTGACGTGCCATGGCTCTGATGATCCCTCCAGTGAAGCTCAAATGGCTGGAGCACCTGAACAGCTCATGGATTACGGAGGACAGCGAGTCCATCGCCACACGCGAGGGCGTCTCTGTTCTCTACTCCAAGCTGCTGACCAACAAAGAAGTGGTGCTGCTTCCCCAGCAGGTGCTGTGCCTCAAGGGCCCCCAGCTTCCTGATTTTGAGCGTGAGTCTCTGTCCAGCGATGAGCAGGAGCACTACCTCGATGCACTGCTCAGCAGCCAGCTGGCCTTGGCCAAGATGGTGTGCTCCGACTCCCCCTTTGCTGCCGCCCTGCGTAAGCGTCTGCTGGTTCTCCAGCGCATCTTCTATGCCCTCTCTAACAAGTACCACGACAAGGGAAAAGTCAAGCAGCAGCAGCACTCGCCCGAGAACACCTCAGGCTCAGCCGACCTCCACTCTGTCAACGAGCGGCCGCGCTCCAGCACTGACGCCCTCATTGAGATGGGTGTGCGCACGGGCCTCAGCCTGCTCTTTGCCCTCCTGCGCCAAAGCTGGATGATGCCGCCCCTACCTGCCCCCAACGGAGGCGGCGTTGGAGTAGGAGGAGGCCTCAATCTCTGTAATGACGTCATCCACACTGCCATTGACGTGGTCAGCTCCCTCCCACCCTTGTCTTTAGCTAACGAAAGCAAGATCCCTCCCATGGGCCTCGACTGCTTGGCCCAGGTCACCACTTTCCTCAAAGGAGTGACCATGCCAAATTCCGGGGCAGACATTTTGGGCAGGAGGCTGGCTTCAGAGCTGTTGCTGGGCCTGGCTGCCCAGAGGGGCTCACTGCGCTACCTGCTGGAGTGGATTGAGATGGCTTTGGCTGCAGCAGCATTGGTCAGCACCATGGAGAAGAGCAAGGTTGTGCAGAACCAGGAAGGGCTTATTGGATATGACTGCTTCATGAATATCCTGATGCAGATGAGACGCTCTTTGGTAAGTCCTCAGTAAACCATTGTATATCCACCTCGGGTTTAGAGTGTCTTTGAGGGTTTTTTACAAGCTTATAGAACAATAATCAAAAAATATTCTCTGTGTGACTGTCTCAGGGTTCCTCAGCGGATCGCAGTCAGTGGAGAGAACCCACACGCACATCTGATGGCCTGTGCTCACTCTATGAGGCAGCACTCTGTCTGTTCGAAGAGGTAAGACACTCATGTGGTATTTCACTGTTCAGACCCTGTGCATTAGTGAGTGGCATCTCCTATTAATGTACAACATCCACAATGACGACGTTTGCTGTACTCTCCTCCTTCACATTAAAGGAAAAACCTGGAGAGTTATAGAAAAGTCAGGGAAAAGGGCCCCTGACTTAACTTAAAAGAAAATGGCCAAATGTATATTACCAAAAACAAAAATATAAATAAAACAACAGCAAAAAACATCATGAGCCCTGATGAGATTGGGTGTATGCTTTAAAGGTGGTAGACTTTAACCAGTTATTTTGGTTCCTTGTCTTCTGAAACATCATCAAAACAGGACTCAACAGGAAACACAGTCCCTGGTTTCCCTCGCCAACCAGGTTTAATGTTGTGTTTAGATTGTCTGGTATCTGTCCTTTTGATAACGGATGACAGTGCCAACACCTCTGTTTACAGCTTGACCCCTTTTTCCTTCAGGTATGCAGGATGGCATCTGACTACTCCCGCACCTGCGCCAGCCCAGATAGTATCCAGACAGGTGAGGCGCCCATGGTGTCAGAAACCTGTGAGGTGTACGTGTGGGGCAGCAATAGTAGCCACCAACTGGTCGAAGGCACCCAGGAGAAGATTCTGCAGCCCAAACTGGCACCAAGCTTTGCCGATGCTCAGACGGTAAGCAACAGAAAAGGTCTGTAATGTTCCCCAAGACCTGATCAATGTCTGTCTTATGTCTGGGTTGGGGATTTGTGTCGTTTTTGTGATTTCTTTCTGCACCTTGGCTGCATGTGCTATTGTGCGGCTGCACCTAGATTTCACAATGTAGTGCAACATTTCCTGTTGGAGGAATAGTGTTGGCTTTCAGACTCTGGGGTCTAAATTCTCATGGAAAAATGTCTTAATGAATCATGGTTTTATTTGCACTGTTGAAATACACTGTTGATACACACTGTTGATATATGTGGGAAATATAAAAGGAAACTATTTCCTTCTTAGCCTTTCAGATATTCTAGTTTATCGAGGTTAACATGGGGAAGTTAAACAGTGAAGCAGGTGAGTTTTTGTGAAGCCAGCCAAACTCATAGCAACTCATCCCTGTACTTATTGATGGGTGTCAGATCGAGGCTGGCCAGTACTGCACCTTTGTCATCTCATCCGACGGCTCAGTCCGCGCCTGCGGCAAGGGCAGCTACGGCCGCCTGGGCCTGGGTGATTCCAACAACCAATCCACGCTCAAGAAGCTGACCTTCGAACCCCACCGTGCCATCAAGAAGGTGTCGTCTTCAAAGGGCTCGGACGGCCACACGCTGGCCTTTACCACGGAGGGGGAGGTGTTCAGCTGGGGGGACGGCGACTACGGCAAGCTGGGTCATGGGAACAGCTCCACGCAAAAGTACCCCAAACTCATTCAGGGCCCCCTGCAGGGAAAGGTAGGTTGACCCCCCCCCGCACCATACCCCTGCAGCACCATCGAATGCACAGAACACTTTCTTATAATGGTAATGTGAGTTCACCGCAGATTTGAAAGTGGGTCGTATTGAAAGTGTGTGTGTGGTGTGCAGGTGGTGGTGTGTGTGTCCGCTGGCTACAGACACAGCGCTGCGGTCAGTGAGGATGGAGAGCTCTACACGTGGGGTGAAGGAGATTTTGGGAGATTAGGTAACACTTGCATGGCAGCTGGCATGCTGCTGGCAACCCATTTTCAGTCATCACTTACAGTTACCAGATGTACTGTAACACCACGGACAACTCAGAAGGCTATATTGATATACACGTCGACGTGCTGACATGTTCAATTCCCCGTGTTCACAGTCTATTTTGTGTGTGTGTGCAGGTCACGGTGACAGCAACAGTAGAAACATTCCTACTCTGGTGAAAGACATCAGCAACGTGGGCGAGGTGTCGTGTGGGAGCTCGCACACCATCGCTCTGTCGAAGGACGGGCGCACCGTGTGGTCCTTCGGAGGAGGGGACAACGGTGAGCGAAGTCACAAGTCTTCCTTCCAAGACTATTCATCTGTATTAATAGTCAATGCTTATGCAACTAACATGCATGTCAAGATGTGATATCCTCTGGTGGAATTATCATGCTGTAATGGAGAGTGGAACTACCATTCTAAAACACAACCACCTTGAACTTCTAACTCTTAACTAACATCTGAAACTGTGCCAGAACTCAAAGTACTGGATGTGCTCCCGTCTACTGCAGGGAAACTTGGTCATGGTGATACAAACCGTGTGTACAAGCCCAAAGTGGTGGAGGCCTTGCAGGGCATGTTCATCAGGAAAGTGTGTGCTGGAAGCCAATCGTCCCTGGCGCTGACTTCCACAGGACAGGTATGTCCTAGTTTCTGAAATCGGCCACAATAACGGCACCACTGCCAGCTGTGCATGGGAAGGGGCTGGGTATCGGGGGAGAGGGCAGTAGCACTGCTGGAATTTTTGATGGAATTTCTCAAGTCGATGTTTGGGTGTGAGAAGGAAGCTTATAGTGATTTATTGTAGATACAGATTGTATATACATACTTTGTAGTTGTGTTTAGAGCACATTGACATGCTGCAGTTAGACTTATACCTTCTGTGCACTCTTCTGCTCTTAAAAAGCCCGATTTGCAAACTTGTTTCTAATCTTCATGTGCAAGTATTTTTGGTTTTGAAGTCACTGTTTAGGATTTCTTGCCCTGCTGTGTGTTTCAGGTGTATGCGTGGGGCTGTGGTGCCTGTCTGGGCTGCGGCTCCTCTGAAGCCACGGCCCTCAGACCGAAGCTGATCGAGGAGCTGGCTACCACCAGAGTGGTGGACATCTCCATAGGCGACAGCCACTGCTTGGCTCTTTCACACGGTAAAGAGAGCAGGATTCATCTCAAAGGTAGCCATATCATTCATCAGAAAGGTAGCCATATGATTGATTAAAAGGTAGCCGTGACATTCATCCAAAAAGGTAGTCATAACATTCATCATAACATCCATCATACCTAGAGGTATCCACTATCCATAATATTAATCCACAAGATGGCAATAATATTCATCATAAAGGTGGCTAAAACATTCATCATAAAAGTAGCCATGTCATTCATTAGAATGGTAGCCATATAATTTATTTGAATAAGGTAGCCATAACATTCAACTGAAAAGGTAACCACAATGTTTATCATAAAGGTAACATCCATCACACAGTTAGCCATATAATGACACACTGCACCATCAGGAAGAATACAAATGGGGGAGATTCAAATGTAAAGTTGCTAGCTTCAATGAACTCTTAATTTCAACTCTTTCTCTTTACTTTGCTAGTCATAATTGAAACATGACTGTTTACGTGCTCTTCTAAACGGTTGCAGTTTAAACTGCATATTTTGGATATCCTTGGTGCCACTGGCCAAATACAAATATGAATCTCTATAATCTTAATTTATAAACATACCTGCTTTACATACTAGTGTTTGTAAAGCAGGTTCTGTCAATGTGAGGACAGAGTTGTCACAAGTGACATCATTACATTTACATGGGATTAACTTGAGGGTAATGTGTAACTTTTTGGCCTTCTGAACTGAACAAATAATGACACAGTGAACTTGGTGACTTTCAGAGTTTCACTACTTTGTGAGCAAAGTATACTACAAATAATGCAAATATAGACCCCTGCATACCTGAAGGAAATGTAGAACCCCAAAATATACACTTTCTATATAATTTTGAATCTCTACATTTGTATTTTTACAAAAAATTCCATACAGCACTTTTTTAACATCCATGAATATATCCACGTGGATTCACTCATCCAACTGTCCTGTATATTGAAATGGCATCATCATTATTTTTCACAATTGAAATGTGTGTTATGTCGCTAGACAATGAAGTGTACGCTTGGGGAAACAACTCCATGGGCCAGTGTGGCCAGGGCAACTCCACAGGGCCCATCACCAAGCCAAAGAAGGTGGTGGGTTTGGATGGGGTGGCCATTCAGCAGATCTCAGCCGGCACCTCCCACAGCCTGGCATGGACAGCACTGCCCAGGGACAGGTCAGTAGCACCAGACTTTAGACTCCACCACTCATCCTTTTGGCTGAGGGTCGTCCAGGGGGAAGTTTCGACTCACTCTCTTATGTCACAACCCCAGGCCTCTGTGTGTGTTACCTAATGTCAGAGGTTAGGTAATGTCTCTTTTTTTTCGTCTGTGGATATTGTAAAATTCTCAGTGTCCAGTTCATGGCAACAATACGCCGAATATGATGTAATGGGTTCAATGAGTACATCCAAGAATTCCTTCAGGACTAAGGACATAAATATGCAATTCTGATAAAGATAAGGTCATGTCTCAAATATTAAAGTCAGTGAAATGATCTTCCTGTTTTCCTGTTTCTGTTCTATTGACAGGCAAGTGGTGGCTTGGCACAGGCCCTACTGCGTGGACCTCGAAGAAAGTACCTTTTCCCACCTGCGCTCGTTCCTGGAGCGCTACTGCGATGGCATCAATAGTGAGGTGCCCCCCCTCCCTTTCCCCTCCTCCAGGTGAGCCAGCCTTCAGAGCGTGGTGTTCCCCTACAGCAGCTGTCATTCACACAACTCAGCCCCAAAAGGGATTTGAAGACAGTTTACTAGCAGTTTATTGCCTATTATTATACATGCTGTCATGTTTTCATTCATATGTTTTTTCCTGTCCATAGCTTTAATTTGTACCTAGCTCATACTGCATGAGATTTTTTATTTAGTCCAAGTGGAAGGGTTCTTAAATCGGTTTGGTAATGAACTGTTATGATGTTTTGCACATCCCTTGTTCATAATTACAGTGTCAGTAATTCATGTTTATTCATTTCACAGGGAGCATCACAACTTCCTCAAACTCTGCCTTCGGTTGTTGTCCAATCACCTGGCCTTGGCTCTGGCCGGGGGTGTGGCCACCAGTATCCTGGGGCGACAGGCCCGTCCCCTTCGTAACCTGCTCTTCAGACTGATGGACTCCTCTGTGCCTGATGAGATTCAAGAGGTCAGTGTCAGCTTAAGATCCCAAACTCACACACCTTCTCTAAGCTCCAGATGTAAACTTTATTACGCTAAAGCTAGTCTACTTTGGAGACCTGAAACAAGTGCTTCATGGGTATAAATAGATTTGTAATTTGATGTCCACTAATTGAATTCAATCCCCCTTCCTACCTTCTTACTTAAAGCCAATATTCGAGTTTGGCACTTCTAACCTCACAAGTAACTAGTGAATAAGTATCTATTGATCTGCCTGGCTTCCCCCATGTATACATGTGTCCCTCTCCCAGCGAGCCAGACCCTTGATTGTGTGCATGTCTGTTTTACCAGGCGGTGATGGAGACCCTGTCTGTGGGGGCCACCATGCTGCTGCCTCCTCTGAGAGAGCGCATGGAGCTGCTCCACTCTCTGCTGCCCCAAGGCCCCGACAGATGGGAGAGCCTTTCCAAAGGACAGGTACAATATGTCGCCTCACAGCCAGAGCTTCACTGCCTGCTTAGTCCTGTTAGTGCTGAATGCTGGAATGACAATGCAATATACGTTACCTGTGTCCCGATTACAAATGTATGTATATATTATATATATATATATATATATAGATAATATATATAAATCGTATATAGATTTAGATATATAAGAATATAGATACATTATGTGTGTGTAAGACTAGGTGGTACATTCAGTATTTAAAAGGTCCTTGTGATACATAAAACGTCCTAACCATAGCCGTTGCCAGACTGTCCCAAGCCATAACAAGGCTGCCATAACCATACCTGATGCTTTTAATGAGAATGTTAGCTGTAGCCTCTGGAACCTGCAGTAGGACTGACAGCACTTTGTGTTTGTGTGACTGGCGGGTGTCTCTCCAGAGAATGCAGCTGGACATCATCTTGACCAGCCTACAGGACCACACACATGTGGCCTCGTTACTAGGCTACAGCTCGCCCCCCGACGCCCCTGAGGGTCTCTCTTCTGCGGGCCTCAGTTTCGGCCTCCCCACGGACCCTCCCTATGGCTCGCCCGGCAGCCACCCCGACACACACCTGGCAGAGATCCTCATGAAGACCCTGCTGAGAAACCTGGGCTTCTACACTGTGAGTTACAGTCCAGTCCTTTTGTTACCTATTATTACACCATTTGTGACCCATTCATCTATCCATTGTTACTCGTTTATACATCCTTTAGTTACCTATTCAAACCCCTTTCACACCAATCTAGAAACGCATGCTCGCCATCGGTGTGAATGGGACTGCCCATGTGCATTGACCAATGTAATCAATTCTGGACTGGTCATTTGTCAGATGCACCAGACAGTCACATCTACTCATCAGGAATTCTGATCATGAAGCTAGTGAACGCTACATTGTACTGCAAATTCCTTTTAGTGACCTTGTCGCGTGTGCCATTTCCCCCACAGTTGTTACCAGCAATATTAATGTTACACGGTGATGTGTAAATACACACCAGGCGTACTCGCTGGCAGGATCGATGTCCTCCGTTCCATCATATCATTCCCTACACTTTCTTTAATTCAATAATAGATACAAACTGCAGGTCCTGTAAGTGTAGGACCTATGTGCCTCTCCAAGACACAATCCTGTAAGGAGGAACTCGGCATGTGCCCCAGCCTCAGTTCTCCGCCTCCCCCTGAGTCTGGAGCCACCACAGACAGCAGCAACACAGAGGAGCATGAGGCATGCACAATCACCCGCTGGGATCTGAGCTCTCCATTCCTGGCCCAGTACCTCAGACAGACTCAAGTCACAGTTCTCCCGGCATAGACCAACCCACACATTTACACAGCTATAGAGGTTCTAGAAAGTGTAATACATAAACGTTATGTAAATGAACGAGGCTCATCAAGTGTAAATATATACTGGTGATAATGGGCTTCATGGCTGTGTGATATGTGGGGCAAATTGATGAGGAAATCCTTCATGGTCTGTGATTCTTCCTCCATGATTCATGACTGTGTGTGTGTGTCTGTCTGCGTCACTGTGTGTGTGTGTCTGTCTGTCTGCATGTGTGTCTGATTTTATCGGGATGTGTTTTTGCACCTTTCAGGATCAGGCGTTTGGTGAGCTGGAGAAGAATAGTGACAAGCTGCTGCAGGGGACGTCCTCGTCAGACAGCAGCCAGCCCGCCCACCTCCACGAGCTGCTCTGCTCCCTGCAGAAACAGCTGCTGGCTTACTGCCACATCAACTGTGTCACGGAGGTACTGGAAAGACACACTAATACTGATATAAGCATCCATAACATGGATTTTATGTTTTTATCGTTATATTTTATTTGTTGAATGAGATTGTATTAAGATGCGTGAAATGTATTATTTATGAAAATATATTCTAACATTACTTAAATATGTTGTTTTTGTGTTGTACATTACTTGATTGGCATACATCTGTTATATTATCTGCCATCATATTAACACAGACTTTTGATGCACACATTACTTGCATTGAACTGTGTAGTTGCTCTTCACGCAGTGTTGAACAGGAGCTTTTCATGTGATCTGTTCTTCTTCTGTGATCTGACATTGTCGTCCCCCCCCCCCAGAACTCCAGCAGCGTGGCTCTTCTCCACAAGCACCTGCAGCTGTTGCTGCCCCACGCCACCGACATCTTCTCTCGCTCCGCCGCCCTGCTGAAGGAGAGCTCCTGGAACGGCAGCGTCAGGGAGAAGCTCCGAGGTCGGTCAGGGCTACCTCGCCACCCTCCTGCTAACGCTGAACTTTCCCCTTATGGGGGCTACTCACGTGCCTGCATCCTTTTGCTGTCCTCTCTTGCAGTCTGTGTTTCCGTATTCCTTTATCTCCCTCTTCAGTCTGTCTGGTGCCACTTGTATTCCAACCCTAACCCTGGCTATCAGTCACAGGAGAATTCAATCATTGGCTTTAAGAGCAAGCCCATAAATCATGACACGCCCGTGTCGTCAATCCTCCCTCCGATAACGATCCATTCACATCACCCATCGCATCTACATCACTCAAACGAGGCTACGAACACTACTGTCGTCGTTCAATTACCTTTCTCTGTTTCTCTCCTCCCCCCCCCCCCCCCCCCTCCCCCCCTCCTCTCCAGATGTGATCTACGTGTCGGCGGCGGGCAGCATGCTATGTCAGATCATCAACTCCTTGCTGTTGCTGCCGGTGTCCGTGGCCCGGCCCCTGCTGGGCTACCTGCTGGACCTGCTGCCCCCTCTTGACCGTCTCAACAGGCTGCTGCCCGCAGCCACCCCCCTGGAGGACCAGGAGCTGCAGTGGCCCCTGCACGGTAAGGAACCAGGGGACAATACATAATGTGATCCAGTGCATCAGAGCTACATGCTAAACTAAGGAGCTACGCTTTCAGCTTGCTCTTTCTCTTTTCTCCTTATCCCTATATCTTTTCGTAATAAGATTATAAATATGTAACAGTTGCAACTGAATATACAGTACCTAAATATATCTATGGTGGAGAAAGAATTTAAATAACATTTTGATGTTAGAAATGGCTTATAATTTTTTACCCAAGTGATCCAGTCCAGCAATCTTTATTGTAAGCATATAGCTTTTCCCAGGCCATTCTCTCTATGTGCTTGAGTACATAAACACTAAGCCCCACACGACCCTTCTGCTTGCGCCTTAGGCACCCCAGACTTTGTGGACCCCGCGGCAGGCGTGCCCCTGGCCCAGCCTGCCCAGTCCTGGGTGTGGCTGGTGGATCTGGAGCGTACTGCTGCCCTGCTGGTGGGCCGCTGCCTGGGGGGCATGCTGCAGGGAGCCCCCACCTCCTTGGAGGAGCAGGACACCGCCTACTGGCTCAAGACCCCCCTCTTCAGCAATGGCCTGGAGATGGACATCCCACAGCTAGGTATGGAGATCCTGGGTTAGGTTTAGAGCTTCCACAGTGCGGCAGAATGCCCTACGTTCATTTAGAATTGCAGGTGCTTGCAATGCAGCAAGTTCCACTTCTTTCTCTACAATGTACATACGTTGTTACCACTGTAAGGAAAGAATCCATGGCATGCAGGTATATACATGTCAATGTTCTCCTCTGTGTGCATGATTTGCTGATATTAGTTTCTTTGTCTATGCTACTAAGACAACTGCATCAGCTCGCTGCTAGATGTGGCCCTTTCTGGTAACGAGGAGCAGAAACCTTTCGATTGCACTTTGAGACCCGACATGAGCGTCCTTGTCGACCTGGCTCTGGGCTCCACCAAAGAACCCACCAACAGCCTCTGGATCAACATGCAGGACTACGCTGTCAGCAAAGGTCTGTGGGAGTCATACAGCTTCATGTGAGGTTGAGGATGTACGGCAGTAGAGCATTAACGGAAAAGTGATCTTGCTGGATAGCAACATGGATTCAGCACCTTAAAAACATAAATGACTGACAGGACTCCAACTAAAATATGACTCTAATAGGAATAGCTCTGCACTATCCTGTCCTGTCTTATTGGTCTAAGATACTGAAAAATCGAATGTATCCTCATGGTTTTCCTGGCCTATGTTTGTGTGTCTAGATTGGGACAATGCTTCTCTCAGCAACGAGTCCCTGTTGGACACAGTGTCCAGGTTCGTGCTGGCTGCTCTGCTCAAGCACACTGGTCTGCTGGGACAAGCTTGTGGAGAGGGAAGGTACAGGACTGCTACTGCACACTCTCAAACACCCCTACATGGACTCACTCATACACACCTACACTTTGGCTCTTCTACACTTACGCACTAATACATTCATATAAGTACCCATTCATTCAGTCACTCACACACCAGTTTTATAGTACAGACCTTTTGCAAATTTACATTGTGCAGCCCTGGTTGTTGGGTTGAAAGGGTTCTAAAAGGATCCAGGCTTTAAGAGCTGGAGAAGAGAGCCTAAGTGTGAGGATGTGTATGTTCTCTCCACCAGGTACCAGCCCTGCAAGACCTTGGCCGAGGTCTACAGGAGTGTGTACAAGGTGCGGAATCGCCTGCTGGCCTGCAAGAACATGGAGCTGATCCAGACCCGCTCCTCCTCGCGGGAGAGACGGGTGAGTCAGCAACTACAGCCTGCTCCCCTAATTATAGCTACTTGTGTAGTATGAATAATTACATCACATTTAGGCTTAGCATACAAGGGGAAAAAATTACAATGGAAAAAGTGTTGTACCAACTGGTCAGCAGGTTTTTACCCTGTTTTTGGAGTGCAGTGCATGTGTGGAGGGGCTGTCATTCCTGTTTGCAATGAAGAAGTTCTCACTCTCCATCCATAGATTTCTGACAATCAAGACTCCCTGGAGATGGACCCCCAGGAGCACTCGTTCACACGGACCATCGACGAGGAGGCCGAGTTGGAGGAGCGGGCAGACCGGGAGAGGGAGGAGGGGCATCAGGAGCAGGACGAGGAGGAGGAGGAGAGGGAGCATGAGGTCATGACGGCTGGAAGTGAGTAGACTCTTACTGAACCTGAGAACAAATCATATATACATTGTGTTTTATTTTATTAAAAAGAATTGTGATTAAAAAAGTTATTTAAACATTGGCACATCATCATTCTACCGCCACTTTTTGGTAGAGTACGGTGTACTGTACATGGAGCGAATGCGTTGACTTTACGCAACTGCTTGGGATTAACTGCATGGTTCTATCTCAGAATAAATAAAGTCTGTGATTTCAGGAACATCAGGGCAGAAAGCAGACTTTATACTCCCACAAAAAATAGAATGTTCTTTTGCAATAATCAACTGGATTTGTAAAAAGGTTATCAAACGACCAGCCGTGGCCACTACTAGCACCACTGTGTGACCCCGGTGGCCGAGCTGCAACGTGAGAACAGAGCTTTCAGTCGTAGCTGCACCATGTGAGGCTGCATTGCTTTATTTGTTTAGACTGGATGTGTCATCATCTTTCTAGGAAGCTCAGGAGGGGGGAGACGATTGGAAAATGCTTCTGAACCAACCCTCCCTTTTCATCATGTTTTCACACCTTAAAGACACAGTACCGTTGAGGGAGGATTTGAAGTAGACACAGTTCTCTTGTCTGAAAGCTAAATAGCTACTTACCATGAACTTTAAAATATTGACTAGAAATGGCAATTGTACACTATGCAATATGTGTACTGGATATCTATTGAAAATGATTTGCGCCTGACAAACAGTACTTGCAGATTTGAAGGAATCAATCAAATAGATATAATCCCCCTCATGAGGTGGCATTAGGAACACTTCTACAAAAACAAACCAGCCCTCAGAACTGCAAAGGCTATACCAGGGCACATGTTGTTAGCTGTTCGCTTCAGATTGGGCCAAATGTGAGAATTTCTCATAAATTAACTAGTTGGGCGCACGTTGTGGCTGCAGCTTCCTCTAACTCGGGTGCCCTGTGTTTGTCTGTCTATGCATCTCTCTCTTTCTCTGTGTCGCGACCACGGCACACAGAAATCTTTCAATGTTTCCTCTCAGCGCGGGAGGCGGCGCGGAGCCGTGAGAGGGAGCGGGCCAGCAGCAGCACCGGCCTGGGCCTCAGCTCCACCCCCCGGAGCGGCGTCAGCGGAGGTGGAGCGAGCAGCGCAGGCGGAGGAGGAGAGGAAGAGCCCATGCCTTCCCTGGAGGAGAGGAGGGACAGCACAGGGCTGCCCGAGGGCCAGGATCTGTACACAGCCGCGTGCAACTCTGTGATCCACCGCTGTGCTCTGCTGGTGCTGGGGGTCAGCCCTGTGCTGGGGGAGCTGGGGAAGCAGAACCAGGAGGAAGGAGGCACCCAGACCACTGGACCTGGGGGGGTCCAGCAGGAGGGGGTGGGCTTTATGACCAGGTAAAGACCACCTGTTTTACGGGTGTGAATACCAGTAGAACTAGTACTGTAGAACTAAGAACACACTATGCATTAGCAACCCCTAGCCACAGGGAGAACATGTTGTTTCCAAAACGACGGAAGGAAAAAGGTTTGCTGATGCCAAGGAATCGAGTTCCCCAGCAGCGTTTGTCCTAGTTCAACAAGTTTTATCTTGTACACTGACCTCATTTAGAAAACCGTCAAGTTTAAACGTTCAAATGTGGTTACTTCTCTCACATTATCACTCTCTGTCGTGTGATGTGTGTCATCAGTAAAACAGTATGAGGAGAGATAAACTTGTTGGCTGCAACCCAGCGCATGACCCAGTTAGTGTTGCTATGAAAAAGCATGACCGTGTACATATGGCAAACAAGATGACTGTTCTAATGAAATTGCATAGAAAACTGAACTATGTAAAGCTATTTTATATGAGTTAATGACACTAACTATTCTGAATGGGTGTGTCTGGGTGTGTGTGTGCAGGAGTGAGAGCCTAAGCGCAGAGAGCCATTCTGTCCAGACCAGTCCCAGCTACAGATTGATCAAGTCCAGGAGCGAGTCGGACCTCTCCCAGCCTGAGTCTGACGAGGAGGGTTATGCTCTGGTGAGAAACCACTCGCCTCACAGGATACTGGAGTCCTGCAGTACAACAAACATGATATCTTTCACTTTTTCTATGTCTCCACTGTCTCTATTTATACTATCCCCTTCGCGCGCATACACACACTTTCCCTTCTGTCTCTGCCTCCTTTTATATTTTTCACGCATTATGTAATTTGCTTTATCTCTCCCGTTCTCACTTTCTCTATCAGATGTTTGTCGTTTTTTCTTATCTTTCTCTCCCGCTCTGGCTCTTTCTCTCTCTACCGTATCTCGTATCTCATGTCCTCTGTGTGAACTCTGCCTCCTTCCCAATCTCTCTCACCACTTTGTGATTTTCTGTTTATGAAAGTCATACCATACACTCATGCCAATGAGTTGTAGTGGTTATTAATATGGTACGGCTTGTTGTTTTCTTTTCAGAGCGGCAGAAGAAATGTTGACCTCGATTTGGCCTTTTCTCATAAAAAGAGAGGTAAACATCCTTCATAACTTATCCCAAATGACCTACACCATTAAATATGGCAAAACAAATTCCTTTTGGATAGATGTTACTCTGTTTAGACCTCTACATGTAAAAACATGATTGAAATCTGTCTCTCTGTCTTCTGATTTCTGTGCTGGATAAAGTGTATTTGCTCCTTTTGGGCCAATTGAGCCCTAAAAACAAGAGGAGCTCCAAGCAAGTACACGATGGCATGTTTATTCCTGTCTTCTTAGAGCCAGTTCATATCCTCACCTGTGAAATATCCCTCCTTCAATTCATCTCCTTCACTCAACTATGGCCTAGCGGCCATATCAGGTCCCAGAAGTGTTTGAACTCATAAAACGTTGAGCACTGATCAAATACCGCAACAGTTACACTGTATAACAGCAGCAAGTTGTACAGTACTTATCGCAATCTGGATAATCTTACCTAATGTTATCCCAACTCTTAGTATGGAATTGAGCAGCAATTGTTTGGGTGGGCAAATTTGACTATTCATTCCTAAGGAATCCTCCTTGCACAGACATCCATGCATCTTAATGGCTTAATATATTTTCAGTTTGGAATGTCAGCGTTCATTATTGCACAGCTATGCTTCGAAATGAAATCGATTTGCACCACCACAGGTTTCAATAGTTGGCCAATTAGCAACCCAGCAACAGCAATACAGAAATGCCAGCCTTGTTATCCTGAACGTGCCGGATGCCTTAACTGCTCTTCATTTCAGTCCACCTTACAGCTTCCTTCCTCATCATTTGATCTAAGGAAAGAAATACCTGCATCATAGATATACATACAATATATTTAAGGATATCCTGTAGTTTTCATGGCTGACCAAAGCTCATGGCATGAAGAATCAGAATAGGCTCTGAATGAGAAAGTATTGTATTTAGCAAACCTCTTTAAAAAAATATATGAAAAACCATGTACTTTTCACTAGCCAATGGAACTACGTATTAGTAGGAATTACATTAGTTTAATCACCAGTTAAAAACTCCTTCCGATATTTTATCTGAAAAGCTGTCTGGCCTCTTCTGTCTGCTCTCCTTCTTTCCTCCACACCGTCTTCCCTTCACCCCCCCTCCTCTCCCCTCTCCTCCCTCCCCTCCTCCTTCCTTTCATCCCTCCCTCCTCTCCTCCCTCATCTCCTTTCCTCCCTCCTCTCATCCTCAGGCTTACTCCATAGCTCTCCGGACTCCCTGGCTGACTCGTGGTTCCGTGCCAAGCACAGCCGCCAGCGCCGCTACAGTTCTGCCTACGACGAGTCAGACCTGGACTTGAGCCACTCGCTTGGGGTCCACGCGCTCATCGACAACATTGTCAGCTTCGTGAGCGGCGACGTGGGCAACGCGCCGGCCTTCAAGGAGCCGGAGGAGAGCATGTCCACCAGCCCGCAGGCCACCATCCTGGCCATGGAGCAGCAGCAGAGCCGGGCCGAGGTAGGAGCCCCGGGAGGAGAAGCAGGAAGAGACTGGAGCTTCAAAGAGTTTTGAAGAGACATTTTCAAATACCTCCTTTTCAAGCCAGATTAAAAAATGTCACCATTCAGTTTCCCTGCTTTTACTAATGGAATTCGCAGAAATTCAACACAATTCAATTCTGCAAGAGTATTCTCTCCTTTTAATGTCATTATTTATTTGTTTACAACGTTCGTTTGTTTGCTGCCCCAGTTGCGTCTGGAGGCGCTCCACCAGATCGTGGTTCTGATCTCGGGCATGGAGGAGAAGAGCAGTCAGACCGTGGGGGCTGGTCGTCCCAGCGCCGCCTTCCAGTCCTCCTCCCTTCTCACCTCCGTCAGGCTGCAGTTCCTGGCGGGCTGCTTCGGCCTGGGCACTGTGGCCACCGGGGGACTGAAGGGAGAGAACGTCCAGCTCCACCACTATCAGGTACCTCAGAGGGCTGGCACACCAGGGTGGAAGGGTTGGCACACTAGGGTATAAATGTCCAGGATGGGTATGGAGGGCATTTTGAGATGATTCGGTTCTCTAATCTGGTTGTTGTTGTTGTTGTATATCAGTGAAATCAATACAGAAAACTAAACAAAGCAAATACTTGTTTTAAATGAAAGCTCTCATTCCTTAATTGTCCAATTTTTCTTAATGTGATATAGTGTGAGATATTTTGAATAATACTGATTGCATTCTGTAACTGCTCATTCTGATTGTGTTTTGATCCAGGACTGTGTGAAGGCAGCTAAAAGAAGTCTCCAGATGGACATCCAGACCGCTGTGCACAAGATCTACCAGCAGCTGTCCATCACCCTTGAAAGAGCCCTGCAAGCCAACAAGCATCACATAGGTACAATGGGTTCCTTGCTGTTTTCAAAAAATGCTTAAAGAGGTTAGAGAGGTGCTTATATTTTGCACATGACCTTGTAATGCCCTTATGATTTTTTTTTAAAGCTTTTCTTGTTGACTAAAACTTAATAGTTTTCAATGTTGTATCCAAGTCATCGAAACACCTCAAATCCACCTAGAGAACGAACGGTCGATGCTGTTTAGAAAAAGCGTCCTTTTAAATGTCTAACGCTGTCCTTGGGTGTGCGCTGCCCCTCCCAGAAGCCCAGCAGCGCCTCCTCCTGGTCACGGTGTTCGCCCTCAGCGTGCGCTACCAGCCGGTGGACGTGTCCCTGGCCATCTCCAGCGGCCTGCTCAACGTGCTGTCCCAGCTGTGTGGCACGGAGACCATGCTGGGCCAGCCTCTCCAGCTGCTGCAGAAGCCCGGCGTCTCCCAGCTCAGCACCGCCCTCAAGGTGGCCTCCACACGCCTGCTGCAGATCCTGTCCATCAGCACTGGGTGAGCCAAGAACGTGGGGTGTTGGGGGGAGGGGGGATAATCATTCATTGATTTCTGGGTCTGTTGCTACCCTAGCAACAGGCAATAAGTCAAAACAATCAATATCCCCCCCACCCCTCCCCACATTGAATGATTTAAATGTTCAACGAGGATAATCACAACCTGTTTGGTTCCAAAGATGCACTTATGCTACAGGATTTCCTCCTCACCATGCACATTACCACACACATTAACATTCACACACACACACACAAAGACTGACATCCCCCCCACCTTTCTTCCTCAGCACGTATGCAGACAAGCTGAGTCCCAAGGTGGTGCAGTCTCTGCTGGACCTGCTGTGTAGCCAGCTGAAGAACCTTCTTTCCCAGGCCGGCGTCAGCCTGCTCTCCCCTGTCGAGGAGGAGGACAAGAAGTCAGAGGATGGAGCTGACTCTGAAAAGAAAGACTTCAGAGGTAAAGGACGACCGTCAGGCTGCTTACAGACTTGGAGGCTGATTTGCCAGACAGAACATGTATTTCTGTGTCAGTGTTGGCTGGATTAGGATCTTAATGTTTTCACTTTATAATTTTTGTTTCTTGTTTTCCCCAGCCCTCCTTCGTAAACAGCACACGGCGGAGCTCCACCTTGGAGACTTCCTGGTCTTCCTCAGGAGGGTGGTGTCCTCCAAGGCCATCCAGTCTAAAATGGCCTCCCCCAAATGGACAGAGGTGCTGCTTAACATTGCAGCCCAGAAATGCTGTTCAGGTACCAGAAGAATTTAATATCCATTGCATTTGACCTACCATTGTAGATGTACTTCAGTGTTTTCTTTTTTGTTGTTACCTCTGCTACTGTAATTGTGCAATTTCCTCTTTGAGATCAATAAAGGTATAATGACAGACTACAGTCAACCGAAGATAATATAAATGCGCCCAAAACCTTTTCCATGTCTCATATGCTAAAATATTATGTTTAATTTGTTGCATGTTTTCCATAGATTTTTGTTCCGTATTTATCCGTTCTCCTTCATGTGAGATGTTATCTGTCAGGTCATGCCAACAACTAATACCACCTACCTCAACATAGAAGTGACGCCCCTGACATAAGGTTGTTGTCTTGTCTCCAGGAGTTCCTCTGGTGGGGAACCTGAGAACTCGTCTCCTGGCCCTGCATGTCCTGGAGGCCATCCTGCCCGCCTGTGAGGCCAACGTAGAGGATGACCAAATCACCCAGGTATGATGGTGTGTAACAGGCAGACACCATCACGCTCAATCCTGGATAGTTCTTCAACTCATGGTGTGTGTGCTTGTGTGTGCTTGTTTGTTTCCAGGTGGTCGAGCGCCTGTTCTCCTTGTTGTCGGACTGCATGTGGGAGGCCCCCATGGCCCAGGCCAAGCACACCATGCAGATCAAAGAGAAAGAGCATGAGTTGAAGCTACAGGTGAGGATCTGGGACATTTGGGCACCTCTGTTTTGTACCCCAAGCCTGTCTCGACGCATGGTGGCTGGGTTTCATCTTTTGGAACTATTTCCTCCTCATATGAAAGCTCTTCCCACTCAGGCTCACTTCCACCGTTACTCTGATGCAAAAGGTTAGGTGAGTGATTGACATCTGGTCTGATCCACAGGGAGAGGTGGAGGAGGAGGATGAGAACCTCCCTATCCAGGAGGTCTCGTTTGACCCGGAGAAGGCCCAGTGCTGCGTGGTGGAGAACGGCCAGGGTCTGACCCACGGCAGCGGGGGGAAGGGCTACGGCCTGGCATCCACTGGCATCTCTTCAGGCTGCTACCAGTGGAAGGTACTGAACCCATGGTGTTTCTATGGTGACCAACACTGCATCTGTGATGCTGTACTGAGGTAGAAGAAGATCAAGATCTGCTGTACAATAGTTGCAGTCAACAAAGTATTCCTGTGTACAGTAATGGCCCTTGTGTTTTAACAAGTGTTTCTTAAAACAAAACAATATTGAGTCATCACTTGTTGACACACCTTGCACAGATCCAGTAGGCCTGGATAAGTGTTCTGTACACAACAAGGTGGAAATTAGAAAAGGGCGAAGGCCAGATTTACCCATTGGGCTGTCAGGTGGTGCACAAAGCTACATCTAATCAGAATAACGTGAGCAACTGCTCCCCTTGTTGTCTAATGCCTCCTTTCCCAACTTGGTGAGAGAGAGCCATGATTTGCCAAGTGGGTCAGGGGAGTATCAGGTTATACCCTAGTGTGCTTATCCAACCGGATGTCTCCCACTCTTTAGGAGGTGGTCTAACACGGTTCTCATGGGTGTGTATTGGATGAAAATCCAAGTAAAAAAAACAAAACAAGTAATAACAATGACCACGTCTCTCTTGACAGTTTTACATTGTGAAAGAGAACCGGGGCAACGAGGGCACGTGTGTGGGCGTGTCCCGCTGGCCTGTGCATGACTTCAACCACCGCACCACCTCGGACATGTGGCTGTACCGCGCCTACAGCGGGAACCTGTATCACAACGGAGAGCAGACGCTCACGCTCAGCAGCTTCACCCAGGGAGACTTCATCACCTGCGTCCTCGACATGGAGGCCAGGACCATCTCCTTTGGCAAGAACGGAGAGGTGAGGGGGGGGAACAGGCCTTGGTGTCTATGGGATGGTGTGGTGTAGTTGTGACACCTCCCAGCTTGCCTATCACACATTTTTCCATGATGGAAATGGTTTTCTTTCTTTGTGTATTTTAACAAAGGCTCCACATGCATTGTCATGACCTCAGAAGTAGAATGCCAGATACTGCAGCTGAGTGTGGTTCAAGTTGCTTGTTCGAGGTCATGGGTTTTCTTTTGAGAAACAATAGGTTAACAACAATTCATCCTGATCCATTTGTATTGATCCATCACAAACATAGTTGTTATGACCAAGCCCACTCTGTAGAAACCTTCCATAATCATTTAGAAGCCCTTGTCCTCTGCTATTTATCCCGATTCACAGGCCGGTGTTGCCGAAAGCCCGGTCATTACAGCCTGCTCTCAGAGGGAGAGATCAATGGCAGCGATCTATCTCTGTCAGCAGGGGTTTCATGGCTTCAGATAATGCTAAAAACACACACAAACCTAAACCTAAAGAGCAGGAGCACATGCTGCTTGTTAAAGATCTGATGGACTTTTGATAGTCTTTTGTTCTCGAGCACCTGGTAGAGGCTAGACAAAATGCTCGCATATGTGTTGTTAAGGTTTTACTGTTCCTAGTCCTCCCACACACGCACACGCGCACACAAGCACACACACACACAAACTCCCACACAAAGTCTGATCATGATTGTCTTTGATGGATGTACTGGAGCTTGAGATTGGTGTTCTCTACAGGAACCGAAATTGGCTTTTGAAGACGTAGATGCCTCAGAGCTGTACCCCTGTGTCATGTTCTACAGCAGCAACCCAGGAGAGAAGGTAAGAGAACCATCTAGGCATAGGCAGGGATGTGAATAATCATGTCTATCTTTTGGTTCAATCCTTTCACAATGCGTCTGCCGTTTTAAAAAGATGATGCCTCCCTGTGGTTAGTTGTGTTACTGCAGCAACCTTTTTGTCCTCAGAAACAGTGGGGTTGAGAAGATATTATACACCGTGTTTTCTCTCCCGTCCTCCTCTTGTCCCCAAGTCTCACTATCCATGATCTCCTCGCCATTCCCCCCCCCCCCCCCCCCCCCACAGGTGAAGATCTGTGACATGCAGATGCGGGGCACTCCCCGTGACCTCCTCCCAGGTGACCCCGTGTGCAGCCCTGTGGCCACCGTCCTGGCCGAGGCCACCACCCAGCTCATCCGCATCCTGCACCGCTCCGACCACTGGACCCACCGCATCAACAAGATCATGACCGAGCGCCTGCAGAAGATCAAGCCCTGCTTCCGCGAGGCGGCGGCCGGCGGCGGCGGGGGTCAGAGGTTAAAGAAGAGCCGCTCGGTGCAGAGCCGCGAGGAGCACGACGCCACGCAGAGGGAGAACACCTCCCACGACACGCCCGCCCGGGGCGGCGAGGAGGAGAGGGGGCGCCACGGGCGTCAGCACGGCCTGGGGGAGCTCTCGGACCAGCACCTGCGGACGCTGTGCACGGAGGTGTGGCCGGTGCTGGCCGTGATCGGCGGGGCCGACGCCGGGCTGCGCGTGGGCGGGCGCTGCGTGCACAAGCAGACGGGACGGCACGCCACGCTGCTGGGCGTGGTCAAGGAGGGGAGCACGTCGGCCAAGGTCCAATGGGACGAGGCTGAGATCACCATCAGGTACAGGAGGACTCGGGGGGGATAGTTGAAAGAACAGAGAAGATGGAAGGGGAGGATGTGGATGAACTAGGTTAATTTCCATTTTTGGAAAGGGTCTAGTTGTCTTTAGAAGCAAAAGTAGTTTATATTATGAAAAACTAATATTTTATCATGACTTTGGGTGCTTCCGTAACACTTCAGACACATTTTCATTTGTCTTAGTTGTGCAAAGCCATACATTTGGCTGCTGTCATTTTTTAAACATTCATATTTTTTTTGCCCTTCTCAAAGTGCTGTTTAATCTGTATGTCATGGCTTGTTCTAAATATGACTGCTTGAACGAAATGCAGTGAGAGTTAGGGTGCTGAATGTGATCTGTTGGACTAATGTTGATCTAATGCCCTGCTTTGCTTTAGCCTTATTTCTCAACCCTTTGTCAGTCTTCCTACCATCACCCATACTCATCTCCATCATACATCATATCATCCTGCTGATGCCAGTTGAACCTTTTTTAGTTTCCTGATGTTCATGATTCATCTAGCATTGGTAGCTCATCAGTTTTGTTTCTATTCTCATCTATCCACCTCTCCCTCGACCAGTCCTCTACGCACGGTCTCTTTTCCTCTCCTCCTGTCCTTTTCCCTCACTTTGTGTTTCTCCTGTGTTTCTTTCTCACTCTGATCTTGATTAAAGCTTCCCAACTTTTTGGTCGCCTAGTGACACGCCGCTGTACAACCTGGAGCCGTGCGAGCCCCTCCCCTTCGACGTGGCGCGCTTCCGCGGCCTGACCGCCTCCCTCCTGCTGGACCTCACCTACCTGACCAGCATCCACGAGGACGCCGCCAAGCTGGGCGCCAGGCGCCACGACAAGAAGCACCGCGGCGCTGGCGCTCACGACTCGGCCCCCGCAGCCAGCGAAGACGCCGCGAACAAGATGCCCGGCGAGACGGAGGGGCACCAGAAAGCGGAGCAGAAGGATGCTGCCGTCGCCGCGACGACCACGGCCGCTGCTTCTGACCTCCGTGTGTCCCACAGCCTGGACGAGGTCAAAGCGCACGCCACCCCAAACTCGAAATCCGAGAGCGAGATCTCGTCTTACGCCCTGGACTCCCAGCAGCAGCAGCAGCAGGCAGGGGAGCGAGGAGGAGGAGGGGTAGGCAGCGCTGGTACAGGCGCTGTGTTCCCTGCCCCTCAGACGCCGGCAGAGGGCAACCGGAAGAGGGGCCATGAGCACGGCACACGCAGCCACGAGCCGTCGCCCTCGTCGAGCGCCACCACCCAGAGTGAGATCCACGCTGTGCAGCTGTCCTACCTCTACCTGGGGGCCATGAAGGCCCTGAGCGCCCTGCTCAGCTGCAGCAAATACGCTGAGCTGCTGCTCATCCCCAAGGTAGGACTCTCACTTTTCCTTCTAATCACAATCCAGTGTTTGTTGTCATTTGAAAGAAACAACAAAATTTACAGACCCTTTAGTATTTATGGACCTGTGTTAATCTATCAAGAGGGTGGAATGGAAATGGGGGCAAACGAAATGACACCAGAAAGGTTGCCTATGTATGTTTTGATGCTAATAACCCCAAACATCTTGGTGTTGATCATGGTCAGTTCATTTATCAGGGGTGATTTTCTTCTCGAAAAGGTCGTCCCAGAAGCCGCTCCGAGCGGCCACAACGCCGACCTCAACGCAGGTGCCGGCGCCGGCACGGCCGGCGCTGCTTCCCCAGTGTGCCAGGAAGAGGTGGAGATGCGGGCGGCGTTGCAGTTCCTAATGCGCCACATGGTGAAGCGGGCAGTGATGCGCTCGCCCATCAAGCGGGCGCTGGGCCTGGTGGACCTGGAGAGGGCACAGGCCATGATCTACAAGCTGGTGGTGAACGGGCTGCTGGAGGTGCCCAGCAAGCCTGGTGAGACTCAGCCTGGAGGGGGGGGCCATGCCACCATGAAGGGCTGGCGGGCCTCTCCTCTTTTCTCTTGCATCAGATGACCTAAGCGCCTGTCGTATTTGCTGTTGTATTTACTCCACAATGAATCAGAAATATACTTGGAAAAGCGTATAATATTTAATTGTGGTTTAAAACAAGCTTTGAAATTGTGGCAGGATCACCAGTGCACCCCACCAAGTTTTATAACATACCATAAAAATGTACGTTGTAAATATTTGCGTTTGGGCCCAAACTGATTTGTCCTACTGGCCCATACCCAGGTGTCAAATCCGACCCAGAGTGTGAGGGGGAGACGGAGGGCGGCGAGATGCTGGCCCAGACGCCCGTCACCACCAGCCCCTCTGCCTCCAGCACCACCTCCTTCATGAGCTCGTCCCTGGAGGACACCACCACCGCCACCACCCCGGTCACAGACACAGAGACCGTGCCCGCCTCCGAGTCACCCGGGGTCATGCCCCTCAGCCTGCTCAGGTCTGGATACACACACACACACGCATACACACACTTACAACACACCACAAGTGTGTATAAACACGTGTATACTATTTTATTCCATACATGTGCAAATACAGGTTAACACGTATATCCAAATGACTTATTAATAATAAATGAATAATAAATGTCCTTATTCAACCACAATAGAAAGGGTAGGTTACATCACCATATTCCACTTGTTTATGTTACAGGCAAATGTTCTCCAGCTACCCAACCACCACCTTGCTACCGACTCGCCGTGCTCAGACCCCCCCGGTCTCCTCTCTCCCCACCTCCCCCTGCGATGAGGTGGGCCGCAGACAGAGCCTTACCTCCCCCGACTCCCAGCCTTCCAGGCCGGCTAACAGGACAGGTATCTGTACGTACCAGCCTCACCGTGCACCTCCATACTACACCACACACACACACATATACATTTACCCCAAACATGCTATTAATCCCACATGAACTTGAAAATGGCATGCAAGTATACTGTACGTGCATTTGTGGTGCTAATCTTGTTCTAACCGTCTTGCCTTGTGCTTCCAGCCCTGTCCGACCCCAGCAGCAGACTGTCCACCTCCCCTCCCCCTCCTGCTATCGCTGTGCCCCTGCTGGAGATGGGCTTCTCCCTGCGGCAGATCACCAAGGCCCTGGAGGCGACAGGTTAGCAGAACACAACAAGACAACTTTGTTCAGTACTAGCCATAGTATAGAATAACAGATATGTTACGGAATAACAATGGGAACAACAGGAAGCGTGGAATAACAATGCAACAGCCTGCACTTTTAAGGACACCTCAGTAGCATACCGCATTGACTCGTGGAGGGGCCTACTGACATAAGTAGCGTAAGTGTCGAATTCCACTTCCCAGGTGCCCGCGGCGAGGCAGACGCCCAGAACATCACGGTGCTGGCCATGTGGATGATAGAACACCCAGGCACCGAGGAGGATGAGGATCCCCACCCCGGACGAGGAGGGTTCGACCCGTCCTCCTGCCCCGGGGCCTCTGGAGGAGGAGGAGGGGGAGGAGGAGGAGGAGGGGGGGGGAAGTCCCTGGACAGGAGCTCCTACCTGCTCTCCCCTGGAGAAATCCCCAACGCTGACGCTGCTGAGATGGAGGAGGGCTTCAGCGAGAGGTAGGAGACCATTTCAGTGGGAACATCAAGTTAAATATAAAAAGTTTAACTGATAGATATTACATTTATTTTGTATGTATGTTATTGGGTTGCTTTTGACCTATTTGAATTGGTACGCTTGGAATTTGTTCCCCCTTTAGAAGAAATGGTCTGTACGTTTTTGGAAGGGGAAAGTGTTTTTTATTTAGTGTGTATGTTGTGTGTTTGAAGTCCTGAGGGTCTGGACCAGGACAGCGCCTCGGCCTCCAGTGGGCCTGCTCCCAGGGGCCGCTCTGCAGTCAGCAGGAAACACCGCTTCGACCTGGCCGCTCGCACACTGCTGGCCCGCGCTGGTGAGAAACATGCCTGGCATGCAGTGTTCTTACTCGCTCAATCAAAAACTCATCCACCACAACTGGAAACCTTGGCTGGTCTGAAAATCTTTCCCTCCTCTCCATCTTCTTCCTCTTTCTGTTTCATCTCTCTCCTCTCTCTGCCTCCTCTCTCTGCCTCCTCTCTCTGCCTCCTCTCTCTGTCTCCTCTCTGCCTCCTCTCTCTGCCTCCTCTTTGTCCTCTCTCTTTCTCCCCTCTGCCTCCTCTCTGCCTCCTCTCTGCCTCCTCTTTCTCCTCTGCCTCCTCTCTCTGTCTCCTCTCCCTGCCTCCTCTCTCTGTCTCCTCTCTCCTAGCCGGTCTGTACCGCTCAGTGCAGGCCCACAGGAGCCAGTCTCGGCGTGAGGGCTCAGGGCTGCAGCAGCAGCAGGACCCAGGGGCCCTGTACGACTTCAACCTGGATGAGGAGCTGGAGATGGACCTGGATGAGGAGACCATGGAGGCCATGTTCGGCCAGGACCTGGCCAGCGACACCGACATTCTGGGAATGTGGATCCCGGAGGTATTGGATTGGCCAACATGGGTGTGTTCGAGCGCAGCGAGGGGCGCTTTTCTACCGCTTAACCCCTCCCCTTTAATTCACTGTCTTACTTGCCACTAACTTACTGCTAATTTGGACCATGCGTGCACTATACTAGATCCATTAAAGGCGATGGAGAAAGTAATTCTCGGGAACATACTAATGCACTCACTCACTCACTCAAAAACACTAATTCGAGAATAATGTGGAATGCCTCTAACTGCTTCATGTTTGCACGTGATCAGAATTGAATGAGTGAATTGGGATTTCAATGGGGGTTTGGAACCTTGAACCAGATAGTCGGCATGTTGGGATGTGTGGACAACTCACTGGTTAACACAACGCCGGCCATTTACCATGCTACTTTATCACACATTCTCTCAACTTCCTCCTCAAATTGACTACGTTATACACTCTACTGTACTAACCCACTGTGTTTCTGTCTGGATGTGTGTATCTGTCCTCGCATGTGTGTGTGCCCGGTT
This sequence comes from Osmerus mordax, assembly GCF_038355195.1. NCBI lineage: Eukaryota > Metazoa > Chordata > Actinopteri > Osmeriformes > Osmeridae > Osmerus > Osmerus mordax. The sequence goes on along the minus strand of NC_090062.1, from coordinate 7,904,579 downwards.
GCCCCTCCCCCACCCAGCACGTGTGTGAGACGGAGGAGCGTGATGAGGTGGTGGCGTGTGAGCTGTGCGAGGCCAGCGTGGCCAACTTCAACCAGCACATGAAGAAGACCCACCCTGGCTGCGGGCGCAGCGCCAACCGCCAGGGTTACCGCAGCAACGGCTCGTACGTGGACGGCTGGTTCGGCGGCGAGTGTGGCAGCGGCAACCCGTACTATCTGCTGTGTGGCAGCTGCCGAGAAAAATACCTGGCTGTCAAGAGCAAGGCCAAAGTCCCTGTCTTGGAGAGGTGAGGAGAGGCTCCATTCTGAAACTGACTGGATTCAAACATTCCTTGAATGAATGGAGCCCTAAAATGCTAATCAGGTGTTCATAACAGATGCAATTTATTTCATGACTTCATTTTTTGTTACCTATTCAGATATAAAGGGCAAGCTCCAGACCTGCTAGGAAAGCAAGACAGCGTTTATGAGGGTAAGCAAACAACGATGAATCGCCAGTACATTCCACCACACGTGTGTGTGTCTGTAACAACGTGTGTGTGTGTAACAACGTGTGTGTGTGTCTGTAACAACGTGTGTGTGTGTCTGTAACAACGTGTGTGTCTGTAACAACGTGTGTGTGTGTGTGTAACAACGTGTGTGTGTGTGTCTGTAACAATGTGTGTGTGTGTGTAACAACGTGTGTGTGTGTGTCTGTAACAACGTGTGTGTGTGTGTGTGTCTGTAACAACGTGTGTGTGTGTAACAACGTGTGTGTGTGTGTGTGTGTGTGTGTGCAGAGGACTGGGACATGCTGGACGTGGATGAGGATGAGAAGCTGACCGGGGAGGAGGAGTTTGAGCTCCTGGCCGGCCCTCTGGGCCTGAGCGAGCGCAGGGTGGTCCCCGAGGCCGTGCAGTTCCCCGACAGCGACCCCCTCGGAGCCTCGGTCGCCATGGTGACGGCCACCAACAGCATGGAGGAGACATTGCTGCAGATAGGTAGGGATAAGGGGCTATTCCTGTTGTCAGACAGTCATTGTGTACCGTTCAAAGACCTGTTTTTAGTTTAGTTAGTTGCATTGAGGCATGGAGTGGATCGGTAGATGTGTGTTTGTCGAAATGTATTTATTTAAGCGTGTATTTGAATGTGTGTGTGCAGGATATCACGGCTCAGTGGAAAAGGGCTCGTCGGGCCGGGTGACCTTGGGCGAGCAGGCGGCCGCCCTGCAGAACCCCCACGACCGTGTCATGGCCCTGAGGAGGGTGACGTCTGCAGCCCAGGTGCTCCTGGCCAGGACCATGGTCATGAGAGCCCTCTCCCTCCTCTCCGTCAGGTAGAAGAAAACACTGTTATGCTACAGAACAAACCACGTTAGCATAAAACACTGTATCAAACTCATGGTTTGATATACTTGATTTCTGTTCACTGAAGTTTACTGTTCGAGAGACGTTAGTCACAGTCAGGAGGCGGTGAATGTGTGGGTTCAATGTGCAGCTCTTATGGGAGTGAAATCTCCCTCGCATTTACTGATGAAACAGTCAAGTGGGTGTAATTATAGGAATCTGTGCATGCAGTGATTTAGAAGTGTGTCTCTGTGTGTCTCAGTGGTTCCAGCTGCAGCCTAGCAGCCGGTCTGGAGTCTCTGGGCCTGACCGACATCAGGACCCTGGTCAGACTCATGTGCCTGGCTGCGGCGGGCAGAGCCGGTCTATCCACCAGCCCCGCGTCGGGAAGCGGGGGTCTGGAGCGCCCGCGCGGGGCCACTAAGGCCAGCAAGCCCATTTCATGCCTGGCTTACCTCAGCACAGCTGTGGGCTGCTTGGCCTCCAACAGCCCCAACGCTGCCAAGCTTCTGGTTCAGCTCTGCACTCAGGTAACATTATCGAAACGCACCATCAGTAGAAAAACTTTTGGTCCAACTTTTTGGTATAGAATTTGGAACTAAACTCCCGTGAATAAAAATAATCTAATCAAATTCATAGCACCAACGGAGGCAAGTCTTGACAAGTCTTTCTGTCGTCTATAAATGAACCGTATGCGTGTTCATTCGTGTTTAGAACCTGATCGCTGCCGCCACAGGGATGAACCTGACCACAGTGGATGACCCCATCCAAAGAAAGTTCCTTCCCAGCTTCCTGCGGGGGGTGGCAGAGGAGAACAAGCTTGTGACCTCACCTAACTTTGTGGTCACCCAAGCTTTAGTGGCCCTCCTGGCTGACAAAGGGGCGAGACTGAGACCAAACTATGACAAGGCAGACATTGAGAAAAGAGGTTTGTAGTATTGATGGTGGCTCACATTATGATAGTCTTTGTCATTTTATGTGCTCTATGATTGGGACATCAATTCTTCTAATTAAAACATGACTTGCCATCTCATCACTGTATTGACACTCCCATTGTTGCCTTTGCCGTTTTATGCTTTTACTATGATTTATATTTCTGTCTCTTTCCCCCTCGTTTTTCTCTCTCTCTCTCACCGGGCATCCTTGTCACCTTGTTTTCACTCAAGCAGGTCTAATTGCGCATTTGTATGCCCATCCTTCCTATAACCCCTCCGCTGTAGGAGCTCTGGAGCTGGCCAACGCCCTGGCGGCCTGCTGCCTGTCCTCCAGGCTCTCCTCACAGCACCGCCAGTGGGCAGCTCAGCAGCTGGTCCGCACACTGGCCGCACACGACCGTGACAACCAGAGCCGCCCACAGACCTTCGCCGACATGGCAGGGGACCTGCGCAAGTGCTCCATGGTCAAGCTGGAGGCCCACCAGAGCAGGGTGAGTAGGGGGTGGGGCATTCGGAGGATTAACTTTCTTTTACAAACTTTTAAAATGGCTTCTCCAGAGCCACCATACTTGTTAATGAAGTGTAAGTGATGTTGCTATTTCTATAGGTCGATATATATATATATTCAAAACAAGTCTGTAATGTGTCTACTAATGAGGTACAAGTACAGCGTAGCTAGTTGCTGTTAGGGCAGGGTGGCTAGAGAACCTTGAAGAAAGAAGTGTTTTCTATCTGTCTCAAGGTTATCCAACCCTTTCTGTAACACCCCCCTTGAACATAAAACCCGACAGTTGAGTAGCCTCATCCATCCTTGACATTTTGTCTCCTGCTTCTTGGGAGGATACTATCTTTTCATTCATACCCAATCTGGAACACACTCCTTTCATTAATGAAATGTTGCCTCCGGAGCAACTGTCCATCTGTTAATGCTTAAATGAGTCTGGCCTCACCCTTGGGAGAGAGCATTGTCGAGTGTCCTTCAGACTCATGAGCACTGACAGTGTCTTCATCCACAGCTGGCTAACCCCCGGGGTGAGGGTCTAAAGAAAAACTTCAGACAGGATCTGAACTTCAGAAGTTGCATGTAATCAGCAGCTATGTTTTATAAATCTATGCTTTTGGGGAAAATATTTTTATCACGTTTTTTATATTTTTTCATATCAGGTTATCACGTGCAGTTGGTGCAGTAAAAAAGGCCTGTTGGCCACAAGTGGAAATGATGGAACAGTCAGAATGTGGAATGTGACCAAAAACCAGTACACCCTTCAGCAGACCTGCATCTTCAATAAAACGTAAGCGCTCATGTTGCCAGGCATCAAACCTGAGGGCCTTCTTCTTAGAGCTCCTACACACATGACTACGTGTTCCACCACAGCCTGTCTGTTTCCCCATCAACCCCTCTCCTTTTCACCCACACACATCATTATAGTTTTGTTGATGTCTCTGCCGTGGGTGTGGGTGCTCTCTCCTCTTGTACTGGATGTTATGTTTCTTCAAGGTTGTTTTGTCTCTCACTACATGTTACTGGATCTGTCCTCTAGGAATGTTCTGTGTGGGTGTCATCTCTTCCTTTCTTGCCTCTCTGCCACCTTTCCGTTTATTTTGAGTTTTTCTGTCACCAGCGAGAGTTCTTCTGAGGATGGCATGGCTAACCTGGGCTCTCCTGGCGACCCCAGTCTTTCTCCTGTGGCCTGGAGTGTCACCGGCCAATATCTTGCTGCTGCCATGGAGAAAATGGTCAACATCTGGCAAGTCAACGGTAAGGCTTTCAAAACCACAGGACCAAATGGTACACCCTCGCTCTCACATTAAGGCATTATACTGCCGATTTGGCATTGGACGCCAAATGCCAAGACCATATTGAGTGGATTGAGAAACTTTTTACTTCTAACAGCGCAAAAACCGTACCCTCTATTTTTACTAAGCTAACTGGCATCAGATTGTTAGCAGTGTGAGGTCTTATGTGAATGGAAAGGTATTAAGATTTCATATCATGCATTAACAATTCATGAGCCTCAGGGCTGGGCAAACCTCCCAATCATACCCAGCATCCAAACGCCCTGCAGCCAACACCATCTGTCCTTGGACATGTTCAATAGCCTCCTGTGTGCAAGACAACAATGAAATTCTTGTTGAATTTTTATGATCATCAAGCACGCTTCAAACTCTACCACAGCACGTGTCTATGAAACAATACCCTTTTGCGAAGCGCCAACTCTTCAGAGCTAAAGAATAAAAATCCCTTTTGACTTTGTGTCTCTTGGTTTGGTCATCTGTCACAGGGGGGAAGGGCCTTCTGGACGTGCAGCCCCACTGGGTGTCGGCCCTGGCGTGGCCGGAGGGCGAGGCCGTGTCCCTGTGGAGCGGCGAGCCCAGAGACCTGCTGCTGGTGGGCCGCATGGACGGTTCCCTGGGCCTCATTGAGGTGCTGGATTCCTCCACGATGCACCGCACTGAGCTGGAGCACTGCTACAGGAAGGATGGTGAGTGGCTGTGTTGTGCGTGTGTATAAATGGGAGCGTGTGTGTGTGTGTATGTAGGGGGAGATGTGTGTCATTCCGTGTGCATAAGAGAGAGATGTGTGTGTGCACGTGTTTTTTTTCCCCTGACCCGTAAGTCCTAGCAGTAAGGATTGCGTGACCTTGGTACACGTGCATGAACATCTTTCTATTCTTCTCCAGTGGCTGTGATGCATATAGCCTGGTACAGTGAGGACAAGCCCTATGCTGTGGGCTATGCCGACGGGAAGCTGCTAATTGGAACCAAAGAGCCTCTGGAAAAAGGAGCTATTATGGTTATTGATGCACATAAGGTAAACTTAGTGACCCAATGATTTATTGTTTTAATCACCATCATTTTTATCAAGGTCTAACTCCTTCCTATCCATGACCCTAATAGTCACTGATTTCAACAATGTCTGTTGAACGCTACTTTCAACTTCTTGCCAAAAGGCCAACCAACCGAAGCCCTAAAAGCCATTACCTCATATATTCCAGGAGTCCATCACCAGTATGAAGTGGGACCCTAGTGGGCAGCTGCTGCTGACCTGTGCCAAAGAGGAGACTGTGAAGCTGTGGGCCAGTCAGAGCTCGGGCACCGGGTCTGGGTCTGGCTGGCGCTGTCTGCAGAGCCTCCCCCACCCTGCGCTGGTCAACGGCCTGGCCTGGTGCAGCCTTCCTGGCCACGGCTCCAAACCCTGCAGCATGCTGGCCACGTACGTACACCCACCACCATCTACTTCAGTCTTGTACAGCTTTTGAACAGTATACCACTATTCACTGTGTATTGTGTTCTGTTTTGCCATGTCAAGACACGTCATGACAGTTTGATAAAAGAACATCCTCATTCGACCAAAAACATTAATTATATGGTGAAATCTGAGAAAATAAAAAAGGGGGTTTAGAAGACTAGTATGTGTGCCTGAATTAACATTTTTGATTGAAGTTTATGGAAAGTGTGAAATGTGAAATTACAGAAAGTTTTAACTTTGCGTTGTTTACTCCACTCTTAACACCCAATTTATAGAGCAAGGTCAGTCTTTTGCCAACACTGACATAATGCTGACTCCAGTTCAACCTTTGAGCCAGACCAGATACAATTCCATAGAAAAACTATTTTGTATTAAATTGTATGTTTGTGTGGGTTTCAGATGTTGCCAGAACGGTCTAGTCTCAGTCTGGACTGTACCTCAAGACGCCTCCAGCTTCCCAGAATTCTCCTCTTCCGGCTCTGAAGGATGTTGGGAGAACGAACCAAAAGCCAAACTCAAGGTACTGAAGCAGAACCCACCCCTCACCCACTCATGCACACACACTTCAGTGTTTGCCAGGACATGGGTTAGGAGCACGAACCGCCGGTTTCCTTTCCTCAAGCCCTGATCCCCTTGAAAAGCGACATTTCTGGTTCTGTAACGTCATAAACAATTCCTAAACCGCAGACGTCTTCTCCACGCCCACCTGTCTGTGTGTTCCTCTCCACAGCAGTGCTCCAGGCGGTCCAGGGGCTCAGAGGGCGTGGTGTGTGTGTTCCAGCTGAAAGGTCACATCACCCCGGTCAGGACCCTGGCCTTCAGCCCCGACGGTCTGGCGCTGGCATCTGGAGGGGTGGGCGGCCTCATGAACATCTGGTCGCTACGGGTGATTACACACACACACACACTTTCCGCACACACATTTATAGCATATGTCTACAATAATCACACACACATTTGCTGCACACACACAAGGTGGAGACACACCTAGAGCTACAATACTTTGTAGATGTACTTTTTTACAACATTTATACAGATTGCTGAATGTGTGAAAACAAGAAGAAATACTCTGATTTTTTTAACTAGTCACTAAATAAACATAAAACTACTTTTTGAGAGTGCTTCTGTTTACAGTGCAACAAAATACATTCTCAGTCACGTCATTGACTGTGAGTGTTTACATCTGTGTGTGTGTGTGTGTGTGTGTGTGGGACAGGATGGCTCAGTGCTCCAGACAATAGTAGCCGGTTCCGGAGCCATCCAGAACATGGTCTGGATCCCAGATGTGGGCGTCGCCATCTGCTCCAATAGGTCAAAGGTGAGCCAGCTCACTAACTAACCTTATACGAACTGAAAATGACTACCTCTGACCTCTCGCATGTCTATTCAGTTTAAACATAAAGAGTGTTTACAGTCTTTTAAAAGCCATAGCTTTACAGCTTATTAAGAGTAATTCTTCTTCCTCTTTGTCAGGATGTGCTGGTGGTAAACTGCACCACAGACTTCGTTTCTTCCAACCATGTGCTGGCCACCTGTCGGACCTCCCTCAAGAAGCAGGGGGTTGTGGGATTGAACATGGCACCCTGCATGAGGGCCTTTCTGGAGGGTCTTCCAATTATGCTTCAGGAACAATACACCTATGAGAAGGTAGGGGTTACTTATTTTTTTGTAACCAGATCAAATGGCTTATACTCAATTCCTGTATCATACAACATGATGCACGAAGACTCTATTTTACAGGAGAAATAACTTTTCTTTCTCACCAGTTTGTAGTTGTGTGACACTGCTGCCATACCTGGGACCAATACCCACTTCCAAATCTAATCTCTCTTTCTCTCTGCCCCTCTCTCTCTCTCTCTCTCTCTCTCTCTCTCTCTCTCTCTCTCTCTCTCTCTCTCGCTTTCTCTGTCTCTCTCTCCTCTGTCCCCCCTAGCCCCATGTGGTGTGCGGGGAGCAGCTGGTCCACAGCCCCTATATGCAGTGCCTGGCCTCACTGGCCGTGGGGCTCCACCTGGACCAGCTCCTGTGCCGAGCCCCCGTGCCCCCCCACCTGCGCCGCTGCCCCCCCGAGCCTGGCACCACCTCCTCCTCTTCCGCTGCTAGCTGGAGCTCCACTGAGTGGGCGTGGCTGGACTGCTTCTCCACCACGGTGAAGGCAGCGGAGGCGCTTGCACGCGGTGCCACCTTCCCCGACTCCTTTGCTGTGCCTGACCTGGAGCCCGTGCCCAAGGAGGAGATGGCCCTGCTCATGGTGAGTGTTGCTGTAAACCCTTCCTAGTCCCCCGCAGACACTATGTTAACCATCTGTAATTGTGCTTGGTGGGGTGCACACTGGGGGAATGGTGTGTCTGTGTGGTACTATGTATGGTCATTTTATTGTCCTCTCTTCACAGGATAACAGTAAATGGGTATCTGGTTTGGATGAGCAGATCATGTCTTGGGCCACATTCAGACCAGAGGTGAGCTATAAAGGACTTATTGTTTAACATTGTATTTTTTTATTTAGTTTTTTTTTGTTAAATTCTTTTGAATTGATTTTGGAATGGAATTTTCTGCTTATGCAATGGCATTTTAAGCTCATGTAATGGCTGTAGCCCATTCCTTGACAGGGAGGGAGACAATGTCATTGTTGACCTCTTGTGTACTTGTTTGTTTGTTGCATGGCAACAAGGACTGGCACTTGGGAGGGAAGTGTGACGTGTTTCTGTGGGGAGCTGGGCGCCATGGCCAGCTGGCAGAGGCAGGCAGAAACATCTTGGTGCCAACCACGGCTCCATCTTTCTCTCAGGCACAACAGGTACACACAAGACACACCAGCATGTGTGAATACATTCATATCCCTGCTATGGTATGGCTTTTGTTCCCAATTTACGGCTCTGGTCAGGGTATGAAGATTGTGTAGGTTTGTGAAAATGTTTCCCTCCCCTTTTCTATATTCCTCCCCACCTCCAAACACTACCCACCCATCCATCTTCTTCTAAGGTGGTGTGTGGTCAGAACTGCACCTTTGTCATCCAGGCCAATGGGACAGTGTTGGCCTGTGGAGAGGGCAGCTATGGCCGCCTAGGGCAGGGCAACTCAGACGACCTGCACGTGCTCACTGTCATCTCAGCCCTGCAAGGTACTGGACTGCTGAGGAATGGAGTTTGATACTAGCGGGAGCAGATCAAGATAAAGCATTTAGGTTATCAAAAAATTTGAAATAAGATAGAATGGATGGGATGGGATGAAAACTTAGTCTGGGTTATTGATTCCCACCAGTCATTTATTTTTTCATATGATAAATAATAGCTGGTTGGTTATAGATGCTACACTGTATCAACATTTGAGGATCGTCATCGCCTGTCTGTCTTTTCACCCCTTCGCGTCGTTCCTGTCCTTCTCAGGCTTCGTTGTGACGCAGCTGGTGACGTCCTGTGGCAGTGACGGCCACTCCATGGCCCTGACCGAGAGCGGCGAGGTGTTCAGCTGGGGCGATGGAGACTACGGCAAGCTAGGCCATGGGAACAGCGACCGCCAACGGCGACCCAGACAGATCGAGGCCCTGCAGGGGGAGGAGGTCGTCCAGGTACGCAGTTTCACCTCCTTATAGATATATACAGTACATATAGATATACATAGATGACAAAATATTCAAAGTTAAGACTAAGTAAGTGCTATAACATGGCAGAAGATATACATTATATGACATTAAGTTAATACATACCTACTGCCCACATTTAAACCTACAACAACATTGTCTGGTTCAGCAAAGCCACACTAAACCATTTGTTAAAGTTATCATCATTCATTTATTTTTACCATCATCTTTGTCTTTATCCCAGATGTCCTGTGGGTTCAAACACTCGGCTGTGGTTACTGCAGACGGAAAGCTATTCTCTTTCGGCAACGGAGACTACGGCAGGCTGGGTCTGGGCAACACCTCCAACAAGAAGCTCCCAGAGAAGGTCACTGCCCTGGAGGGCTACCAAGTTGGACAGGTAAAGAGAGAATCACAGCCTGTCGCCCGGGGCTACACCATGCCTCTGTGGTCATGGAAATCACTGCAGATACCACTTAAGCTTTGAGATCCATTTAAATAGAAAACATTATATAATTGAAGGTACATATTCATTATTACCACTTAATAAAGCCTCGCAAACACTATCTTTACTGAATTAAATAACCGATCTACCCGTAAGTCACCTTAAACATATTGGTTTAACTTGGGGAATTATGTCTTCTCATCACAGGTGGCGTGCGGCCTAAATCACACCTTAGCAGTCTCTGCAGATGGCATGATGGTGTGGGCCTTTGGAGATGGGGATTACGGAAAACTGGGTCTGGGGAATTCTACAGCCAAGTCGTCACCTCAGGTTTGCACCACTGACCGAGACGCCTGGACCTCTGCATTATTTTCCCTAAAAACGTTTTACAACTCTACAGCTGCTGAGGTTCAGTCATAGCAAGGCTTGCATTTTAACTTTCTCTCTCTCTCTGTTTGTTTGTGTGTGCATGTGTGTCACAGAAGGTGGATGTCCTCTGTGGAATCGGCATCAGAAAAGTGGCCTGTGGAACACAGTTCTCTGTAGCCCTTACCAAAGATGGAAATGTGTTTACGTTCGGCCAAGGTATTTTATTAGATGATTTAACTAAATCTGCAGACCAAAAATGACATGTATACATATTTTGAATAATTTTATACTTCTAAACTTTCCAGTAGTCTCGGAAATTATATAAATGTTTATATTTTTTCTTTCATACCCAAATGAATCTCGTGTTTTTACCACCCAAATATGTCTTATCAGTCATAGCTTATTGTTTTCTATTTTAAGACCGCCTGATTGGGTTGCCCGAGGGGTGGGCACGGAACCACAATCGCCCCCAGCAGGTGCCGGCTCTGTCGGGGGTCTTCATCGAGGACATCGCCGTTGGCGCCGAACACACACTGGTGCTCTCCTCCACAGGAGACGTCTACACCTGGGGCAGCAACTCAGAGGGACAGGTAACAACCAGACACACACACACACAGCCAGATACACAACTACAGTATAGGCATACACAACCTGCAAAATGTGAATCTTTATGCCCTTCACAGTTTTGCCAAATATTTTGTTGTTGCGGCTTTTGACAATAAATGGCCATACCATACTATGTCTTCTGCACTGATAGCTAATGTGTGGTAACAGTACTGTACTATACTTCGGTGTGTGTGTGTGTTCCAGTTGGGTCTTGGTCACACCAACCATGTGAGGGAGCCTACCCTGGCAAGTGCCCTGCAGGGCAAGAACATCCATCAGATCTCTGCTGGCCGCTGCCACAGCGCAGCCTGGACCGCTCCGTCGGTTCCCCCCAGGGCTCCAGGTGACACTCACAGACTCACACACTCACACAGACTCACAGACAGTCACTCACACACACTCACACACATACTCAGACATAAATGCACCAATATACAGTACAAACACACAAATATACATGCACATATAAAAACACTCATACTGTATAAACATGTAGACACATGCTCACACATATGCATGTATGCATACCCATGTATGTACATGCACACACACGCACACTGAAATACTCATTCTTATTCTCTCTTTCTCTCGCTCTCTCTCAGTAGTATATACACATATTGTATTCCACACACGACATTGTCCCTCCAGCTATATGCCCATAAATGTACACAAACCCACACGTTCACTGTACACACGCATGCTCACATACAGTACTTAAGGCCCTTCGCAGACAGACACACTATATACAGTATTGTACAGTATGCACACGCTTAACCCGTTCCCTGCGCCAACTATAAACACACACTTACGGTGCCAGATTTAATTGACTGAGTGTCTATTGTACTGTGTTCTGTATGAAGTGAGCTGCTATATAATAGGTGTCTAGTTTCCAGACACTGACTTAAGTGAATGCTACAGCAAATAGAGAAACATGTAGCTTGTTGTGAAATAGGATATCGTGGTTGTTGTTGAACCCCAAGGAAAGGAAACTTGATGTAAGAGAAATGGCCCAGAGGCTTTTTCCTTCCTTGCTTCGTTAAAAGGGTCTGTGTGACAATGTGACATAATCATCCTCCTCATGTGGGTGTCCCACAGGCTCCTCAGTGCCCCTGCAGCTGGGCCTGCCTGTGTCTGTGCCCCCCCAGTACAGCTGTCTGAAGGAGGTCAGCATGGAGGCGGTGAGGGCCAGGCTCAGGCTGCTCTACCACTTCTCTGACCTCATGTACTCCTCCTGGAGACTGCTCAACCTCAGCCCCAACAACCAGGTACTGTACACACACCATACTGTACACACACCATACTGTACACACACCAGCTGTACACACACCAGGTACTGTACACACACACCATACTGTACACACACCAGCTGTACACACACCAGGTACTGTACACACACACCATACTGTACACACACACCATACTGTACACACACCTTACTGTACACACACCTTACTGTACACACACCATACTGTACACACACCAGGTACTGTACACACACACCATACTTTATACATCAGTCACGCGTCCCTTACGAACATAAATACACAAACACACCTCAGTAACATATCTCGTGCCAACATTGCAGTGCATTCACCAGCACACACGCCCACCGGCCACAGATCTCTTGCAGAAATGACACGTACTCACCAAGATGCACTCTTTGAACTCCTCTTACCTGAATACCGTTTGGGTTCCAGAGCTGCACCTCTCATTACAATGCTGGTACGTGGGGGATCGTCCAGGGCCAGCTGAGGCCCCTGCTGGCTCCCAGGGTGTACACCCTGCCCATGGTCCGCTCCATAGGGAAGACCATGGTCCAGGGCAAGAACTACGGGCCTCAGATTACCGTCAAGAGGATCTCCACACGGTCAGTAGCTCCCCATGTGTCCATGTAGAGTGGCCAAGCATATGACAAAACTAAATGTGTTTGTGTGCAGAAACATTAACACAAATAAATGTGTTGACATTTCAAAGGTTTTCTAAGGAGTAAGTAGAATTCTGCATTTGTCTGAGTGATTAATTTGTTCAAATCTTAACAGCAGTGACCTCACGATTGTGACACCAACCGATTTGCGTGTTTGCCCTTCCTTCTCCCGCTCTCTCTCTATCTCCAGAGGGCGCAAGTGCAAGCCCATCTTTGTGCAGATCGCCCGGCAGGTGGTGAAGCTGAACGCCTCTGACTTGCGGCTGCCTTCGCGGGCCTGGAAGGTGAAGCTGGTGGGAGAGGGGGCCGACGATGCCGGGGGCGTCTTTGACGACACCATCACTGAGATGTGCCAGGTAACGCTCACCGATCGAACCCACCGAACTACACTCTCTAAAGAGTCTGGTGGGTTTGGAAAAAAAAAATTTGAGAAATACTTCACTGATCAGTAATGGTATAGACTCTTTTGGGCAGTGATTTTGAAGCCTGTGTTGGATACGTTTGTTAATATTAATCAGCTGTGTATAGGATGTCCTGTGAGCTGACGTATGTGTGTGTGTATTTTCCTTTCCCCTTTGTGTGTGTGTGTGTGTGTGTGTAGGAGCTGGAGACTGGTGTGGTGGACCTCCTTATCCCTTCCCCAAACTCCACAGCAGAGGTGGGCTACAACAGAGACAGGTGAGGAGCAAACATCCACCAAAGGTCTAAAACATTAAAACACTGAAGGAAATGACCTAAACCCCTTTGACACATGACCGTTGAGAAACACTCCATTTTGGTTGGCCAAGTGAAACAGAAAATACAAGGTGTAGAATTGACTTCCACATAAAAACTAAATAAAGTGTAGTCAATTACCATTTATGAATTAACCAACCAGCTCATGTCCTTTCCCTCCCCAGGTTCCTGCTGAACCCGTCAGCCTGCCTGGACGAGCATCTGCTCCAGTTCAAGTTCCTGGGAATCCTGATGGGCGTGGCGATCCGCACCAAGAAGCCCCTGGACCTGCACCTGGCCCCGCTGGTGTGGAAGCAACTGTGCTGCATCCCCCTGCTGCTGGAGGACTTGGAGGAGGTGGACCTGCTCTACGTGCAGACGCTCAACAGCATTCTTCACATTGAAGACAGCGGCATCACCGAGGACAATTTCCATGAGGTGGGTTGTGGGCGGGACCAAAACAAATACTTTGCAACTTTGCCATCTTTGCACATTCTTTAATTCTGGAGGAATTACATCGTTTATCTAGGAGATTATGGGCAGAGTGATTTAAGGATGGGTCTTCCGGCAATTTTTTAGAAGATAGCAGGTTGTGACGTAGAAAGATTTGATATACTGCAGGTACTGCATGACACAGTTAACGCCCTCGGAAAGAGGTGCTTTGGTTGAATTACAACTAGTTGGTAAGAAATCCAGCACTGTTGTATTGTTATACCAAGTTTTTCTTCAAAGTACTCTTTTTCTCTGTACTTATTTAAAGACTGCAGCTCTAGTCCCAGTCTACTACTAGAACTCAGCCATTTTACGGTTTAAAATTCCTCTGACTGTGGCCACCATTTTCCATCCTCAAAACTGTTGAGCGGATCTGATTGAATTACAGTCTGTGACTTTGTAAGCACAGGCCTTTGACTAGATGTCTGAATTTGACTATAAACCTTGGAACACCATGTTCTGCACTTTGCTCTGATAAACCCCTCTCCTCTCTCCTTTTTTGGACATGATTGTTATTGATACGATAACCAGCCCGCCTAGCTCGAATCGCATACACAAATGTACACACATCCATGCACTCTCACACAAGCACCTCCCACAGGCACACACACAGTCACACTACCTCACACAAACTCCCCCGCACCATCATGGCTCCCCTACAGAACCAGGGCTTACGCAAAGGAAGCCAGTCAGTCCCAAAAAGCCCCCTCCACCTCCTCTATGCAAACATCCTCACACAACCCCAGCACTGTACCCGACAGTGAATACCACAGCCTCTGTCGATGCAGCATATCCTGAATGAGGGGGGGGGGGGGGCTTGGCCTCAATCCCAGCCTTGTGAAGGGATCCGGGGGCCTGGCCCTGGGCCATACCCCTATGGCCAACTCAGCCAGGGGAAGGGAGAGAGAGAGGGATGGACAGGAAAGGGCTGCATCTGTTGCTCTGGCATTGTTGTCTGTGTGGAGAGGATGGGAGATGGTTACCTCGTGCCACTTCTTCTCTCCTGGCTGTGTTGTGTGGGAGGGTTTTAGAAAATGGCCGCAACATATATAGCTGACCAGTGTTTCCCCTAGGTTTACAGCTTTGGGGTGGGGGGGGGGGGGGTGGGAGGGGGCGACGGCGACCATGTAGAGACAGAAATGACATGCCGTCGTGTAAATAAGATAAAAAACATAAGGCCATTTAGTTTGTTTAATAAAAGAGCAAGCTATATACCTGTTTTATAGAAAAGGTAACCTTAAAAAAATGGGATGTGCTGTTGGGGGGGGGGGGGTTGTGGGGCGCCCCCCTAATATAATGGTAGGGGAAACACTGCTGACTGTGAATTCACTGCTCTGAGACATGTAGTCTCTTAGATTTCGGGTCTGTTTCGAAGAATTAAATTAATCCATGTCTTTCTTAAAAATAACGTAATTTGTTAATCTTATTTGATGGTCAGAGCATTCAAACCCCGGAAAAAAAGTCAACCGGGAAATGTATTGTTATCCATGCTCAGTAACAAATACCTTGTGCAAGATATACGTGTATATATTTTCATTTGATTTGAGTATGTAAAAAATAATGAATCAAATCCCAGCTATACAACAACTTTGTAGTGACCTCTAGGCTTAGTGATTTGTGGATGTACTGACTCAACCCTGATTTGTGTTTTCCTCCCCAGATGATTCCTCTGGATTCCTTTGTGGGTCAAAGTGCTGACGGCAAGATGGTGCCCATCATCCCAGGAGGAAACAGCATCCCACTCACCTTCTCTAACAGGAAGGAGTACGTGGACAGGGCCATAGAGTACAGACTGCACGAGATTGATCGACAAGTAAGTTCTGTACAGCGCTGCTCTCATAGAATGGTGATCTACTAGCTGGTGAACATGGGGTGTAACTGCTATTAAAAAACAGAAATAAAGGTTTAATTGAGAAATTCTTAGGTAGACATTCTGTTTACTGATGCATCATTTCTACGGTCAACAAAATTACAATGGAAAGATGTTATCTAGGCATACTTTCAACACTTCCAAACCATACTATTTCACAATATTTTGCCTTTCAAAGCAATCTGAAATAATGCCCCAAAATTGCCATCCTCTAGGTGGCGGCGGTGCGCGAGGGCATGTCATGGATTGTGCCCGTGCCTCTGTTGTCCCTACTGACTGCCAAGCAGCTGGAGCAGATGGTGTGCGGCATGCCGGAGATCTGCTGTGAGGTGCTGAAGAAGGTGGTGCGTTACCGCGAGGTGGATGAGCAGCATGCCCTGGTGCAGTGGTTCTGGCAGACCCTGGATGAGTTCTCCAACGAGGAGCGTGTGCTCTTCATGCGCTTCGTCTCCGGGCGCTCCAGGCTGCCCGCCAACACGGCCGACATCTCCCAGAGGTTCCAGATTATGAAGGTGGACAGGGTGAGTTGGTCAACTATGGAGGTGGAGTCAAAGCCGGGGGTTTGTTTGATGTTGGGGTGTGGAGCTGTAGGCGTCCATCATTTTAAAAGAGAGCGCTTTAATAATAAGTTATCAGCTTTGTTCATCCATAAGCCCTATTTTAAACACCTAACAAGTTTTTGTGAGTCCTCAACTTCATTCAACAACAGCAATGCCCTTTTGTGAATAGGAAAGAGTATTTTTGTGTTGTTTGAATTCAGACCCTTCTAGATGCAAACATCCCTTCTTAGCATAAATGGTTAACCCCAAATAAGTGCATTCCCTTGTCAGCGTTTACAGTTTAGTGTTTGCGTGCAAGGCTTGCAAGGTTTTTCATTTAAAAAAAGCCTTGGTTTCCATTTCTCATGCACAATTGCTTCAGCTTCCTAGCAACAGCAACACAGTAGAGTCAAAGTACCTTATCATGGTAGTGTGTTTGACTGCTGAGGTAAGACTGACACCGTCTCTGCTCTTCCTCCTCCAGCCGTATGACAGCCTGCCCACCTCCCA